>NC_140993.1:80545240-80872740 GCF_052327205.1 Somniosus microcephalus | reverse complement strand
AGACAGGACTGCAGAGTTTTGATTGGATCCATTGGTTGTGGGATTGCTTGGCTCTGTCTATAGCATGCTGTTTCCACTGGTTATCATGCATGGTAGTCCTGTGTTGTAGCTTCACCAGGGTAGCACCTCATTTTCAGGTGCACCTGATGAACCAGAGTTGGTCGCCTGGCTTGATAGTAATGGTAGAGTGAGGGATATACTGGGCCCTGAGGTTACAGATTGTGGTGGAATGCAATTCTGCTGCTGCTGATGGCCCACAGCGCCTTATGGATGCCCAGTTTTGAGCTGCTAGATCTGTTCTGAATCTATCCCATTTAGCATGGTGGCAGTGCTGCACGACATGATGGAGGGTGTCCTCAGTGTGAAGAAGGAACTGTGCAGTGGTCACTCCTAGCAATACTGTCATAGAGAGATGCATCTGCGACAGGTAGATTGGTGAGGACGAGGTCAAGTAGGTTTTTTCTTTGTGTTGGTTCTCTCACCACCTGTCGCAGGCCCAGTCTGGCAGTTATGTCCTTCAGGACTCGGCCAGCTCAGTCAGTAGTGCTGCTACCAAGCTATATTTGAACTCAAGTCTCTGGATTATTAGTCCAGGCCTCTGGAATAATAGAGTGCAGTAACATAAGCACTATGCTACCATACCCCTATGAGTTCTGGTTTCTGATAGTCACTAACATAAAGTAAGCTTAGCACTGAGCCCTACAAAAATATTTATTAAAAAATGTGATCTAATTTCTTTCTTTGTAACCTTTAGGAATCACTGAAAAAGTAGACAATTCAATAGTTCATAATTTTCAATTTTGTGTATATACAGGTACACTATCCCTTATCCGAAAGCCTTGGGACCAGCTGAGTTTCGGTTTTCGGAATTTTTCGGATTTCAGAAGGTATTATTATAAGACTGAGAAATTTGCATTTAATATAAATTTTAAAAGTTCAGGCTACCTCTTGCGACTGTTCTGTGTCTCATTCCCCTTCCTGCTTCTCTGGAAAGCCGGATATCGGCTGACTCCTACTAAGCTGGCCCGCAAATCAGGTCGGGTGTGGGGGGAGAAAAGAATATCGGACGGGCCGCGGTTCAGGTCGGGGTCGGGGGGTCCGGGGGGGGGTCGGGGTCGGGGGGGGTCTGGGGGGGTCGGGGTCGGGGGGGTCCAGGGGGGGTCGGGGTCGGGGGGGGTCTGGGGGGGTCGGGGTCGGGGGGGTCAGGGTCGGGGGGTCCGGGGTCAGGGGGGGTCCGGGGTCGGGGGGGTCGGTGTCGGGGCGGGGGGGGGTTGGGGTCGGGGGGGGGGTCCGGAGGGGAGAAAAGAATATCAGACGGGCCGCGGGTCGGGTCAGGTCGGGAGAAAAGAATATCGGACGGGTCGGGGGTCGGGTCGGGAGAAAAGAATATCGGACGGGTCGGGGGTCAGGTCGGGTGGGGGGGGGGAGAAAAGAATATCGGACGGGCCGCGGTTTGGTTCGGGTCGGGTCGGGGGGAGAAAAGAATATCGGACGGGCCGCTGCAGCTATCGGACCAGCCGCTGTATTGTTGGGTTCACTCTCTCGGTACCTCCTTCACACTGCCCGGCTCGGCCTGCAATCTCCTACCCAGGAGGGAATTCTGTGACCCTCTGCCCTGCTCAGCGTAAGTCGTGCGCCACTCTGGTCATGTCATGCGCACGACTTATGCTGAACGAAAAAACTTTCGGTTCTTAGAGGTTTTCGGTTTTCGGAAGTTCGGATAAAGGATAGTCTACCTGTATATTTTTTTTAAATCTGGCAGTTCCAGCTCCTGCAGAACTGTATTTAGTGTGCAATAAAAACAGAAAATGCTGGAAATACTCAGCAGGTCAGGCAGCATCTGTGTAGAGAGGAACAGAGTTAACGTTTCAGGTCAATGACCTTTCATCATGACCCTTCTACAAAGCTGCACCACAGTTGTGGTATCTTGAGGTGACCATAGATGGAGACAGACACAGGTTAACTCCTTAACATGGTTTAATCAACACTTGCACATAAAAGCTTCTGCCATGAGGCAGCAAAAACAAAGAGTACAACCAGTACAGATCAGACTTAACTCAGGAGAGCAATTGCCACAGCACCACCTGGTGGATCAGGTTACACATAACCTCCCAGGTTACTACACTCCTCCCCCCTTAAGATTGTCGTATGCAATTCTTAAACAATAACCCTTACTAGGTACTACGTTTTAACTAACCAGTATGCTCTAACCATGGTTAACCCCTGACTAATTTAACAGGTTTGTATAAGTCTTTCTGGTTGCTTGCGAATCCTTTGTGAACATCTTAATTCCACTTGTGGCGGATTCTCAGATTCATTCGCACTTGAGATTGGAGTAGTCTCTGATGTTGGTTTTACTCTGTCCCATTGTGGCCTGGCAGTACCAGTGTCCACTGGCACCTTATAAGCCGTGCTGGATCCTGGAACAGCCTCCTCTACTGCCCTTTGTTCCAACGGAGGCAGTTCCCCCTGCTGCCGGCTGAAAAGCTGATCCACATGCCGACAAACCCCTCGACTATCCCCTAGTAACACGGAGTACGACACAGGTCCTGTAATGTCCTGGATTAGTCCTGGTATCCATTTAGGTCCATAACCGAAGTTCCGGGTGTACACAGAGTCCCCTATGGCGAAATGGCGAGCTTTAGTATGTTTGTCATGGTACGCTTTTTGGTTTGTTTGTTTTGTCTCAACCTTGCTTTTGAGATCTGGGTGTATCAGGTCTAACGTGCACCGCAACTTTCTCCCCATCATCAACTCAGCCGGAGAAAGCCCTGTGGTAGCTTGGGGTGTTATACGATAACTAAACAAGGCTCTATTGAGCTTGGTCTCCAGGGTGTCACCTGAGCTCTTCCTCATGAGCTCCTTAAAAGTCTGCACGGCTCGCTCGGCTAACCCATTTGAGGCTGGGTGATATGGAGCCGAGGTGACATGTGTGATTCCATTCCTTACCATGAATTCTTTGCTCCCTTCACTAACAAAACACTGTGCATTGTCGGATACAATCATTTCTGGAATACCATGCGTGCTGAAGCTGTTCCTGAGACAATTCAGTGTGGCATCAGTCGTTGCAGAGCTCACTGGATAAACGTCGATCCACTTTGAGTGAGCGTCAACCAGCACCAAAAACATTTTGCCCATAAAAGGTCCCGCATAGTCTATGTGAATTCTCCTCCAGGGTTTGCTGGGCCACTCCCAGGGATGGAGTGGTGCCCCGGCAGGTGCTTTCCTCTGTTCCTGACATATAGTGCATGACTTTACCTTTGACTCAATTTCAGCATCCAAGTTAGGCCACCACAGGTAGCTCCTAGCCAGTCCTTTCATTCTAGTCATTCCTGGGTGTGATTGATGCAACTGTTCCATCAAAGTAGAGCATCCCCGCTCTGGGACTATGATGCGTGCTTCCCATAGCACACATCCATCTTGGACACTGAGCTCGTGCTGTCTCTGTCTGTACGGCGCGAACTCCAGTCCCTCACAGTGATCTGGCCAGCCTTTCAACACATACTCACGGACCCTTGACAGAACGGGGTCCTTGGCTGTCCAGCCCTGGATTTGCACTGAAGTCATCAGGGGACTGATCACCTGATCCAGCATCAGGACGTGCTCCTCAGGGGAAGTACTGCGAGGAGATTTTGAGAGGGGCAGGTGGCTGAGAGCATCCGCGTTCCCGTTTTCCTTGCCGGCTCTGTACGTGATCACATATTCATAGGCTCTTAGCATTACTGCCCATCTCTTTATTCTCTGTGATGCCTTTTGAGGCACCGCTTTCATCTCATTCAGTAAGCTAATAAGAGGCTTGTGGTCAGTACTGATTACAAACTTCCTCCCATATATGTACTTATGGAATTTATTTACTCCAAATATAATGGCCAACCCCTCTTTATCAAATTGTGAATAGTTCTTTTCCGCAGCTGTGAGCGTGCGTGAAACAAACCCGATGGGCCTTTCCGCTCCATCTGGCATGCGGTGGGCCAACACTGCCCCCACTCCATAGGGTGATGCGTCGCAGGACATTATCAGCTCCTTCTTCTCGTCATAATGCACTAACACCCTGCTGGACTGAAGTAGCTCCTTTGACTGCTGAAACGCTTTCGCTTGCTCTGGCCCCCAACACCATGGCTCCATAACCTCCCAGGTTACTACAAGAGTCATTCCATAGAACTGTATTTAATGTGCCCCTGTTTCCTGAGGCATGAAGCAATTTAAGTGTGGTGACATTTGGAGAGCTCAGGTAGACCAAATCTTCTTTAATGTTGAGGGTTCTAATGTCTTAGGAGACTGACCTCAGGTTTGTCAGGTAAGAAGCAATTTTGCCACCATTGCATCCATTTTTTGTCAGTAAGGCTTTTAATGCAGACTTTTTCTGCTGATGCTCCAGGCAAAACTGTTGACTGTGGATTCTGCTCCCAATTTTTGGGTGAGATTCCAAGTAACGTGACTGAGAAGGTACACAACATCATGACCCTTCTATGCAGCTACACCACAGTCACTCCATACAACTGTTATCATTAAAAAAAAAGAGATAGCAATCAAATGCTGGGATAGTTTAGTGGGATTTTAAATCAGTTCTCCCTAGGCTGTTAAAGAAAATACCGTGGTGTTTCACAAAGCCCAGGTTTACAACTGTGAATTTGATTTGAGGAAAAGTGAACGTGTTATATGACCATAGCAGACAATGGGGTCTATTTTTATTTCCGGCATACATTGGGCAGTGCGTCTGCTCCACCCGCCCAATGACACTGACAGGAGGTCCAACCAATTTTCATGATCGGGCCTCATTTAAATGCAGGATGTGAGCTGTCAGTGCTAATCACTCTGCATATAGGCAGCTCGCCATTTGGAAGAGTGGGAAATCAGCAGGGCAGAGACTGTTGTGGATCTGCAGCAGCATTTTAAAGGGGAGGGCTGATAACAGCATTGGGAGTCAACAGAGCAGAAGATTGAAGTGGCAGGGAAATGTAGAGAGCACACCAAGTGGCAAAGAGTTGAACTGAAGGAGGCCTCTAATGCTTAAATGTCCCAAAAACAATGAAGAACAAGTAATTGCCAGACCTGCTTCCAGCTTTACCCAACTGCAGCTTAAGTTCCCTGCACTGCCAATGGCAGCCTGCCACCCAGCTCCAAGGAAATTTCCAGCCAAGATCTTTTCAACTACAACAAATCTGAAGTCTGTAACTATGAACATCATCTAATCATAACAATTAAGAAAGAAAGAAAGAAAGAATTGCATTCATATAGCACCTTTCACAACCACCAGACATCTCAAAGCGCTTTACAGCCAATGAAGTACTTGTGAAATGTAGTCACTGTTGTAATGTAGGAAATGCGGCAGCCAATTTGCGCACATCAAGCTCCCACGAACAGCAATGTGATAATGACCAGATAATCTGTTTTTAGTGATGTTGATTGAGGGATAAATATTGGCCAGGACACCAGAGATAACTCCCCTGCTCTTCTTCGAAATAGTGCCAGGGGATCTTTTACATCCACCTGAGAGAGCAGACAGGGCCTCAGTTTAATGTCTCATCTGAAAGCTGGCACCTCCGACAGAAGAGGAGGAAGCGGAAGGAAGGAAGCAACCCTGACAGCCTCTTTCTGGCCGGGATTTCGAGGATCAAATCATCCGCCTGCGGTCCCAGTGACCACCCCAATTCCCCTTTCAGCATTTGTCCTACAACTTACCTTTCCTCTGCTACTGACTATCACAGTGTCCTCTTGGCCACAATGCTGAAATAAAACCCACCACAAAGCAAACTTTCCAATCCAACTTTATCCAATATTATATAAAAAAAACAACTAATCACCCTTGCGCATTCCCTTAGTGACTGTTTTGCATCTGCCTTTGCCTATCCTAGTGCTATTATGCAGTGCTACCCCAGTGGCTGCAGCATGGCTGGTGGAAGGCTGCTGACTTTCAGTGGGGGACACTGCAGATGGCCTTGCAGGATGACCTCAAGGTGCTGGTGGCTGGGAGTGTGAAATCGAGTGATGGTGCTTCTTCTTCTTCTTCTTCTTCTTCTTCTTCTTCTTCTTCTTCTTCTTTATTCTCTTGTCCCTCGTCTTGGTCAACCAATGGCTGGGTAGGCTGCATTTCTTGGGTGTCTGAAATGAGGATGGCACAAGGGTAGGGTTGTGGTGAGGGGAGGGGGGTAAAGCAAGAGTTGCATACTTACACCACATGCAGCTTGTAAATCAGAAGAGAGTGTGGGATGAGGGGGAAGTGAGATGTGAGAAGGAGGATAATGTATGCGGATACCAGCATCATGTATTCTTTCAGCCCCATCACTGGCCAAGGGTTCAGCCATGCCCCTGCCAAAAATGGCTAGCACCATCTGCTCCAAGGAGGTGAGGTGAAACTAGGAATGGGAGATGTGCCTTGTGTTTGGTAGAGATTGTTGGTAGGTGAATGATGGGGGTGGTTGTGTATTGAGCAGTGTGTAAAGCTAGTGGTGTAGTTGGTAGGAGACGGCTTTTGAAGGTGCATTCACTGACCTTGACCACTCGTCTGAGGTCATGAAACTTCTTTGGACACTGGAGCCAGGTCCTGGGGGCAACACTGCTTGCAGTGACCACTTTGGCAATCTGGCCCCACATCCTACTTTCTGGAGGGCCTCCTGGCCCCTTGTAGGTAGAGGACCTCTCTTCCAGTGTTGATCCTTTGCACAAAGCTCGGGTGCTGCATCCGAGACCCTAGTTGCCCTTTTCCTGGTCTGTTGAGCCATTTGCATTGGTGCTAAGGCACCTTTAGCATTTTTGATCAACAGAAGGCAGCTCACCTTTAAGAGGTGCAGACTGCCTTCAAGAGGAGCAGGCTAGCTTTAAGTAAAGCTAGCCTCCCTTCAGCAATGCAAACTTCGGCCGCTGCTGAGCACACAGTCTATCAGCAGCATATTCCACGCTAGGCTACAATCATGACAATTAGCAGGCAGCACGAATTGGTGCTTTTTGAATGGGCACTGGCATATCTCGCATCGCGGTGCCTGTACCCATTTTCCAGTGGTATCCAATTTCTAGGCATATATCTTTTATAGATCTAAGAAAATGTTTTGCCTGCAGTGCTATAGTATTTTATTAATAAGCAGCCAGTGGAAAAGCTTTGAAACTTGAAGAGTCTTTTCATTCGCATGTAAAATTTATGATAGAGTACAAGACAAATAATGGCAGTAATATTTCTGGCAATTAAAACAGTCCCCATACAACAGCAGCATCAGGAATTTTGTAGCTTTAATAACATTTAGTCAATAAAAGTAATAGAATTAGTTGTTGAATTTTTCAAAGTAAATATTTTGAATTTGACAGGCTGAAAGAGGTTTAAAAGGGAATAGAAAAATAGCGATTTGTTCAATAGGAATATAAAATAAATCTAAAGAAACTAAATGGGAACTTATCTGTCATGCCTTGCTTGTCAATGCAGAGGCAATTTTGAGTGAGTAAATATACAATAATTCATACTTGAAAGTGAGATACAAGTGATAATCTAAATGAAGGGCTCAGAAGATGTTATAGACCAAGGGAATTAACCTTAATATTAAATTAGATGACATCTCATTCCACAGTGTCTGTTATTCTTTAGAAATATATTCTGCATATGTATCTTGGCATTTTATTGTTTCATTCCATTTTCCCTGTATTTTGCTGTTCCTGGTGGTCTTGTATAGGACATGAGCCTGAGAAATGTGGATCCTACATCCTTCCTGCCAGCTTCATTGTCTAATTGTAATTAGCTTTAGAGACGAGGTTATATATCTGGATCTCTGGTAGTTTAAGAAGTCCAGACAGTCTGAAAGAAGCTCTTCTCCCACTAGGCATGGTGGCATAGTGGTTAGCACTGTTGCCTCACAGCGCCAGGGACCCGGGTTCAAATCCGGCCTCGGGCGACTGTCTGTGTGGAGTTTGCACGTTCTCCCTGTGTCTGCGTGGGTTTCCTCCGGGTGCTCCGGTTTCCTCCCACAGTCCAAAGATGTGCGGGTTAGGTTGATTTGGCTATGATAAATTGACCCTTAGTGTTAGGGGATTAAATACGTGGGGTTACGGGGATAGGGTGGGATATGTGTCGGTGCAGGCTCGATGGGCCGAAATGGCCTCTATCTGCACTGTGGGGATTCTGTGATTCTGTGATAACTACAGAATTTGGATAATAGTTTTGAATCATCCAAGTTCAAGTTCAACTGAAAACTCATTTACAGTACAGATAGCAATTGAATTTGTCAATAGTGACTGGTCAAAAGCAGCCATGCCACAATTACATGAAATAGAGATCATTAATCAGGAAATTGGGAGAGTGATATATCTGTTACCACATTGGGTCATTTTGGATTCTCAGACAGAAAAGAACCAATTTCACTTAGGGTTGTTGGGCAACTATCTGTGTGGTATTATGTGACCATTTATCTACAGCACAAAAATATCTATAGTTCTGCAGTTTAACCTCTGAGAACCTGAATGAATGTGCTATATAGGTGCTGACGTAATAAAGACTCACTGCGCACTTGGTTGTACATAAAGCAAGGCTTTAATCGACTTGTAACAAAACATGGAGGTCTAGTTAGTAGTCACTAGCTTCCTGTTTCCAGGCTGTCTCTGGCCAAGGTGGGCCCACGCCCGAGCATTTATACTCCTCGGACGGCGCTATCAGCTGACTGTTCAGTAGAACTTCCTGAGTTACTTCTTGTAGAAGTTGCGATTTATGACATTCTTCCTCCCTAAAAGGTTTGGAAGTACAGTCTTCCTTTAACGGACTAGGCAGACCAAAAATAGCCGTGGTCATTTAGCTTTCTGCTTGTGACCGGAAGGCACGTCTCCCCGGACCGTGTCCTGGTCCCCGGGTCGCTTGGCCCGTACCGGTAAGTCGGTAGAGTCCGCGTCGTCTTGATCGTCCTGTGGAGGCCTGGGAATATCATGACTCCGGGTGCGGGTCCCCACAGGTGCAGAGCTGGCCTCATCCTGGGTCGTAGCCGGAGATTGTCCGGCGTCCTGATTTCGGGTGGCCATCCTACGGGGAGCGTTCGGCTTCCTGAGTTGATCCGGTAGCACTGCCGGTAGATCCCTCGATGTCCCAGGTAGGGCGCCATCTTCATAGGGGTGCGGAGTGTTGACTTCATCGTTGTGGGATCCTGCATCATTCAGGCCCGTGTGACTGGTTGGGCAGAGAGCCAGATCTCTGAGCGAGACGGTGGACTCCCGGCCATCGGGGTACCGCATGTGCGCATACGTGGGGTTTACCTCCGTTAACTCCACGTCGTCAACGAGAGGGTTGTACTTGGCTGACCGGACGAACCTCTGGAGTAGCACAGGGCCTGGAGCCACCAACCACGACGGTAGAGATGTCCCATGTGTAGAGCGACGCCGGAACTTGAAGAATCGCTCATGAGGTGTGACATTAGTGGATGTGGAGAGAAGAGACCTGATAGAGTGTAACACATCGGGGAGCACAGTTTTCCACTGCTGGTCTGGTAGGTTGCGTGACCTCAGTGCCAGATGGACAGCATTCCAGATGATGGCATTGTATCGTTCAACCTGTCCATTGCCGATTGGGTGATATGGTGTCGTCTTACTCGAGGCGATTCCCCGTTGGGAGAGATAACTTTTAAGTTCACTCGACATAAAGGAGGGACCCCGATCCGTGTGGATAAAATTGGCCGTCCCGCAAAGGGAAAAGACCTGATCGAGGCATTTAATTACCGTAGAGGTAAGCATATTAGGACAGGGGAAGGCAAAGGGAAAGCGTGAATACTCGTCCACCATCGTAAGTAGGTAGGTGTTCCGCGTCGACGAAGACAATGGCCCTTTAAAATCTATGCTGAGCCTCTGCATAGGCTGCATTGCATGTATGAGTAAGTCATCTGATGGGCGGAAGAATTGTGGTTTCAATTCTGCACAAATCCTACAGGAGGTGCATGTTTTCTTTACGTCCTCCATTGAGAATGGTAGATTTTTGGAGCGCACAAAGTGCAACACACGGGTAACGCCAGGATGGCATAAGTCCATATGCAGATCCGCCAGAGTCGATGTTGACATTGAAGAGCAAAATGCCCGTGTGAAGGTATCTGGGGCCACATTCTGTTTGCCGGGTCGGTAACGGATAGTATATCCAAAGGCGGCCAGCTCCATCCCCCAGAGTTGAATTTTATTATTTTTGATTTTCGTGCGCTTCCGGTTATCCAACATGAAGGCCACGGAGCGCTGGTCAGTTATGAGTGTGAAATGATGCAGAGCAAGAAAATGACTCCATTGGCGTACAGCCTCGATGATGGCTGTAGCCTTCTTCTCGACGGGGGGGTAATGGAGCTCGCTACCCTGTAAGGTTCTGGATAGGAATGCCACGGGCCGACCACCTTGATTCAAGGTAGCCGAGATCGCCACCTCCGATGCATCGCATTCGACCACAAAAGGAAGGTTTTCGTCAATGGAGCGAAGCGTGGCTTTCTCCAGCTGTCGTTTGAGGAGGTTGAAGGCAGAAATAGCCGTTGCTTCTAATGGAAAATACTTCGCATGAAGCAGGGGCTGTATTTTATCGGAGAAGTGAGGTATCCACTTTGCGTAATAAGCAAACATGCCAAGTGCCCGACGAAGAGAGCCGAGATTTGTAGGGGGAGGGAGCTCCTGAAGTGGACGAAGTCGCTCTGGGTCCGGTTTAATAACACCGTTGCCCACCCAGTAGCCGAGAATGTTCACTGGTGGCACTGATTTCACCGATTTGGATTAGTTTAACGTTAAGAGGCGACGACGGAGAACGTCAAAAAATCTCTGAAGATTGGCGTCATGCTCCTTTTGATCATGGCCGGCAATAGTGATATTGTCTAAATACGGAAAGGTATCCGTCAAGTTCTCTTGCCGGACTAGGCCATCCATTGCCCGTTGGAAGACGGCCACCCCACTGGTGACCCCAAATGGAAGGCGACGAAACTGATAAAGCCGACCATTGGCCTCAAAGGCCGTATACTTTTTGTCAGAGTCTTTCAGCGGTACCTGATGGTACGCGCTCTTTAAATCGAAGGTTGAAAATACCTTGGCAAGGTTGTTGACCATGTCATCTATGCGTGGTAGCGGGTAGGCATCCAGATTGGTATATTGATTAATAGTCTGAGAATAATCAATACACAAACGTTTCTTATGTTGTTTTAAAGGGTTTTTCACAATGACGACTTGAGCCCGCCAGGGGGATGAACACGGCTCGATAATACCGTCAGCTAAAAGGCGAGAGATTTCTGCCTCGATAAATGCTCGGTCGTCTTGGCTAAAGTGCGGCGATTTGGTGGCTATGGGTTTACAGCGGGGGGGGAGATTGGCAAACAGGGAGGGCTCACCGAGCAAGGCCGCCGAGAGTGCACAAAACGGCACCTTAGAAATGGTAAGCTCCGGCTTCCACCCTCCAAACTCAAAAGTGAGTCTTTTGTGCTGCTTCTGGAAGTCCTGTCCCAGAATCACATCGCTACATAAGTTTTCGAGTACTCCGAGCCGGGTGGAGGGATACGTGCGACCATTGAGGATGAGGTTGACAAGACAGAAGCCAGAAGAATTGGTGGTCAGAGTTGTCAGAGCCATTGCAATCTCCCTGTCCGAGGGATAAATGCACAGTTTTAACCTGCTGACAGCCCGCTTACTAATGAAGCTGTCAGAGCTGCAGGAGTCGATTAACGCGCTTAGAGTGTGCCCATTTACTGAAACCTTCGTAGTTGCATGGGACAAACTTTGGGGAAAAACAGCTGTGATGGGAGGAGGAGTAATTTTTCCTTCGGCAGTTGTAGCCTTAGCAGTGGTTCTTGGGGGAGGAGCAGCTCCATAGATAGCAGCTGTGAAGCTAACAGGAGCTCTTGACCGGTATACTTTAGAGGAGCGGCCTTTCTTGTTAGCAGGGGCCCGTGACTGGCATACCTTGGAAAAGTGTCCTTTCTTGCTGCAATGATTGCAGGTCGCATTACGAGCTGGGCAAAATTTTCTGTAATGGAACGTACCTCCACAAAAGAAACACTTTCTTCCTGATTACCAGGATGTTGCTAGGGCGGGGTCGTCATCAGCAAAGGCCTCTAGGGTAGGGTCGTCGTCCGTTAGAGTAGAATCATCATCAGCGGGGGCATCCACCCGAGACCTATCGAAAGACTTATTACGGGTGATAGCCGCCGCCCGTGCACGTGGTGGGAGATAAGTGTCTGCATTCTTCTTGGCCAAGTCCAGGGAACACGCCTGGTCATAAGCAGCCCGTAAATTGAGGGTTTTATTTTCCAGCAGGCGCTGACATATAAAAGGGGACGCAATCCCATTGATAAAGTAATCGCGGATTAGTTCCTCTTGATACTGTTCAGCTGTAACCGCTTTAAGGTTACAATCATTGCTGAGCCTGCGAAGTTTCTGGAGGAATTCATCGAGTAATTCCCCAGGCTGCTGCGGAGTTGTGGCCAGTAGGTGTCGAGCAAAGGTTTCATTTGGGGACTTGACATATAGCTGCTGTAAAATTTCAATAGCAGCGTCATAGTCTATACAGTCCTCAATATAATCATACACATGAGGGGATACGTAGTTAATAAGCATTCGTAACTTATTAGAGGCACCCGCCCCACATTCTTCAAGAAAGTTGCTAAAGGTACGAAACCAATGCTTCCATACCTTCGCTGCCGCAGGTGCATTCGGGTCCAGGTCGAGACGAGCGGGTCTAAGGAGTTTTTCCATGATGGATCAGTTTCTTGCCCAGGTCCCTTTCTGCAGTTCGAGTTGCAACTGGTTGTTCCGAATCACCCAAGGCGTGGAGACGATAACAAGTCGATTAAATTGACGTAATAAAGACTCACTACGCACTTGGTTGTACAAGTTACTTCTTGTAGAAGTTGCGATTTATGACAGGTGCATCATCTTACTGCTGTGAATGAGGGCTTAAAGGAACATTGCCAGGTTGTCAAACATTTTGGCTGATCCACACCATTATTACCCTAAACTACTCAGGAAAATAGTTAGGATAAGAGAATTCAGCGTTGCAATGGCATGGAGAGGGAGGGATTTAAATTTTAAATTCGCTGAAGAGTCAAACTGATCACAAGATATTTGTTTTTATTTGTTCATGGGATCTGGGCGTCACTGGCAAGGCCAGCATTTATTGCCCATCCCTAGTTGCCCTTGAGAAGGTGGTGGCGAGCTGCCTTCCTGAACCGCAGCAGTCCGTGTGGTGAAGGTACTCCCACAGTGCTGTAAAGTAGGGAGTTCCAGAATTTTGACTCAGCGACGATGAAGGATCGGCGATATACTTCCAAGTCAGGATGGTGAGTGACTTGGAGGGGAACTTGGAGGCGGTGGTGTTCCCATGCGCCTGCTGCCCTTGTCCTTCTAGGTGGAAGAGGTCGTGGGTGTAGTGTATGTACCTTTAAGAGAGAACTACTTTTACAGCTCCTGTATACTGTAGTACAGGCAGTGACCACACCTGTATATAAGCCTTGAGCATGCCTCTGTACCCCAGTCTTGAGACTACCCTACTCCAGTAAATACCTGTTGATTGTTAAGTTACAGCATCCGCGTGGTTATTGAAAAACATCATACTCTCAGAATCACGGATCTAACAGTGGCGACGAGTGTCGATTCGAATCTACCTGCAACTCTGCATTTCCCTTCGAGGGTTCGCTCTGGGAGGGCGGTGGAAGAAAGTCGAGGCCAGAAGCACGGGCGTCGACCACGAGCAACCGCCCAGTCGTCCGGCAGAGAGTGAACATCGCAGGGGAGGCTGTGGAGAGCCGGGCTTGGTTCCCCAGCCACAACGATCAGCAACAGACTGACGACAGGTACAGCGCAGACCCTTCCCGGACAGCGGCGGCTGGAGCCGACCGACGGCGGAGAGAAAGCCGAGCAGCGTCGACGGGGTAAGAGAGAGGGTGAAGCGCACAGGGCGCAGCCGGGGGTTGAAAACCGAGCGGCGTCGAGGAAAAATAAAACGGAGAGAGAGAGGGTAAAGCAGCAGGCGGGTTCAGGACCGAGCGGCGGAAACGGGAAAGGCGCACAAAAAAAAAGAATGTGCAGAACACAGCCAGGGCTCAAGGGCTGAGCAGCATCCGCGGGGAGAAGAAGGGAGAGCGCGGGAGACGCCATTGAGCCGCGGAGAAGAAGGAACAGCGCGGGAGACGCCATTTTTAGAAGCCGCAGCGGAAAAGAAGGGCGAGCGCGGGAAGGAAGGAAAGCGTGGGAGACGCCATTTTGTGCCAGCGGAGAAGAAGGGGAAGCGCGGGAGATGCCATTTTTGACAGTTAAATCACACCCAGGGATGCCGAAGAGTGGCAGTATCTCTACGTTCGACAATGAAGTCGAAGATTGGGCGACATATGTGGAACGTATTGAGGTGTACTGTGATGTGCCTCAATAAATCCGAGACTCGATGTTAGCGAAACAAAACAAGGCTTTTATTGACTTAGAAGGTAACACACAGAGGAGAATGTATCTTCCATCCAGAGGTCTGCCGCACTGGATGTGCTGCAGGCTGGGCCAGCTTACATAGGAGCCAGGTATGGGCGGAGCCCTACACACAGTACAATACAATGGAAATGAAACTGAAACCAACCACAGTCACAGGCAGAGAAATACTGATGAGTGATGAATGGAATATTTCATCACATACTGCAGGGCAAATGAAGTGCCAGATGCTAGGAAAGCAGTGGTTTTGTTAAATTCCATGGGTGCAAAAACTTATGGGTTACTGCAAAACCTAATAACCCCAGAGAAGCCTGTGAACAAGAATTTCAAAAGCATAGTAGAAATCCTACAGGACCACTTAAACCCCACACCGCTGCTGATAGCAGAACGATTTAAGTTCCATAAAAGGAACCAACACAAAGACGAAAGCAATGCTGAGTACCTAACGGAACTGCGCAAGCTATCGAAACACTGCCAGTGTGGAGCGGGACTAGCAGATACGTTAAAGGACAAGTTTGTGTGTGGGCTGCAAAGTGAAGGAAACCAGAAACGGCTTCTATCAGAAAAGGATCTTACGCTGGACAAGGCTTTCTGTATGGCAGTATCACACGAAGCAGCCACAAGGGGCGCTGCAGAGATACAACGGAGACCGAAAGAATATGGCACCAATGAAATGTCCTATGGGACAGGGAAGTGCTATCGCTGCGGCAGAAGAACACACGACCAGAAGGATTGTTGGTTCAAGGACCAAGTGTGCAGACAGTGTGGAAAAGCAGGACACATAGCAAGAGTCTGCAGGTCTGGGAAGAAAACCAACAGTAAGAAATCTCCACAGGAGACGTACAAAAAGGTACACCAGGTGATGGACAGTCGTTCAGACGAACAGAAAAGTGACACAGACTCCGGAAGCAAGGAGCTGGGTTGTCTGAAACTACATAAGGTAACCAAAATGGAGGATCACCAGACTATCTGGGTTACACTCAAGATAGACGGAGTCCAAGTGAAAATGGAATTGGACACAGGATCAGCCCTAACGGTCATAAACCAAAGGGACTACAAGCGGCTATTTTCACATATACCCTTGAAAGCTACAGAGGTTGTCTTGAAGACGTACACGGGGCAAAAAGTCTACCCCAAAGGAAAAATAAGGGTGAAAGTCATATATAAAGGCCAGGAAATACCTAAAATGGACATATATGTATTGCCAGATGGAGGAACACCACTACTAGGACGTGAATGGATCCAGAAGATACAATTAGATTGGCATTCCATACAGGCACTGAAGGTTGAGGCCAAAAAGGATGACAACGTCACACCTGGACGACTGTCAAAAATGCTAACTGATGCAAAAGAAGTGTTCCAGGAGGGACTCGGAACACTAAAAGGCATAACAGCAACGATTAAAATAGAGGAAAATGCAAGCCCAAAGTTTCTTAAGGCCAGACCAGTGCCTTATGCGATCAGACGAGCTGTCGAAGCAGAGCTGGAAGGGTTGGAACGTTCAGGAGTACTGTCCAAAGTAGACTGGAGCGAGTGGGCTACACCCATCGTTCCTGTAATGAAGAGGTCGTTGAGTAATATGCCTGGGGAACCAAAGAAGGTCCGCATCTGTGGGGATTTTAAGGTGACAGTGAACCCAATTCTTCACACGGTACAATACCCGCTTCCACGAATTGAGGATATTTTTGCCTCGCTATCTGGAGGTAAACGCTTCACCAAAATTGATCTAGCCCAGGCGTACTTGCAAGTGGAGGTAGAAGCAGCCTCGAAACAATACCTTACGATTAACACTCATAAAGGTCTCTATCAATACAACCGGCTGGTGTTCGGGGTAGTATCGGCTCCGGCTATTTGGCAAAGGGCGATGGATCAAGTCCTGCAAGGGATTCCAGGGACCCAGTGTTATTTGGACGACATCCTGGTCATGGGCGCCAGATTAAAGGAATATGGGTTACGAGCTAATTGTCACAAGTGCGAGTTTTTCCAGAAGCAGATCTCGTATTGTGGCCACGTCATCGATGAAGAGGGGTTACATAAGTCCCCTGAAAAGATTGAGGCAGTAGTCAAGGCTCTAGCACCGGATAATGTGTCACAACTGAGGTCGTTTCTCGGGCTGGTAAACTACTACCATAAGTTCTTACCAAATTTGTCCACGGTATTACACCCACTGAACACCCTACTGCAAACAGGGGTACCATGGAAGTGGAATGACGAATGTAGACGAGCTTTCCAGAAGTGTAAAGAATTGATCACATCAAAAGAGGTGTTGGCCCATTTCAACCCAGCACTACCAATTCGTTTGGCATGTGATGCATCACCTTATGGTATTGGAGCGGTGCTGTCGCACAAATTCCCAGATGGGTTGGAGAGGCCAGTAGCCTTTGCGTCTCGGTCACTAACCTCAGCTGAGCACAACTACGCCCAGATTGACAGGGAGGCCCTCAGCCTAGTATGGGGAGTAAAAAAATGCAACCACTATCTGCATGGGCAGAAGTTCACCTTGCTGACTGACCACCAAACACTTGTCTCCATCTTTAATCCTAAGAAGGGCGTTCCAGTGATGACTGCATAACGGTTACAAAGATGGTCCCTGTTTCTAGGGGCGAATCAATATGAAATAGAATATAAAGGCACGAAACAGCATGGAAACGCTGCCTACTGTGGAGGAAGCACCAGCAGTGGATCCTATCGAGATATTTTATTCGTCAATAATTGAACGATTGCCAGTAACAAAAGCGGATATAGAGAAGGAGACCCGCAATGATCCGACGCTGTCTCGGGTATATGATTTGACGGTGAGGGGATGGCCAACACATGGCGACTCACTGTTGCCAGCATTCTCATCCAGAAGAGAACAGCTGTCAGTATGCCAGGGGACAGTGATGTGTGGATCCAGAGTGGTGATTCCACCTAAGTTAAGGGAGAGAGTGCTAAATGAGCTTCATGAAGGTCATCTGGGGGGAGTGAAAATGAAAAGCCTTGCTAGGGCTTATGTGTGGTGGCCGGGATTGATCAACAAATCGAAGACCTAACCAAGAGCTGCTCAGGATGCCAGAAGGTCCAAAATGCACCACCACATGCCCCTCTACACCCATGGGAGTGGCCATCCTCTCCATGGCAACGGGTGCATATTGATTTCGCTGGTCCATTCATGGACTCAATGTTCTTAATAGCAGTGGATGCTCATTCGAAATGGCCTGAGGTGATAAAAATGTCCTCTACCACTACAGAGAAGACGATTGCAGTCCTATGGACCATATTTGCCAGGAACGGCTTGCCAGAGCAGATTTGCTCTGATAATGGACCACAGTTTGTGTCAGAAGAGTTTCGAAAATTTATGAGAAGGAATGGGGTAAGGCATTACACATCCGCCCCGTATCATCCAGCCACCAATGGATTGGCTGAGAGGTTCGTACAAACCTTTAAGAAGGCGATAAAGGCCATGTGCGACGATGAAATTCCACTGCAGCATAAGGTGGACAATTTCTTATTAGCCTACCGAAACGCGACACATGCAGTTACCAACCAGACCCCGGCCATGAAGTTCTTTAACCGAAGGTTGAGATCTCGTCTGGAATTGCTCAGACCAAATGTGCGAAGAAATGTTGAAGATAAACAATTCCAGCACATCAATGAGAAGCCGACAAGGAGCTTCAACGTAGGACAACCAGTCTTGGCCCGTGACTACCGAACAGAGAAATGGCAACCCGGAACGATATGCACAAGGCAGGGGCCATTAATGTACACAGTGGATGTCGGGGAGAACATTGTGAGACGCCACGTCGATCAGATCTTAGCATCACAGGAACGAGTCAACCCCATGTCTCGCGTCCCTGGGGATGAACCCAACATACCGGTAGCATCTACCTCAGAAACAGCAGCAGTGGAAACGGATGAAATAACCAACGAAAAGGGGCCAGAATCGCCTCCGCACCAAGAACAAGAACCTCAGGAAAGGTGCTATCCCGAAAGGATCAGGAAGCCGCCCCAAAGACTGAATCTATAAATGGACTATTGTTGTTTAATGTACATGTTAAAGTGTTAATTGTTATTTGAATATTATGGTACTACTAATCTAAAAGGGGAGGAATTGTAGTGTATGTACCTTTAAGAGAGAACTACTTTTACAGCTCCTGCATACTGTAGTACCGGCAGTGACCACACCTGTATATAAGCCTTGAGCATGCCTCTGTACCCCAGTCTTGAGACTACCCTACTCCAGTAAATACCTGTTGATTGTTAAGTTACAGCATCCGTGTGGTTATTGAAAAACATCATACTCTCAGAATCACGGATCTAACAGCGGGTTTGGGAGGTGCTGCCGAAGAAGCCTTGGCGAGTTGCTGCAGTGCATCTTGTAGATGGTACACACTGCAGCCACGGCACGGTGGAGGGAGTGAATGTTTAAGGTGATGGATGGGGTACCGATCAAGCGGGCTGCTTTGTCTTGGATGGTGTCGAGCTTCTTGAGTGTTGTTGGAGCTGCACTGATCCAGGCAAGTAGAGAGTATTCCTTCACACTCCTGACTTGTGCCTTGTAGATGGTAGAAAGGCTTTGGGGAGTCAGGAGGTGAGACACTCGCTGCAGAATACCTAGCTCTTACCTGCTCTTGTTGCCCCAGTATTTATGTGGCTGGTCCAGTTAAGTTTCTGGTCAATGGTGACCCCCAGGATGTTGATGGTGGGGGATTCGGCAATGGTAATGCCATTGAATGTCAAGGGGCAGTGGTTAGACGTTCACTTGTTGGAGATAGTCATTGCCTGGCACTTGTGTGGTGTGAATATTACCTGCCACTCATCAGTCCAAGCCTAAATGTCGTCCAGGTCTTGCTGCATGTGGGCATGGACTGAGGAGTTGTGAACATCCCCACTTCTGACCCTATGAGGGAGGGAAGGTCATTGATGAAGCTGCTGAAGATGGTTGGGCCTAGGACACTGCCCTGAGGGACTCCTGCAGCGATGTCCTGGGGCTGTGGTTATTGACCTCAAACCACCACAACAAATTGATTACACTGTAGGAGTTCTCGACTCCTAACGAAAGTACTGAGATTGAAACTAGCAGTTAACCAAACGTGGTTTAATGCACTGGTAAAAGTTACAAACAAAAACGCAGGAGAAACTCTAAACAGGTCTGTACAATACTTGGTTCCACAAGGACTGAAAGGACACGCCTCTCCCCTCTGATGTCATGACATCATCCCGTTTCCCGCCGTTGCGAACGTCACGTGACCTGCGTGATGACGTCATCGCGCTGGATCGACATTTTACCGAACCCGCACTATTTATACAGAGCAAACATTTAAAGGTAACAAACCCCTGTTAAAGGCAATTATATACATTACTGCAAGAGTCTCTTGGTGGCTTTGCCACATACGCCCCCCCAGAATTGTCTTTAATAAGAAAAGTCAATCGCCGAGGAGGTCGGACGAGCCTGTGGGAACGACTCCTAAATTCCCGGAGAGGAAAGCGCTGAGCAGGCAGTGAGCTGGCGGGTGTAGCAGCTCAGTCAGGGGCGGCAACAGCCGGTGGTCGGCCCTGGCACGGCGGTTGAGCAGGCTCGACTGGCTGCTTTAGGTCCAGGTGCGCAGGCTTGAGGCGATCGATGGAGATGTGGTCCGGCCGGCCCCCGAGGTCGACCAAAAAACTCTTAGCCCCTGTCTGTAAAACCCGGAAGGGACCCGTATACGGAGGCCTGAGCGGGCTGCGGTGGGCGTCGTGACGAACAAACACGAATTTGACCTTCATCAACTCCACTGGAATGTGGGAGGCAGGAAAACCGTGCTGTGATGTCGGAACTGGCCTGAAGCACTGGGCCGCTTCCCGGTGTGCTTCCCGCTGACTGGCCGCAGACCATGGCTGTGTAGGGGATGGCAGGAATTCGCATGGAACCCGGAGTGGCTGGCCGTAAACCATCTCCGCGGCTGAAGACTGCAGGTCCTCCTTCGGTGCCGTGCGCAACCCCAGCATAACCCAAGGTAGTTTATCGACCCATGCCGCATCCAGGAGGCTGGCTCTGAGCGGCGCCTTCAACGAACGGTGAAAACGCTCACACAACCCATTCGCCTGCGGGTGGTAGGCCGTGGTGCGATGGAGTGTGGTGCCTAAGGCCGAGGCCACCGCGTTCCAAAGCTCAGATGAGAATTGCGGACCGCGGTCGGACGAAATATCCGTCGGAACTCCAAAGCATGCTACCCATGATGAGATAAAGGCTCGAGCGACATCCGCAGAGGTGGTAGACGTCAGGGGAACCGCCTCGGGCCATCTCGTGGTGCGATCGACCATCGTCAGAAGGTGCGTGAAACCCTGCGACGGCGGGAGTGGCCCCACAAGGTCGACGTGGACCTGGTCGAACCGGCGTTCCGGCAGCTCGAAGGTGGCCAAGGGGGCCCTGACGTGTCGTTGGACTTTGGCTCGTTGACAAACCACACAAGTGTTCGCCCAGTTGCGGACGTCCTTGCGCATCCCTCTCCATACGAATTTAGATGCCATCAACTTCTGCGACGCCCTCACACCAGGATGCAAAAGCCCATGTATGATGTCGAAAACCGTCCGGCGCCAGGCAGACGGAACAATCGGACGGGGGTCCCCCAAGGAGACGTCGCAGAGTAAAGCAGTGCCAGCCGAGTGGAATGGCACATCCCTCGGCTGAAGGCTGGCGGAGTCGGAACGAAAGGCTTGAGTCTCCGGGTCGGCAGTTTGGTCAGCCGCCATGTGCGCATAATCAATTCCCAATTGAACGGCCTGGACGGTGGCGGGGGAAAGGCAATCCGCTAACGCGTTGTCCTTCCCAACCACGTGCCGGATGTCGGTGGTAAATTCGGAAATATATGCAAGCTGTCGTTGCTGACGAGCCAACCACGGTTCGGCAGTCTTGGCCATCGCAAACGTGAGCGGTTTGTGGTCGACAAATGCAGTAAAGTGGCGGCCCTCGAGCAGAAAACGAAAATGGCGAATGGCCAAAAACAACGCCAACAGCTCCGTGTCAAATGTACTGTACTGGCGTTCGTGCCGTTGCAGCTGTCGGCTAAAAAACGCCAGTGGTTGCCACGTGCCGTACACCCATTGCTCTTGGATGGCTCCAACGGCGTAGTCCGACGCGTCAGTTGTGAGGGTGATGGTGGCTCCTGGCAGGGGGTGTGCCAACATCGTCGCGTTCGCGAGGGCGGTCGTTGTGTCTCTGAAGGCGCGGTCCATCTCCGGCATCCAAACCACGGGCTCCTTACCCGGCTTCCCTCTGAGGGCCTTGTAGAGTGGCGGCATTAGTTGCGCGGCCCTGGGAACAAAACGATGGTAAAAATTTACCATACCCAGGAACTCCTGAAGCGCCTTCACGGACTGCGGCCACGGGAATGCCGCGATCACCTCCACCTTGGCCCGAAGCGGCATGGCCCCCTCTGAAGTGATGCGGTGGCCTAGGAAGTCGAGCTGCTGCAGGCCGAACTGGCATTTGGCCGGGTTGACAATGAGGCCGTGCTGTTGAAGGCGATGAAAGAGGATGCGCAGGTGCTGGAGATGTTCCTCCTTTGTGGCGCTGGCGATCAGTATGTCATCCAGATAGATGAACAAAAATTTGAGATCCCGCAGCACTGAATCCATCAGGTGCTGGAACGCTTGCGCCGCGTTTTTAAGTCCAAACGGCATGCGGAGGAACTCAAACAGGCCAAAAGGAGTGATGACCGCTGTCTTTTGGACATCCTGGGGATGCACCGGTACCTGATGGTACCCACGGACGAGGTCGACCTTGGAGAAAACCGAAGGCCCCGCCAGATGTGCGGAGAAATCTTGTATGTGCGGTATGGGATACCGGCCGGGAGTCGTGACATTGTTGAGGCGACGGTAGTCACCGCAGGGCCGCCATCCACCCCCGGGCTTGGGGACAATGTGGAGAGGTGAAGACTGTTGAATCCGTGAATCTTTAGGTAGTGTGTCCTTCAAATAATCGACAGAGACTGCAGAGGAACAATCAACAGGTATTTACTGGATGAGGGTTGCTCTAAAACTAAACAGTACAGATCCCTACTCAGGATTATATAGAGGTGTGGTCACTGCCGGTACTACAGAATACAGGAGCTGTAAAAAGTAGTTCTCCCCTTAAAGGCACATACACTACAATTCCTCCCCTTTTAGATTAACAGTACCATAACATTCATTTAACAATTAACACTTTTAACATGCAACATTAACTGAAAATAGTCCATTTATAAATTCAGTCTTTGGGGCGGCTTCCTGATCCTTTCTGGATAGCGCCTTTCCTGAGTGTCTTGCTCTTGGTGCGGAGGCGATTCTGGCCCCCTGTCGTCGGTTGGTTCATCAGCTTCTGATACTACTGTTTCTGGGGTAGATGCTACCTGTATGTCGGGTTCATTACCAGGTACGCGAGACATGGGGTTGACTCGTTCCTGTGACGCTAGGATCTGGTCGACATGGCGTCTCACAATGTTCTCCCCAACATTCACTTGTGTACATTAGTGGCCCCTGCTGTGTGCATATCGCTATTGGTTGCCATTTCTCTGTTCGGTAGTCGCGGGCCAAGACTGGTTGTCCTACATTGAAGCTCCCTGTCGGCTTCTCATTGATGTGCTGGAATTGCTTATTCTCAACATTTCTTCGTACATTTGGTTTGAGCAAATCCAGACGAGATCTCAACCTTCGGTTAAAGAACATCATGGCCGGGGTCTGGTTGGTAACTGCATGTGTCGCATTTCTGTAGGCTAACAGGAAATTGTCCACCTTATGCTGCAATGGAATGTCATCATCGCACATGGCCCTTACGCCCTTTTTAAAGGTTTGTACGAACCTCTCAGCCAATCCATTTGTGGCTGGATGATACGGGGCGGATGTGTAATGCCTTACCCCATTCCTTTTCATAAATTTCCGAAACTCTTCGGACACAAACTGTGGTCCGTTATCAGAGCAAATCTGCTCTGGCAAGCCGTTCCTGGCAAATATGGTCTGTTTGACTGCAATCGTTTTCTCCGTGGTGGTGGAGGACATTTTGATCACCTCAGGCCATTTTGAGTGCGCATCCACGGCTATTAAGAACATTGAGTCCATGAATGGACCAGCAAATCAATATGCACCCGTTGCCATGGAGAGGAGGGCCACTCCCATGGGTGTAGAGGGGCATGTGGTGGTGCATTTTGGACCTTCTGGCATCCTGAGCAGCTCTTTGTCAGGTCCTCAATTTGCTGATCGATCTCCGGCCACCACACATAAGCCCTAGCAAGGCTTTTCATTTTCACCCCTCCCAGATGGCCTTCGTGAAGCTCATTGAGCACTCTCTCCCTTAACTTGGGTGGAATTACCACTCGGGATCACAACATCAAGGTCCCCTGGCATACTGACAGCTGTTCTCTTCTGGATGAGAATGCTGGCAACAGTGAGTCGCCATGTGTTGGCCATCCTTTCACCGTCAAATCATATACCCGAGACAGTGTCGGGTCATTTCGGGTCTCCTTCTCTATATCCGCGTTAGTTACTGGCAAGCGTTCAATTGTAGTCGAATAAAATATTTTGACAGGGTCCACTGCTGGTGCTTCCTCCGCAGTAGGCAGTGGCAGGCGTGATAGCCCATCAGCGTTTCCATGCTGTTTCGTGCCCTTATGCTCTATTTCATATTGGTTCGCCCCTAGAAAAAGGGACCATCTTTGTAGCCGTTGCGCAGTCATCACCGGAAAGCCCTTCTTTGGATTAAAGATGGAGACAAGTGGTTGGTGGTCAGTCAGCAAGGTGAACTTCTGCCCGTGCAGATAGTGGTTGAACTTTTTCACTCCCCACACTAGGCTGTCAATCTGGGCGTAGTTACGCTCGGCTGAGGTTAGTGACCGAGACGCAAAGGCTACTGGCCTCTCCAAGCCGTCCGGGAATTTGTGCGACAGCACCGCTCCAATACCATAGGGTGATGCATCACACGCCAACCGAATTGGTAGTGCTGGGTTGAAATGAGCTAACAACTCTTTTGATGTGATCAATTCTTTACACTTCTGGAAAGCTCATTTACATTCGTCTTTCCACTTCCAAGGTACCCCCGTTTGCAGTAGGGTGTTCAGTGGGTGTAGTAATGTAGACAAATTCAGCAAGAACTTATGGTAATACAGGTAGACTTCCCTTTATCCGAACTTCCGAAAATCGAAACCCTCTAAAAACCAAAGGATTTTTCGGTCAGCGTAAGTCGTGCGCACAACATGACCAGAGTGGTGCACGACTTACGCTGAGCAGAGGGTTAGCGTAAGTCGTGCGCACGACCCCCCGCGGACCCCCGCCGACCCCCCCGCCGACCACAACCCCTGCCGACCCCCCCCGCGGACCCCCGCCGACCCCGACCCCCGCGGACCCCCGCCGACCCCGACCCCCGCTGACTTACGCTGAGCAGAGGGTCAGCATAAGTCGTGCGCACAACACCCCGCCGACCCCCCCGTGGACCCCCGCCGACCCCCCCGCCGACCCCGACCCCCGCCGACGCCCCCGCCGACCCCCCCGCGGACCCCCGCCGACTCCCCCGCCGACCCCGACCCCCGCCGACCCCCCCGCCGACCCCCCCGCGGAACCACCTGACTCTCTTCCAAAGGCTCAAAAGCAACGAGAGCTCTGAGCCCGCGGCGGTGCCGGCCCCTGTTCCGACCGAGCACGACGACCTGTTGGTGGAAATGCGGAACTTCATTGCATTCCAGGCTAGCAGCGATGGACAAGCCACGACTGCGGACCCCCCCGCGGACCCCCGCCGACCCCCCCGCGGACCCCTGCCGACCCACCTTCCGAAATCCGAAATTTTCCGAAAACCGAAACACGGCTGGTCCCGAGGTTTTCGGATAAAGGATAGTCTACCTGTAGTTCACAAGCCCGAGGAACGACCTCAGTTGTGACACATTTTCCGGTGCTGGAGCCTTGACTACTGCCTCAATCTTTTCAGGGGACTTATGTAACCCCTCTTCATCAATAACGTGGCCACAATACGAGATCTGCTTCTGGAAAAACTCGCATTTGTGGCGATTAGCTCGGAGCCCATATTCCTTCAATCTAGTGAGCATCTGCTCCAGGTTGGCGAGGTGATCACTGTCATTTTCGCCCGTGACCAGGATGTCGTCCAAATAACACAGGGTCCCTGAAATCCCTTGCAGTGTAGGGGGTTTCTCTTGCTCATTCTGGTCTCCTACCAGGCTTCGTGCAATAATTACCCTTGAGTGGTTCGACCCACTCTCCCCTACGGTTCTAGACCTTGGACTTAGGTGCAGGGAACTGTAGTGCAGAGAAAAACTCAATAGACCAGGTTGAATAGCACGAAATGGATGCTTTTATTATTAAACAGTTTGCAGCATTATAAAATACATGTCATAAGCACAAATTAAAGCAACTACAAGCATGCACATATCTATAAACTTAATTCCATGGAAATGGGAAACACACGGCACATCGAAAAAGGGGGAACACATTACGATTACCCTTACTCCCTCCCCTATACCTAGGCTAAGTTTCGACCTGAGGAACTCGGAATCATGCTCACCACTTTCAGATTCGCAAAAATAGGGGGTTCGCAGCCTTTTGGCACAGCTTTCCGTCGTCACGTGGATTTGGAAACTTCTGGCACAGCTTGTTTTTCTCTCTCTCTCTCTCTCAGGCGAGGAGGCAGTGGACACAGCCTTGATGAGCGCTCGTCATGACTGAAATCAGTTGAAACCTACTGAATAACTGGATGCACATGGGAGAGTCCGTTTATTTCTCTTTCCCGCCTGGCTTGGGTTTTTCCAGAGGGTGTCTTCTCCTTCGGCCTGGGTCGTCGATGATCTCCCGACAAAAGTACCCGGGCCACCCTCCTTCGTCTTCCCGTCATGGTTGAGCCTTGCCTGGCCGAGCTGGCTTCCCAGCCAAAGTCTTCTCGTCGTCACGAAGTTACGAATCGTCCCGAAGAAGTGAATCGTCCTACGAATGAAGCGTAGCCGTTGAGGTGAAGCGTGGTCTCCAGTGTGTGTGTCCCCTACGAGAATCGCAATACCCCTGATGGACTTTTCAAATCCATAGTTATACCCTTTTGGGACAGTCCTATCTCCCGCCAGATCATAGTCCAGTCTTTGTAATAATTTTGGCGGGCAGAAATCTCTGCAGGGGCGCTTTGTCTTGTAACGGGAGCCGGTGATAGCTTAACTGGCCTTCCTGGCCGATAATGTCTTTTACTTTGTCACCGTAACTCGGTTCGCATATTAATCGGTCTGGAGATTGCCCTTGATGGCTGTTAAACGGGTTTTCCTTTGTACAGTAAATGGGTTTAAGTGTTCATTCAATTGTCTGCCCATATCTTGATGGGCCCCATCCTGTTACCTGAAACTGTCTTGTACTTAGAATCCAATTGAATATGTATGCTCATTTCCCTGAGTTTCGGTTTCCTGATACTGGCTTTCGCGGGCTTACTGTTCTCAATCCACAAGCCTGCCTGGCTTGCAGTAACAGAAATCAAATGGTCCAAGAAACTGATCACGAGGTCCGGTGGCCATTTTGTATGCCCCTTTTTATCAAAGGGTTTTCTGTATAAGCTTCTTTTGGTCAATAAAGCTGTATTATTAATCCTGTTTTCTTGCGTGATTATTTAATGAAAATTTTCGAATCTTACAATCCCCCCTGTGATACTGATAGCTTGCTTACAGTATCAATAATCCTTGGTGAGCAAATTTTCCCGGTTCCTCACGTCCAAACATTCCCGGTAATTAACTATCTATGATCCCCATGACACATGCAGTTCCAATTTCAGAAAATTACCTTGTGTACAGTTGGACAATCACAGGCAGTATTACCTTAACCTATAACACATTCATCTTTCAGATGTGAAGGGCCCAATGCTCCTTGCACCACCTGCATACACCTTTTATTAATCAAAAAAACAAACTTCACCAACGGCTATAACATTACAGTATTCACACACTTAAATCATGCAGTGGCTGAAATCAAAAAAAAATGGAGGGGCGCTTTAACTTTTAATACTAGCTGCTTACACTGGGGTGTCCTCTTCCCCCACTCGTACATAGCGTTCTCTCCATTCCCCTGTGTTCTCGTGCCTCTGGAGGCGTTTGCCTCTCTTGCAATGCACGAACAATAAAAATATTACAATTAGAACTTGACACACTACTAGGATGTGGGATGCTATTCTAATCCAGGCCGGGATCTCTATATTGGTGAACAGGTCCCACCATGGTGGGGTGACTATGTCCAATATGTCTTTTCCTATCTCTATTGTCTTCTGCTCCAGTGTGTAAAAATGTTTCTGTGAAACTATAACGGCTTTTAAAATCTTGGTGAGGTGTTCGGGAAGAGGGGGAATGACATAACCAAAATGCACGACGAATCGCTGCAGGTCCGTGAAATTCTCTTTTACAGTGAGGTGAACGGTGGAGGGTGCAGGAATGGGGACAATCCGTTGTTGTGCCACTTGAACTTCAGCCCTGGGTTTAAAACAGAAACTGCTGTCACTGACCGGACACCACTCGTGCTGTCCATGGCGGTAGTGAGGCGCTGCAGTGGTGACACAGTATGTCCCACCTCCGATATATGCCACCTGCGGGGGCACATGGTCCTTTGCCATTGCCTCCATGGTGCAATTTATCGGCTTCGCGCTAGCGGCTCTGAACCCGCACTGTGGTTTCAAAAAGGCATTCAAATGCTGGGGGCACAGGATGATGTGTGCTCCCCGGCTATGACACCCCGAGAGGTCAGTGCCTGTCATCGTACGCTCCCATCTGATGACATAAGGCGGGACCACTGCGTAACGAATGTGCGCACCCCCCTGAATGACTCCAATGTTCTCCACCTTGTATACCGGGGCGGGCTTTGCTGCGGGACCCAACACCGGCATCCATACCACTATTCCCATGATAGTGTGGTTTGAGCGTCCGCAGTCCACTGGGACTGGGTACGCTTCTGCAGCTAGTCTGAGCTGGCACGGACTTAATGCATTCTCGAAAGGGTGGAGCACTTGCAAGTGCTTGTTGCTGATCCAGGACGGGACCAAACCTTGTTTTAAATCCTCCAGATTACTGCGGCCCTCGCCCAGCAACCACGCCCCGTATAGCACACAAGCCTCGTTCTGCGCAGCCTGATCGGACGCATTCCGATCCTCCTTAATGAGCGCATTTACCGTTCTAGCGTGTTTCTCCAGCTCAGCAATTATTTCCTTCAAGTGTAGTGTCATGGCTTGGTCTTCATGTAGCTCAGAACCCACTACCTTATTTTCGCTTGTCAGTATGTTCCTCAACTGTGTTTTTAAACCATTGATCTGTGTCTGCAGCTCCACGTTGTCTAGAGCGTTGACAACAGACGTTCCGGTGTTAAAAGCAGTGAAAATGTCATTTGCAGAACCCCTTCTTTGCCTCCCTACCCAATCCAAAGCTTCCTGTGGTGTGGTGTATAATTTGACCTTGTCGATGTCGGCAAAGTCAAACTCGTAAAATTGTCTGAACATTCGGGTTAACAGTACCTGGTACAACTGTTCCGTCTCCCTGGGACACCACTCCGGCAATCGTACCTCAGTGAGGTTTAAAATCACCGAGGCCACCGCGTAGTGTACCCCTTGGTACAGCACCTGACCGGTGGGCACCAATACTAAACCATTCCCGGGTCCCTTTGTGGTGGTGGGGCACCCTTCCTTCCGGGCTAGCGCTACCGGAATCGTGGGCAGGGGCTTGCGTGGGCGGGTGATGAGTTCAGTGGCGCTTACTGGAATCGGGGAGTATGGGGCTCCGCACGCCCGAGTGCTGACATCCCATCTCATCCCCCTTCCTTCATCCTGCCACTGCCTCTGGAAAAAGATGGATACGCCCTTGGGGCAGACGTGTTTCGAACCCCACATACAGACATATATCCCTTCATCTGGTTCCCACCATTTGTCCCAACACACACGTAATTGTCCGTGAGTCCCCGTAATTGTCCGATGGGTATTATTACCCAGTCGTTCCCACTCGATAGTAGAGTTCTTCATGTCCTTTCCCAGCTTTCGTAGCCACCACCATCTACTTAGTGGTACGTTCCCATTACACACCAAACAGATCTTCTTTCCCACGGTAACGCTGACTCTGGGTGCAAGGATCCTCACCCGAGGGCACGATAATGAAGTCTCTTGGTAGGCCAAACCGAAATTGCTGGAGTATTCCGTAGAATTAGTCCCCAGCCATCCTGGCCATCTCCCTTGGTGGAAATAGGTGGCGGTTTCCTCAACCTCTCGCTTCCCCGTCCCATCCGTTGCGATGGGGGCTGTGTCCCCGGAACACCCGAATACGATGACGTCCTTGGTGCGGCCCCAGTAGGCCAGCCAGCACCCGATCACCGCGATCCCTACGAGAATCCTTTCCATTGTATCCCTGGTCTCTGTAACCGATAAGATGATGTAGCCAGGCTCCCAACAGGTGCTGGCCTAATTAAACGGACGCGCGGGTCCCTTGACCCCGCTTCCAAACAACCACACATACTGGGCAGACTTTGAAAACTATCCTTTAAACATCCCGTCATCTCAAACTTTACCCATCTTAAACTAACATTAAAATTACTTACACTTAACATCATTACCTAAACCTATATACAGCGCCGCCCTCCTTCGGGCGGCCTACCTAATTCCTGTGAGGGCTGCAGCGTGCCGCTCCCTGTGGCGGGGCTGCACTGACCTTTGGCTTTGATCCCCCGCAGCCTGTCGCTGCTGAACAGGAATCGTGCCTTTCTCGCGCTGCTCTGTACCGAGGTTGGGGAAGATAGGGAGAGTTGGGCCATTGCTTTCTGGGCTGGGGCGTTCGAGTCGACCTACGAGGGGCTGCCTTGGGTGAGGCTCCCAGGGCTGACGGACCGGGGGTTGGGGCTTTCACCGTCACAGCCTGTGGTCCCACCACAGCTGCCGGCTCCGGCTCCCTTCCCTCAGGCTCCGCCCCCCCGGGGCCGGGATTTGTGGTATTCGACTCCACCTCACCTGTCCCTACAGGTAGTGAGTCTCCGCCCCCAATCCCTACCTCCCCTAAGCTTGAGTCGAGGGCGGGATCTTCGTCCTCTGACTCATCCTCCTCCGTGATCGGGTCAAGGGCGGGGTCGAGCTGTTCGGCCTCCTCCCTGTCTGAATCCCAAATCAGAGGGGAGACCTCCCACTCCAATGGGATGACTCCTCCCTTCACGCAGGCCACTGTTCCAGCCTGTGCGGTCTGTGACTCTGCCGCAGGCTGAGGACTTTTGTCCTCAGACTTGGCCCCTGTTGTTGGCCCTTGTGCACCCGCCTTAAACAGTTTGCACTGGTTAATGTGAAACCATTTAGTACGTCGGGGCACCTTCACTGCATAAACCACGGGGCTGGCCTTGTCTACAATGCTGTAAGGCCCCATGTACAGTGGTTCAAAACTCCCCACCCGGGCATAGTTCCTAACCATGACCTGGTCTCCGACTTCCCACTCTTGTTGCTTACGAGGTTCCAGCAACAGTCGGTTCTCCTGATGCTGTCTCCCCATGTTCCCAGCCGCCTGCCCATAAATCTGCTTCAGGCGCTCCAAAAGGGTCTGGACGAACTTGTCTCGTTTCACCTCTTGGAGCTGGCCCTCAGTGAGCACCGGGGCTAGTACATGGGTGGGTGTTCGCATGATCCTTCCAGTCATTAATTCGTGCGGGGAGTACCCCGTACTTTTGGACTGGCTGGCTCGGATCCCCATGAGGACTAAAGGCAGGACCTCCGCCCATTTCTGGGGCGAGCCCATTGTCTCTTTCCTCAGCTTTTCCTTGAGGGTCCGGTTCATGCGTTCAACAATCCTGGATGACTGGGGATTGTACGCTACGTGCCACTTCCCTTCAATGCCCAAGAGCATGAGGGTGTTCTGCATCACTTGACCGGTGAACTGACTCCCTTGGTCGGACTCAACAAAATGGGGGAGTCCCCACCGTGAGAACACTTCCCGGATCAAGATCTTGGCAGTACCCAGCGCCGTAGCTGTTCTGCACGGGAAAGCTTCTACCCACTTGATGAACACATCCACCAGGACAAGGCAGTACTTATAGCCGCCCTGGGCGGCGGGCAGGGGCCCTATGTAGTCGACCTGAATCGATTGCCATGGTCCCTCTACCCTCCTGATGTGCCCCATGGGCACCTTCCTTTTCTGGGGGTCTGGGTTGTTTTCAGCGCACACAAGACAGCTCGCACAGAACTCACGGACATCGTCCCTCAGTCCCGGCCACCATCCCGCCTGCTCTACCCGTTGCCAAGTAACCTCAGGCCCGGGGTGTCCTGCCCCTGGACCCTCATGGGCCAGTTGAAGGAATTCCCTCCAGTGCTGCTGCGGCACAACCCACTGCTCCTCTCGGAACAGCATGCCTTCCTTGACTGAGAGGGCTGCCGTACTGTACGGACCCTCTACCTGCTTGCCCTCAGTGATGGCTTTGAGGACCGTTTTTAGGGCGGGATCCAGGGTCTGGACGGTTTTTAGGTCTAGGGGCGGTGTCACCCCTGTGTTCCCTGGAGTCCCCTCCCCGCCTTGGATCGCTGCCACGGGTCTGGGTCCATAGGGGTCCCAGAAAATGCCGTTGCGGGCACCCTCCCTGGCTAGCGCATCCGCCTGCTGGTTGCCCTGACTGCGGGGTTCTGTGGTGGAATGAGCCTTCACCTTGTGGATGAACACCTCCCCTTCCTCCCCCACAGCTGCCAGGATCTTTTCCAACAAGGGCTTAACTGTTAAAGGCCGTCCTTCCACGGAGGTATATCCGTGGCGGGACCAGATGGCGAGGTATTCCGTGCACGAATTGCACGTGAACATGCTGTCCGAGCAAATCGTGTATGGGGTTGGGAAGATCTCGGGGTGGGTAACCACGTACGCCACCGCGGACAGTTCAGCTTGCTGTGCGCTCATAGTGCTGGGGAGCTTAATTGCCAAGGCAATGTTTGCCGTAGGGTCATAAACTCCACACCCTGTGAGTCGTTCGCCAGCAGAGACCGTGCTGGAACCGTCTACATAGATCTCGCGGCCTGTGGGGTGTATCCCGGCCCGTAAACCTATGTTAACCTCCCATACCCCTTCGACGGAACACCGATGGGCTGTTCCGGGATATACCATGTTGGCTGCGAACTTCGGCTCGCAGAGACCTTTAACTTTGAGATCCATCTGGGAAAGGAGGAGGGTCCAGCGCGCAATCCGGGCGCTGCTTACAGTCCCATCCTAGATACTTCCATCCAGAAGCATCTTTGTGGGGGTGTGATGGGTGAGGAGAGTGATGGGAGAGGTTCCTGTGAAGATCACTGATCTGTTCACAGCCCAATGCGTGGCCAGGAGATGCCATTCGCAATTGGAAAAACTCCTCTCCACATCCGTGAGTACCCTGGAGGAATAGACCACTGGTCTCAGCTTGCCGTGTCGCTCCTGGAGCAGCACGGCGCTCAGGCTGTCCCCACTAGCGGCTACCTCCAGGAAAAACTCCTCCCCCCCATCTATGGCCCCTAAAGCTGGCGCGGTCTGCAGATCCCTTTTCAACTTCTCGAATGCTGCCTGACACCCCTCATCCCAAGACCACTCAACTCCCTTGTGTAAGAGCCGGAGCAGCGGGGCTGCTGTGGCTGCATAGTCCTCGATGAAATCCCTGCAGTACCCGGTCAACCCCAAAAAGGACCTTACACCCGTTACTGTGCTAGGGATCGGTAGATCCTGCACCGATTCCCGTCTAGCCTTATCTATGGCTCTTTCTCCAGCGCGGATGGCCAGACCCAGGAATTTCACCTCCTGCTGGCCGATCTGTGCTTTCTTTGGGTTTACTTTGAAACCCTTCCTTTCTAACAGTTCCAATAATTTGGCTAATAGTGGGCCGTGCTCCTCCCTTGAGTCCGTGAACAGGAGTAGGTCGTCCACATACTGTACTATCTGATTGGGCTGGCTAAATTCTTTTAAACTTCCCGCCATGCATTGATGGAAAATGCTGGGGCTGTTGTGAAAACCCTGTGGCAAGCAGTTCCAGGTGTACTGTTGTCCTTTAAAAGTAAAGGCAAACTTGTACTGATCCTCCCGCCGCAGCGGAATGGACCAGAAACCGTTCGAGATATCCAGCACCGTGAATGTGGTCGCGGATGCTGGAATACTCCCTATTAGGTCGGCAACTGCTGCTACCGTGGGCGCGCAGGCTGGGATGTTACTGTTGAGGACTCTGTAGTCCACCGTGGCCCTCCATGAATTGTCCGGTTTCTTTACCGGCCACAATGGGGAGTTCACGTGAGTGGCTATTGGTCTCAACACGCCCTGCTGCACCAAGGAAGATATTGCTGTCTCCATGTCGGGTTCTGCCTCCTTGGGGAAGTTATACTGCTTTTGGGGCCGGATCATGGGGTCCCCGTCTACGCTGACCTCAAACCCGGTGACCCTCCCACAGTCGTGCTTGTGGGTGGCAAACGCGGTCAGATTGTCCGACACAAACGCTTGCAAGTCCGTTGGGACGTCCGCGACCAGAAGTTCGAGGTCGTAACCCCCTGACGGCTTCATGGTGCACAGGGTCCCCTTTTCTCCCTTCCCTGGGATCACGACTACCTTGCCTAACCCATTCTCGGCTCCCCAGAGACAGTGATTTCTGAGGTCCACGAGGATTCCGTGTTCCACCAAGAAATCAGCCCCGAGGATGCCTTTCCCACCCCCCTCATTCCACTTCAATAGGATGCACGTCCATGTGGTGTGGAGTGCTCCCAAATGAATGGAGAGCGGGATGGAGTACGCGCCAGCCTGTTCTCTGCCTGTGAACCCCGCTACTGAGAAGGGAGCCTGGGTAGATAGAGGTGAGGCAAAAGGCTTAGCCGTGTGGATCACGGTGCATGATGCTCCCGTATCCAACAGGTAACTACCCTTTTCCTTCTCCACCTCCATCTCCACAACGGGTCTTCTCCACGCGTCATAACGGAGCGGACACAGGTAGACGGGCTGCGCGGGCTTCAGTCATTGGGGCGCTGCGGTTGGGGTTGGGGAAGCAACAGGGCTGTTGACGACTGCCACCTTCCCCTGCGAGGTCATTAGAGACCGCATTGCCTCTAAAGCCGACTCGATCGTGTCGGGATGGATCGACACATCGGCTCCCCTCTCCCGGACGGGCGCTTGGGCTGGGGCTGCGGGAGTTTTTCCCTTTAAATCCTTCCAGGGATTTCTACAGTCCCGGCGCCAATGACCCTCCTTTCCACACCCGTAACAACTGCTCTTGGCTTGGGGAGGGCGATTCCCCTCCTGATGCCATTCCTTTTTTAGCAGGAGCTGCAGGCCTCGCCTCATGCACCTTTCCTTTTGAGGAAGGCACATCCCTACTCTTGTTGTTCCTGTAACTTATCGTGAGCTGATCAAGTACTACTTCCTCCGTGGAGCGGGGATTAGTGGGGTCAAACCATGCTTTTGCCTGCTCCCTCACCGGCGGCAAGCAATTGGCGACCAGACACTGGAGCCAATGAGCCCTTTGGTCATCATTTAGCGCGTTCCGGTCCGGTCCTCCCGGGCAGCTGCGCCGGTACACTGGCCACAACCTTCCGGCGAAAACCCGTGGGGGTTCTCCCTCTAGCTGTACCGTCCTTTCTAATCGGAGGAACGGAGTTCCGTCACCCTCCCCTATAATCTCCAGGATCTCATCCCGTAACTCCTCATATGCCTTGTGCCCTCTCTTGCTCTCGTCAGGGAGACACTGGAGGAGCGAGCTGTCCAGGGAGAACAGCAGCATTTTGGACAGTTCAACCCCGTCGCAGTCATTAACTGCTGCGGTTTGCTCCACGTCCCTAAAATGGACGGAGGGATCTCCTGACTCGGAGAGTTTTGGGAGGTGACTTATCATTTCCCTTAGCTGTCGTGCACTATGGGGCATTATGATTTGATTCACGAGGGGTCCGTCATCGCCATTCGCTTGGTCCGGACCGAGCCTCCGGTGTCGTGTGGGACACAACGGTGCCGGTCCTGACTCTGCTACCTGGGGTTGCTCTGCCTCAAGAACCCCTGTGTCTGACTTCTCCGTTTCCTTCCCCGGAGTCCAAGACTCATCATAGGCAGGAGGTGCTGAGGGCTCGGGGGTTGGTACCCTAACTGTCTCTTGTGGAATCGGTCTTTTGGATTCCTTGGCCAACAGTAGCTGGCTCGCTGGTGGGTTTATGAGACACACCAGTCCGTTTGCCTTGGCTAGGGCCGTTCTTAGGTCCACTAGCTCCCGGTGGCAGGCGCTATGGTCGGTGTTCTCAGACCTATCCTGCATGGCCATCTTATATGCTGCCCTGGCCCCCAAGATACTTTCCTCCTGTGTCGCTACCTGTTTAGCTAGGCGGAAACACCTCTCTCTCATTCTACCTTCGTTGGCCTTGGCCTCAATGACCTGACATTCCAAATACCCTATCCGGGTCTCATGGCGGTGAGTTACGGATTGGCATTCCTGATTCAGTGCGTTAAGCGATTGAATCAGTTTCTGACCTCCCGCAACTTTTTCCTCTACTTCTGTGAGCAGCCCTTTGATCTGGGCTGTCTGTGCTACAACGACCTGGTCCAAAAGCTGGACTTGCTTCTTGTAGCACATCAGCCAGACCGCCTTTTCTACCGATTTCTTATGCTCTTTGCCTTCTGTCCACTTGATGGCTGCGTCTAGCAGTCGCCTATCTCTCAATAGGTCAGATATCCACTGTTATGTGAGGTTTACCTTCCCAAAAACATAGTCCGCTATCCTTTCATCCATCACATTTCGTTTATTTAAACCTTGATCTAACACGCTACATTCCTGCTGCCAAGGTCCTGCCGCGGTCGCCATTTCTGTAGGGGGTTTCTCTTGCTCGTTCTGGTCTCCTACCAGGCTTCGTGCACTAATTACCCTTGAGTGGTTCGACCCACTCTCCCCTATGGTTCTAGACCTTGGACTTAGGTGCAGGGAACTGTAGTGCAGAGAAAGACTCAATAGACCAGGTTGAATAGCACGAAATGGATGCTTTTATTATTAAACAGTTTGCAGCATTATAAAATACATGTCATAAGCACAAATTAAAGCAACTACAAGCATGCACATATCTATAAACTTAATTCCATGGAAATGGGAAACACACGGCACATCGAAAAAGGGGGAACACATTACGATTACCCTTACTCCCTCCCCTATACCTAGGCTAAGTTTCGACCTGAGGAACTCGGAATCATGCTCACCACTTTCAGATTCGCAAAAATAGGGGGTTCGCAGCCTTTTGGCACAGCTTTCCGTCGTCACGTGGATTTGGAAACTTCTGGCGCAGCTTGTTTTTCTCTCTCTCTCTCTCTTAGGCGAGGAGGCAGTGGACACAGCCTTGATGAGCACTCCTCATGACTGAAATCAGTTGAAACCTGCTGAATAACTGGATGCACATGGGAGAGTCCGTTTATTTCTCTTTCCCGCCTGGCTTGGGTTTTTCCAGAGGGTGTCTTCTCCTTCAGCCTGGGTCGTCGATGATCTCCCGACAAAAGTACCCGGGCTACCCTCCTTCGTCTTCCCATCGTGGTTGAGCCTTGCCTGGCCGAGCTGGCTTCCCAGCCAAAGTCTTCTCGTCGTCACCGAAGTTACGAATCGTCCCGAAGAAGTGAATCGTCCTACGAATGAAGCGTAGCCGTTGAGGTGAAGCGTGGTCTCCAGTGTGTGTCCCCTACGAGAATCGCAATACCCCTGATGGACTTTTCAAATCCATAGTTATACCCTTTTGGGACAGTCTTATCTCCCGCCAGATCATAGTCCAGTCTTTGTAATAATTTTGGCGGGCAGAAATCTCTGCAGGGGCGCTTTGTCTTGTAACGGGAGCCGGTGATAGCTTAACTGGCCTTCCTGGCCGATAATGTCTTTTACTTTGTCACCGTAACTCGGTTCGCATATTGATCGGTCTGGAGATTGCCCTTGATGGCTGTTAAACGGGTTTTCCTTTGTACAGTAAATGGGTTTAAGTGTTCATTCAATTGTCCGCCCATATCTTGATGGGCCCCATCCTGTTACCTGAAACTGTCTTGTACTTAGAATCCAATTGAATATGTATGCCCATTTCCCTGAGTTTCGGTTTCTTGATACTGGCTTTCGCGGGCTTACTGTTCTCAATCCACAAGCCTGTCTGGCTTGCAGTAACAGAAATCAAATGGTCCAAGAAACTGATCACGAGGTCCGGCGGCCATTTTGTATGCCCCTTTTTATCAAAGGGTTTTCTGTATAAGCTTCTTTTGGTCTATAAAGCTGTATTATTAATCCTGTTTTCTTGCGTGATTATTTAATGAAAATTTTCGAATCTTACAGCAGGACTTGATCCATTGCCCTTTGCCAAATAGCCGGAGCTGATGCTACCCCGAACACCAGCCGGTTGTATGAGTAGAGACCTTTGTGAGTGTTGATCGTGAGGTACTGTTTCGAGGCTTCTTCTACCTCCATTTGCAGGTACGCCTGGGCCAGATCAATCTTAGTGAAGCGTTTTCCTCCAGATAGCGAGGCGAAAATATCTTCAACCCTCGGAAGCGGATATTGTACCGTGTGAAGGACTGGGTTCACTGTCACCTTAAAGCCCCCACAGATGCGAGTCTTCTTTGGTTCCCCAGGCGTATTACTCAACGACCTCTTCATTACAGGAACGATGGGTGTAGCCCACTCGCTCCAGTCCACTTTGGACAGTACTCCAGAACGTTCCAAACCTTCCAGCTCTGCTTCGATGGCTGGGCGGATCGCATAAGGCACCGGTCTGGCCTTAAAAAACTTTGGGCTTGCATTTTCCTCTATTTTGATCGTCGCTGTTATGCCTTTTAGTGTTCCGAGTCCCTCCTGGAACACTTCTTGTGCGTCAGTTAGCATTTTTGACAGTCGTCCAGGTGTGACGTCGTCATCCTTTTTGGCATCTACCGTCAGTGCTTGTATAGCATGCCAATCTAACTGTATCTTCCGGATCCATTCACGTCCTAGTAGTGGTGGTCCTCCTTCTGGCAATACATATAAGTCCATTTTTGGTGTTTCCTTGCAGTTGTATATCACGTTCACCCTTATTTTTCCTTTGGGGTAGACTTTTTGCCCTGTGTACGTCTTCAAGATAATCTCTGTATCTCTCAAGGGTATATGTGAGAATAGCCGCTTGTAGTCCCTTTGGTTTATGACTGTTAGGGCTGATCCTGTGTCCAATTCCATTTTCACTTGGGCTCCGTCTATCTTGAGCGTGACCCAGATAGTTTGGTGATCCTCCATTTTGGTTACCTTATGTAGTTTCAGACAACCCAGCTCCTTGCTTCCGGAGTCTGTATCACTTTTCTTTTCGTCTGAACTACTCTCCGTCACCTTATGTACCTTTTTGTACTTCTCCTGTGGAGGTTTCTTGCTGCTGGTTTCCTTTCCCGGCCTGCAGACTCTTATTATGTGTCCTACTTTTCCACACTGTCTGCACACTTGGTCCTTGAACCAACAATCCTTATGATCATGTGTTGTTCTGCCGCAGCGATAACACTTCACTGCTCCATATGACATTTCATTTGTGCCATATTCTTGCGGTCTCCGTTGTATCTCTGCAGTGCCCCGTGCGGTTGCTTCGTGTGATACTGCCATGCTGAAAGCCTTGTCCAGCGTAAGATCCTTTTCTGATAGAAGCCGTTTCTGGGTTCCTTCACTTTGAAGCCCACACACAAACTTGTACCTTAAAATATCTGCTAGTCCCGTTCCAAACTGGCAGTGTTTCGATAGCTTGCGCAGTTCCGTTAAATACTTAGCATTACTTTCGTCTTTATGCTGGTTCCTTTGGTGAAACTTAAATCTTTCTGCTATCAGCAGCGGTGTGGGGTTTAAGTGGTCCTGTAGGATTGCCACTATGCTTTCAAAATCCTTTTCCATTGGCTTCTCTGCGGTGACTAGGTTTTGCAGTAAGCCGTACGTTTTTGCACCCATGGAATTCAACAATACCAGTGCTTTCCTGGCATCTGGCACTTCATTCACTTTGCAGTACACCTCTATGCGTTCTACATATGTCGCCCAATCTTTGACTTCATTGTCGAACGCTGTGACCCTGCCACTCTTCTGCATCCCTGGGTGTGGTTAGACTGGCTAAAAATGGTGTCTCCTGTGCTCTCCCTTCTTCTCCACTGGCTAAAAATGGCATCTCCCGCGCTCTCCCTTCTTCTCCGCTGGTCCAAAATGGCGTCTCCTGCGCTTCCCTTTCTTCTCCGCTGCGGCCCAAATGGCGTCTCCCGCGCTTTCGCTTCTTCTCCCATGGACGCTGCTCAGCCCTTGAACACCGGCCGCGCTCTGTGCGTTTTCCTGCGTGCTTCTCTCATTGACGCCGCTCGGTCTTCAACCCCGGCTGCGCCCTGCGCGCTTCACCCTCTCTCGTTGACGCCACTCGGTCTTCAACCCTGGCTGCGCCCTGTGCGCTTTACCCTCTCTCTTACCCGTCGATGCTGCTCGGCCTTTTTCTGTGCCGTCGGTCGGCTCCCGCCGCCACAGTCCGGGAAGGGTCTGCGCCGTACCTTCTGCCAGCCCGCTGTGCTAGATCATCGCGGCTGGAGAACCAAGCCCAGCTCTCCACAGCCTCCTCTGCCTGCTCAAGTCCTCTCAGGATGGTCGACGCCCGCACTGATGGAATCGGCCTTCTTCTGCAGAGTTGCAGGTAGGTTCGAATCACCTCATCGCCAATGTTGAATCCGTGAATTTTTAGGTAGTGTGTCCTTCAAATAATCGACAGAGACTGCAGAGGAACAATCACAGGTGTTTACTGGATGAGGGTTGCTTTAAAACGAAACAGTACAGATCCCTACTCAGGGTTATATACAGGTGTGGTCACTGCCGGTACTACAGTATACAGGAGCTGTAAAAAGTAGTTCTCCCCTTAAAGGCACATACACGACAAAGACCAGGGACTATTCAACCGGCGAATAATCCCCAACCTCTCCATCGCGGTGAACTCTGCCTTAGCAGCCGCGAGCATACCGGGCTCGAGCCGCCGTGCCCTGGCATAGACGGGAGAGCCGGTCATCATTATATGGTGCTCCACCCCATGTTTGGCGGTCGAAGGCGAAAAGGTGGGCTTGGTCAGCTCAGGAAAGTCCCCGAGGAGGCGGGAGAAGTCGTCGGGAGGTGGCCGAGCGCAGGAGACCAAGTGCGGCGCGACCGTGCCGCGTACACATGAAATACAGTCGAACGTGGCGGCATGGACGAGCCGACGATTTTTTTAATCAACCAGCAGGCTGTTGGCGCATATAAAGTCGGCGCCTAGGAGTGCCTGTGAGATGCTGGCGGTGACGAAATCCCATATAAAATGTTGGCCACCGAAGCAGACCTGGACCCAGCGGGTCCCGAAAGTACGAATCGTGCCCCCGTTGGCAGCTTGGAGGGGAGAACCCTGCCTGCCGGACCAAAAGTCGAGGACCGACGCGGGAAGGATGCTGCATTGCGCCCCTGTGTCGCACAAAAAATGACGGCCCGAGATGGAGTCGGTTAAATAAAGTAATTTCCCGGAATCGCCGACCGCCATCGTGGCTGCGGGGCACGCCCCAGATCCGGTGCCCTTGACGCGCAGGGGTCTGTTCGTTGCTTTGGGCGCGAAACTGCAAGGCGGACGGCAACATCTGGCCTTCACGCCAAACCGAGCGTGGTAATAGCAGAAACCGGTTGGAGGAGGCGTCGAGGCAGGGCCCTTTGGGGCGGGGCGCCCCGCAATGGCGCAGTTTTGCTGTCGGACCGCGTATATTTTATCTGCCTCTTCGGCGAGCGCTATACAATCCCCGGCGTCCGATCTGGCGAGGGCCGCCTGCACCTGTTCGGGCAGTTGAGTGAGGAACAGTTCGCGGAACAGGAAACATTGCGGCTCCAACCCCAGGAGAGTGAGTATCTGGCTCATCAACTCCGAAGGTTTGGAGTCACCCAACCCGGGCAGCGTGAGTAGGCAGCGTGCGCGCTCTGCCGTCGTAAGGCCGAATACCTGCATGAGCCGAGCCTTAATGGGGACGTACTTGTCAGTAGCCGGGGGGTTTTCCAGTAGGCTGATGATCCTCGACGCCGTCGAGCTGTCAAGTGCGGAGACCACGTAAAGATAACGGGTCTGATCCTGCACGACGTTGCGAAGCTCGAACTGCGCCTCCGCTTGTATGAACCAGGAGGCTGCCTGTTGTTCCCAAAATTGAGGGAGCTTCAAAGCCACTGCGTTGGCTTCCATCATGGCCTGCGTTCCATTTCTGCCGCGAAAAACGTCCGCGAGGATTCAGGGTCACCAATGTAGGAGTTCTCAACTCCTAACGAAAGTACTGAGATTGAAACTAGCAGTTAACCAAACGTGGTTTAATGCACTGGTAAAAGTTACAAACAAAAACGCAGGAGAAACTCTAAACAGGTCTGTACAATACTTGGTTCCACGAGGACTGAAAGGACACGCCTCTCCCCTCTGACGTCATGATGTCATCACGTCATCACGTTTCCCGCCGTTGGGAATGTCACGTGACCTGCGTGATGACATCATCGCGCTGGATCGACATTTTACCGAACCCGCACTATTTATACAGAGCAAACATTTAAAGTTAATAAACCCCTGTTAAAGGCAATTATATACATTATTACTGCAAGAGTCTCTTGGTGGCTTTGCCACAACACTTCCTTTACCCCAATTTTTTTGAACAATTGTATAAAAAAACACATATTTTCTTCAATTGCCCCAGAGGCAACTAGCCAGAGTACACTAATTCAGGGTACCAGAGACCTGCAGGAGTGATTTCCTTCTTTCCCCTGAGGAGGTGTGAAATCCTACTGGGACCCTGTCCAAAATATTAAATCGCAGCTTACCCTGGAAAATCGGACGGAGTCAGGTGCGCAGGCACAGTGAAGACTGAAGTCACACCTCGCTGAAGTTGTGCTAACATAAGGGCTAGAGGAAAATCGGACCCCACATGCGGACCAGAGAGCTGCAGAATGCTCAGTGGAAAGATGAGACGCTGCTCCTGAAGTTTGTGTCGAGTGTGGGTGGAACAGTTATAGGAGGTCAAACACAGAGAGGTAAGAGTGGGAGGTGAGAATAGGAGGGGGGAGTTGAAGTGGTGAGCTACAGGGGAGGTAGGGATCACATCTGCAGGCAGAGCTGAAGTATTCAACAAAGCGATGATCTAATCTGCATTTGGTCTCCCAATGTTGAGGAGATGGCACTGAATGAGCAACAAATACAGTGCACTAGATAAGAGGAAATAAATGTATATTGCTGTTTGACACAGAAGGAGTGCCTTGCATATTGGTGTGGGAAGAGGTGTATGAACAAATGTCTCATCTGCTACAGTTACGTGAGAAAGTGCCAGATGGATCTGTTGCGTAGTTCCAGTGTTTTTATTGCAGATGTCCATCATTTGCAGAGGCCTGAGACCAAGTGAAGTGCCCACACTCTCAGTCAAGGAATAGTGTATGGCCCAGGGAAACCTTAAAACAAAAGCAAGGGGAATAAATAGATAGTCAAAACTCTTATCACTATTATCTTTTCCTGAATTTAAAAGAACAGTTTCACACCAGTTATAGAATAGCTTTTTCAGTAATCAAATAGTTTGTACAGCATTAAGTTTGATAATACAAATAAACATTTGCATTTTAGTTTCTATTTAAAATAGAAATGTTGCAAAATGTCACTTATATCTGTTTTGGGTCAACTATTTATATTGTGAGTGCTGCTAGAGGTGACTGGCTCTCATGGGAAATGATCTCTTCTGTTTGCTATTTGTAGCAAAATTGTAAAAATGTTCTTTATATCAGCATTCATGATTTTGGTATAGATAGCAAACAAAAAGAAATCTCCACCTAACAAGCCAAACCATAAATGTTATCCTAGTACCAACGCGAAGAAGGGAACAGGTGGATGTGCTTTATATGACAGTAAAATCATATTGTATCTTTTTTTTTAAATAGAAATTAAGTGAGCTTTTTGTTAGTGGTTCTTCAATTTGAGCTACTTTAGTAAGCTCATTTAAAAAGATGCCACTTAAAATGCACATGTAAAGGTGCAGCTGCTACTCCACTCGAGGAGGATTTCAAAAATCCTTGGATGCCTCAAATTTATTACAGCACTTGTACAGCAGCATGGAAATGCTATATTTAACAAATGTAACAGTTGCTGTGCTGCCTGCTATCATATTAGGCTCTGCATTACTAATTTACAGTATAACAATATAATACATGCAGGCAAGAGAAGAAAATTCGTGTTTTTAAAATATATGGATTAATTCAAAACAGCAAAAAGTAGCATTCATTATTATATATATATATATATGTACATTTTAAATCTCTGTGTACTTGGGGACATTTTGTCTTTGCATTGTTTAAATATGGTTGTCTGAAAAAGGAGTGTTTCGGCAACCCTACATTAACTGGTCACATTAACACAATCTATGTCTGTTAATTATAATCACCAGATTCTAAGCATCATGAAATGCGCGCATAAACTGCTACAGTGTTGCTTCCTTTTTAAATATATATCTCCCTTGACCCTATTCTTATCCATTTCAAAGTGTTATTATTTTTATTCATTCTCGGAATGTGGGTATCGCTGACAAGGCTGGCATTCATTGCCAATCCCTAGGTGTCCTTAGGGATGTCGTCATTGCAATTATTCTTTGTAGCAGTTTGATATAACTGAGTGGTTTGCTAGGCCACTTCAGAGAGCATTTAAGAGTCACTTGTAGACCAGGTAAAGATGGCAGGCTTCATTCCCTAAAGGATATTAATGAATGAGTTGGATTTTTACAACAAAAATAACAACTTGCATTTATAATGGCGCCTTTAACATAGTAAAACGTTCCAAGGCGCTTCACAGGAGCAAAATCAAATCAAATTTGACACTGACCCACATAAGGAGACATTAGGAGAGGACTTGGTCAAAGAGGTAGGTTTTAAGGAGTGTCTTAAAGGAGGAGAGCTAAGTAGAATGGTTTTGGGAGGGAATTCCAGAGCTTAGGGCCTAGGCAGCTGAGTGCATGACTGCCAATGGTGGAGCGAAGAAAATCGGGGATGCACAAGAGGCCTGAATTGGAGGAGGAGGAGAAGAAGGAGGAGGAAAAGAAAGAAAAGGAAAAGGAAAAGGAAAAGAAAGAAAGAAAGAAAGAAATCTCAATAATTATCATAATTTTTGTGGAAACAAAAGCTGGGTTGCTGGCCTGGTTGACCAGCCCCAATACCTGTGGTCTTAAGTAGACTTTATGGTTTAACAACCACATATGTATTGTTACGTTCTGCACAGCAAAATTTCATTGAGGTGATTAAGTGATGTCATCTCAATCAATTAGTTCTGGCAGTGTTGTATCACTATTTATTTTATAAGGTATTAGCCCACGTAGATTTTGATATTTGCCAGCATGTGGATAGCTAATAAGGCATTTTAAAAGGAGAATGCCAGTATTCATTCCAGTGACAACTGGATAAGGAAATGTGACATTTAGTGGGAAAACAATCATGTAGAAATCATGTAAGCAAATCAATAGCATTTCCAGCTTGAACTTTGTGCTTAAGCTGAAGACAAACTGCATTGCATTGTAAAGCAGCTGCTCACGCTTTACACAAAATGCCTTTTCACTGGCATTTCTTTCCTTATGTTGTTGTGTCGATTATGCAATAATGAACGTAAATCCTGTGTGGCAACCTCTTGGCTCAAGTAGATTATACCTTTCACAGCAAAGACCTAAAACAGCTGCTTGGAAAGTTAACCTCCCATTTGCCTGACTTCCCCATTAATCCCACGGAAAGGATCTAGGAGGTTGCTTTTCAGCTTTTGCCATATGTCTGCTTTCACTCACAGTTTACTCCTTATCTGCCATTAGGGTCAAAGAGCTTCTCCTGGGAAGCATTAGAATAACACATTTTAGCCCCAAACACTAACTTGGTTTTATCTGCAGACTCCTCAGTGTTTTAACTCGATGTCCCTTCTGCCTGGCTGCCTCTAAATTTCTGTGCATTGAACCAAGGGCGGGGAAGGGGAAAGAGGAACAGCAGATGGGTCATAGCACCACCACAGGGCATGGCAGAAGCTCATTGTCTCATTTCAGTCCAGCTAGAACCTATTCACATGGGCAGTAGCTGCCACAACAGCATATTCAGGAGTGGATTGATGTGAATGACTAGCATGTAGAACTTACTACAGATCTGAGCAAAAGCATAGGGCATTGAGAGAGGATACTCATATTCCAAACATAACCATGTCATTACTTGACCCAGAAATGTAACAGTCTGAGACATTCTCAGCTATGTTTACTGGAGGAAATTTTAATTTCCTCTGTGGTGACTATTCGAATGACTATTGCCCTGTGTGACTGTAAGGATCAGACAGGATGCTTTACAGGAGTACATGAATTGGTAGATTGTCCGCGCATTAGAACTTTTAGTGCTTCTTATCACACAAAAACACAAAAAAAAGCAAATGGTCAAAACAGTTTTTCAGACAGAAAATTGGCATACAATTCTGACCTACAAGCGGTTTTTATTTGTCGATAGTAGGAGAGTGATATAGGGGATTTTAATTACATTTTCTTCAAAATATACACAATGGCATGGACATTTTTTTGGGGGGGGGGCATTTTCGGCTGGTCGACAACAGGAATGAATTAGATTGTGAAAGAAAACAGGAAGTAAAGTAGAAAACAATGATGATGGGTTTTAGTGCCTAAACATTTGTGATTAATGCTTCAGGGCTGATTTTAATGGAAACGTGTGACTGCATTAATGAAACAGTCATGTAAATTGTTTTAGTGTACACATTTCTCAGTGTATGATTTTCATAAGTTTTACTCCAGTCAGCATTTTCTGCTGTCTGTGTTATTATTAAAACCTCAGGAACATTTAAAGGATTAATAATTTGTGATTCAGTGCTGATACAGTTTGCAAGCTGGACAGATGGGATTATAGATATTAGCATAAATAATGTACCTTAATATTTTCAGTTTTATTCAATGCATCATTTTTGACAGGTGGTAATTTTAGTTTTAATATGTTGGCTGATTACACTGTATCACTGTGTATTAAATAAACACTGCAAAAATAAGTATCACATCAAGGGAATGGATAAATTTAAGTGTTTCTTCCTCTAAAATTTACCAGCATCATTCGTCCAACATTCGTGTCCATGCAGTGTTTTATTGTCCACAAGATGTGGTAAAATGAAATGCAACTGCGGTTAAACTGTTTTGCATATTTTACTGCCGAGGATACTTAAATAAGCAGGTGGGGAATGAACAGCCTTAGCCGTTAGCAGAAAGCAATCTTTCCAGCTGACAGTTACTTTTACAAATGTGAAAAGTTGCTGTTTGAAAAATAAAGCTGTGCAAAAAAAAAACCCAAAAAATCAACTTGCACCTGAGCAATTGTGAATATGCTTTCTGTGCAAGCTGGGGGTCTCTAACCACAGAAACTTGTCCTGAGTGATGTGACGGGCTGGGGGGTGGGGGTTGTAGGGGGAGCTGACAGTGAGTCTCTCATATGATTTTCCCTGGATAAAGGGCTAGGGGGGAATTGGTGTGCGACCTTACATGTGCCTCAACTCATTCAGATAAAATGTGTGTACATCAGTGCCATGTGAAGTACATACACCATGACTCACCTTTCTTGAGTGGCATTTGACCTTATTTGTACCACGACTTGTCCAAAAAGGCTACGTTAAGGTAACTACTGGTTCATTGTCTCCATTCCTCAAATAGAAGCTAGTGAGAGGACACAAATTTTAGACAAACACAAAAAGAATAAAGGGAGAGGCTAGAAAAAATACCCAGAAATTCCAAGGAAAGCCTTTTCGGGCAGATCTGGAAGTGCCCCCGATCCCATCTGATTCTTGGGGTCGGGGCACTAACATATTGAAGATGGGCACCACTGATGCCATTTTCACCATCAATGAGGTACGGAGGAAAGATTGCACTGTGGTAATGTGAGTGGCAGTGTTAGGGGTAGTGAAGGCAAAAGTTCCAAAATCATTCAAGAGGCAGCTAGATGCTATAATGGGGGGACTGAGGGACTAAAGGATGAGCCAGCTGGGATGAATGGTCGTCCTCTTTTTCAAACTACAGAAGTGGGGGTAGAAATTCACCTTGGATGGTAGCTCACAACAGGCGGTATCACATAGGCCGCCCATTATAAACCCCTCCCGATATTCAGTTTGCTTGACTTCAATGGAACTGAATATTGGGCAGATGTATAACGGACAGCCTATTCGATACCACCCGTTTTACGCTACCCAAAAGCAAAATACTGCGAATGCTAGAAATCTGAAATAAAGGCAGAACATGCTGGAAACTCTCAGCAAGTCAGACTGCATCTAAGGCGAGAGAAACAGAGTTAAAGACCTTTCATCAGATTCAAAACTGTGGATGAAGGATTGTCCAAGTGTGGGTTCATAAAAAAACTTAGCAATATCCAGTGCAAAATAAAACAGTGAGCATGCATTCAAATCACAAAAGTTTTGTTTTGTCAACAAGTCTAAAATATATTCAAGAACTGACCCTAAAATCCGTGCAAGGGTGGCCAGTGCTCTACCTAGTGGAACAAATTCCAGTGATAATACTACGACCTTTCAATATTTGTTGAGAGTGTGATTTGCTTTTCAAGAGTGTTGTCCCATAACCCCTCCACATGATATGAGATGTGAGAGGCCGATTGAGTGAAATGCTGACAGTGAGTTTTTGCTGAGAGAAGGCAAGGAAGTGAACTTAGTCTAAACAGGTGTTAATGCTGGTACTGTGTTGTAAAGGTTCTAGTGCAACTGAACCTGTGAGTACTGTGCTGATTGTTTGTCTAATTAAGTATTTAGCTACAAAATTAATTAAGTTAACTGGATTTTGCTGATTGTGCTATTTCAATTGAGGGAATGGCTAAGAGAGCTGGGTAATACCCCAAGTGAATCATAAGATAGATTCTTGCAGCTACAGAGTAAAACTGTACTAGCAACAGGCTTCGTAAACTGTTGGAGGCTCACCTAGTGAAATTTTGCTAAAGGTAGGTAAGGAAGCCAGAATCATACAGCATAGAAAGAGGCCATTCAGCCCATTGTGCCTGTGCCAGCTCTTTGAAAGAGCTATTAAAATTAGTCCCACTCCCCTGGTCTGCCCCTATAGCCCTGAAAATGTTTTCCTATACAAGTACATATTCAATTCCCTTGTGAAAGTTATTATTAAATCTGCTTCACCACCTTTTCAAGTAGTATATTCCAGATCATAACAACTTGCTCCATGAAATAATTTCTCCTCATCTCCCCTCTGGTTCTTTTGCCAATTATCTCAAATCTGTGTCCTCTGGTTAACGACCCTCCTACCAGTGGAAACACTTTTCCTTATTTACTCTATCAAAACCCCATATAATTTTGCACATCTCTAGTTTGGTCTGAACAGGACTTCAGTGCTGAGAGAGTTGTCCTGAATCTGTAAGATGGCAGATAAGTTGGAATTAATTTGAATGAATTATGTTTAGAGTAGCATAGACATTAGGAGTGTAGCTAGGCTAATGACTTATGCAACATGTATTATGCGGGGTAGCTTGGATTTTCAAAGCATCCAGAAGGATGCACATGTATGAAATATCAGTGAGTTGTGTTGCCCTAGCAAAGGAATACTGAGCTCAAGAGCCGGCTGGCTGCACTCTGCAATACACTTGGGAAGGAAAGGTTTCTGATAGACATGTTCCAGAAGGTGGTCACCTCATGGATAGAGAGAAATCGTGAAGCAGAGAAAACGAATTGGGTTACCGCCGGCTGTAAGAGGATGAGGATACAGGAGCAACCAATATGGGACAACCCTGTGGAAGACTTGTCCCAATAGCTTTGCAATTCCCAACATCTATGATGAGGACAAGAATGGAGGCACATGGAAGGGTAATCAAGAGAAATACGAAGGCATAGTGGAGCAAGAATTCCATACGGGGGGAAGAGAGTTATTAGCCATGAGAATAGGAGAATGCTGGCTGTGGAGGATTCTAGAATTGGAGTTTGCAGCCATGACCGTGAGTTCTGCAATGTGCATTGCCTCTCATGTGCCAGGGTAAGGAGACTTTCAAATTACTAGAACATAGTTTCTAGTTCTGGCACAAGAGAAGCTTTGCAGACAGGATGTAGTTCACCTAAATGGAACTGAATAGAGTGCTGTTGGAACTAGTTTTTTTAAATTCATTCATGGGATGTGGACGTCGCTGGTGAGGCCAGCATTTATTGCCCATCTCTAGTTGCCCTTGAGAAGGCGGTGGTGAGCCAACTTCTTGAACCGCTGCAGTCCGTGTGGTGAAAGTACTCCCACAGTGCTGTTATGTAGGGAGTTCCAGGAGTTTGACCCAGCGATGATGAAGGAAAGCTGATATATTTCCAAGTCAAGATGGTGTGTGACTTGGAGGGGAACTTAGAGGTGGTGGTAGTCCCATGTGCCTGCTGCCCTCGTCTTTCTAGGTGGTAAAGGTTGCAGGTTTGGGAGGTGCTGTTGAAGAAGCCTTGGCGAATTGCTGCAGTGCATCTTGTAGATGGTACACACTGTAGCCATGGTACGCCGGTGGTGGAGGGAGTAAATGTTTAAGGTGGTGGATGTGATGCCAATCAAGCGGGCTGCTTTGTCTTGGATGGTGTTGAGCTTCTTGAGTGTTGTTGGAGCTGCACTGATCCAGGCAAGTGGAGAATATTCCATCACATGCCATTGAATATCATGGGGCGGTGGTTAGATGATCTCTTGTTGGAGACAGTCATTGCCTGGCACTTGTGTGGCGTGAATGTTACCCGCCACTTATCAGCCCAAGCATGAACGTCGTCCATGTCTTGCTGCATGCGGGCATGGACTGCTTCATTATCTGAGGAGTTGCGAATGGAACTGAGCACTACAATCATCGGTGAACATCCCCACTTCTAACCTTATGATGGAGGGAAGGTCACTGATGAAGCAGCTGAAGATGGTTGGGCCTAGGACATTGCCCTGAGGAACTCCTGCAGCGATGTCCTGGGGCTGAGCTGATTGGCCTCCAACAAGCACAACCATCTTCCTTTTTGCTAGGTATGACTCCAGCCAGTGGAGAGTTAATTAATTAAGTGGTCTGGTTAATTAAGGATACTATTCCGATCATAGATGGAAAGTTTTTATTGATGGTGGTACTCAGATAGAGTTTGACTGTGTTGAATTGTGGAATAAAAAGGCATCTGTATTATATATGGAGCACATTATAGACCACTGAATAGTATGAAACAAATCAAGGATAAGATTTGTAGGCAATTTAGAGAGTGTTTCAATAGCAACAGAGATACAACAATTAATGACTTTTACTATCCTATTCTTGGACAAGACAGATGTTTTGTGATCAAAATGGGGATGGTTTCTCAGAATGCAGCTAGGGCTGTCTCCTTAATCAGTATGTTGCATGTGCAACAAGAAAGGATGCAGTGCCAGATCTGATTCTGGGGAATGAAGCAGGGTCTGAAAGTAGAAAACTTGGGGAATAATGATCATAACCTTATTAAGTTCATATTGAAAAACAGATAAATAAAAGGATCAAAGATAAGGGTACTAGAATGGAAACAGGGTAATTTCAGTGAAACAAAAAGAGAACTATCCCAATTTAATTGGTTGAAACAAAACAGCAGATCAAACAGTGGACCAGACCAAACTGGGAAACATTTAAATATGAGATGAATAAGGTACAGCAAATGCATTCTGATTGGAAGTAAAGGAGGTGTGATGAAGGTTATATAGAAAAGTTAGAGAAAACATGAGATTTTAAAATGGGGCATTTAATAAATATGGGTGAATAATACAGAAGAAAACTATTCATTCAGAAGCATTATTGGAATGGAACTTGATAGATATGTGGAAATGAAGAATATAAGAAGATACGGGGAAAGGAAACGAGATTTGAGTAAAGAAAGAAAGAATGTGCTTATTGCGCTTCACAGCCAACACAGTACTTTTGAAGTATGGTCACTCTTGTAATGTAGGAAAATGTGGCAGCAATTTGTGCACAGCAAGGATGCAGAAACAGCAAATAAATGACCACATAATCTATTTTAGTGATGTTCAGTGAGGGATAAATGTTAGCTAGGATAGCACCATTGCTCTTCCTCAAATAGTGCCATAGGATTATTACATCCACCTGAGAGGGCCTCAGTCTAACATCACATCTGAAAGACAGCACTGCTGACAGGGCAGCACTCTCTTAGTACTGTACTGTTAATCTATGACTATATACTCAACTCTCTGAAGTGGGGCTTGAACTTACAACATTCTGACTTAAGAGACAAGACTGCTAACTACTGAGCTAAGATTAACACTTACATATGGAGCTCCAATGGAAGAGCTAGCACTGGTACAGGCACAATGAGCAGAATATGCTTCTTCTGTACTCTAATTTTTATATTTATACAATAGCACTTTGAAAAATCAGAGCACTAATTCAGCAAGGTGGCAGTTCACCACTTGCTTTACAATTCTTTTAGTATATTAGTAATGAAAACAATTCTTGTAACCATTCAAATTACAGCACTGAATAGATTTTTGCATCTCATGTTATGGGCTGCAGTTGTTCTAACTGGAACTGAGGTCCACTGCCTCTGTCCATCATCTCGATCCTGTTTTGTACCCCCATCTCATTTCCTGCCTCCTCCTCTCCTTGGGTTCTGCCATTCAGCCTCCTGCTCCCTGATTCATTGTACTATGCCTCTGTCGATCTCCTACCTCATCTGTCGTTACTCTGCTGCTAAATCCTATATTGTTGCTATCCTGGCCATTCTGCTCTGATCTTAGTATTTTCCGGTCCATACACTGTAGCAGGTGCCATTGGTCTCTTCAAGCAGGCAGCTAAACTACCTCTTTTCTCTCTCCTGACACTTACCTAACACTCTGCTCCTGGGGGTGCAGGGGTTAACACCTCCAAACTCACGGTATCACAGTCCATGATCCAATGCTCCCCACAGGGAGCAGCGCTCATAAGGCGTACATCTTGGGAAACCTCTGATTGTCTGTTAATATGAATGGACATAAAATCACAGGTACACATTCTGTGATTTCCCAGGATGCACTGCTTCTGAGCATTGCTCCTCGCTGGGCACGCAGGATGATGGAATTCCCATTCTGAAGAATTCAGCCAAACTAATGCTATCTCCTGCCCCGTACCTTATATGTAAATGAGTGAAGTAAGATTGTCAAAATTCACTGGTCCTGCTTGTGAAAGGGACACAGTTGGAGAATTGGTGCTACAGTAACCCTGTTTCCAACCTGTGCTTTTTTCAAGCGTGGCTTCCTGCTGGGTGCTCATACTTCCAGGAGTTTGCCTGAATCCAAATGCAATCTGTGCATCTTTTGCGCTGCTTAGCAGATGCACAGAGGTTTTTTACCCACTTAGAACCATAGAAGATTACTACGCAGAAGGAGGCCATTTGGCCTCTCATGATTATGCTGGGTTTTGTGCTAGAGCAATCCAAAACTATTACCACTGCCCTGCTCTCTCCATAGCCTTGTATCTTCCTTTGCTACAAATATTTAGTGCATTTTCCCTTAAAATATAATGGTCTCTGCTTCAACCATATCCTGTAGCAAAGCATTCCGTGCTCCTGGACCCTCGATGTAAAGAAATTTCTCCTAACCACTTTCCTCACTCTCTCAGTGTTAATTTTAAAATGATGAACTTTCATCACTGACTCCCCAGCCAGAGGAAAGAGTCTCTCCCTATTCACTCAACTAAAATAATTTTAATAACCTCTATTAAATCTACTCTTGTCCTTCTTTCAACCAGTTTCTCCTCATCACTATAATTTCTCATCCCTGGCATCATCCTGGTGATCCCATGTTGTACAGTTTCTATGGCTTTAATGTCCTTTCTATAATGTGGTGCCAAAAACATTGGCCTATGCAAAGTTTTCTATAAATTCATCATTACGTCTTTACTCTTGTACTCTGTGTCCCTATTTATAAAACCCCAAGTTCTATTGGCCTTTATTAATAGTTTTATTAATTGGTTAACAGACAGAAAACAAAGAGTAGGGATAAATGGGTCTTTTTCAAGATGACAGGCTGTGACTAGTGGGGTACAGCAAGGATCGGTGCTTGGGCCCCAGCTATTCACAATCTATATCAATGATTTGGATGAGGGGACTAAATGTAACATTTCCAAATTTGCTGATGATACTAAGCTAGGTGGCAGTGTCAGGATGTGAAGAGGCTTCAAGGGGATCTCGACAGGCTCAGTGAGTGGGCCAGAACATGGCAGATGGAATATAATGTGGATAAATGTGAAGTTATTCACTTTGGTAGAAAAAACAGAAAGGCAGAGTATTTCCTAAATGGTGAAAAATTGGGGAATGCAGATGCTCAAAGGGACCTGGGTGTCCTTGTACATGAGTTACTGAAAGTGAATGTGCAGGTGCAGCAAGCCATTAGGAAGGCAAATGTTATGCTGGCCTTCATTACAAGAGGATTTGAGTACAGGAGTAAAGAAGTCTTACTCCAATTATATAGGGCCTTGGTGAGACCACACCTGGAGTACTGTGTGCAATTTTGGTCTCCTTACCTAAGGAAGGATATACTTGCCATAGAGGGAGTGCAACGAAGTTTCACGAGATTGATTCCTGGGATGGCGGGACTGTCGTATGAGAAGAGATTGAGTAAACTAGGCCTGTATTCTCTTGAATTCAGAAGAATGAGAGGGGATCTCATTGAAGCATACAAAATTATTACAGGGCTTGACAGGGTGGATGCTGGGAGAATGTTTCCCTTGGCTGGGGAGTCCAGAACCAGGGGCCATAGCCGCAGGATAAAGGGTAGGCCATTCAGGACTGAGTTGAGAAGAAATTTCTTCTCACAGAGGGTGGTGAATCTTTGGAATTCTCTACCCCAGAGGGCTGTGGAGGCTCAGTCATTGGGTATATTCAAAACCGAAGTAGATAGATTTCTGACTAGTAAGGGCATCAAGGGATATAGCGATTGGGCTGGTGAATGGAGTTGAGGCAGAAGATCAGCCATGGTCATATTGAATGGCAGAGCAGGCTCGAAGGGCCGAATGGCCTACTCCTGCTCCTATTTCTTATGTTCTTATGTTTTATCTATGTGCACTAACACTTACAGGGAATTATGTATTTGAATCATTTAATCTCTCTTTGTTCAAGCACACGACTCAGTGTCTTTCCATTCAGTTTTTCCTTTTGTTTCCTCTTAAAATGTATTACCTTATATTTATCCACATTCATTTGCATCTGACACTTATCTGCCCATTATGGTAACATATCCATATCTTCCTGAAGTCCTTTCACTGTCCTCCTCACAGTTTGCAGAACTTCATACATCAGCAAATTTTGAGATTCTATTCCATATACCCGAGTCCAAATCATCATTTTACACTGAAAACCAGCACTGATCCCTATTAAAACATTCGCCAGCCTGAACAGCATTCAATAACACAAACTCTTTATTTCCTGTCCATCGATTAACTTTCTAGCCATGCTGCTACATTTCCTCTTCAAGAATATACCTGAATACAAGCCTCTTGAATGACATCTGATTAAATGTGTTCAGGAAATCTATAGACACCAAGGGCTAGAATTTCATTCTAGCCCAGGAATAGGCGGCATCTTTAGAAAAGTTTGAGAATTAGCTTTAGACTGCACACAAAATTCATTCTCACTGGGCAAAGAAATGATTGGAGCGCTAAATCAAGCCTTAAAGGCCTAGCTCAGTGGCGTTACACTCAAAAGGTGGACCAATATTGGGTGCAGTCTAACCTCAACTCATCATTGCCACAGGCTTTTTCCCAGTACTTAAAGGGAAGGTTCATTGATACCGCAGCACTTCATTTTCAGCATTGCTGGCTGTGCAACTGCCTCTGCAAGGAGAAGCACAACAAGGAGAAGGAGCCGGAGAACTGAAGCAGGTGTACTTATGGCAGATCCACCTCAGTCGGATGGTCAGTGTGATTGAATGCTTCAACAAATGCTACATACCACCATCTGTACTATAAGCTTCACACACAGCCCAAAGCACCACACCCGCAGCGCTCACCCACCAACAATCTCTACCTACCAACATTCACACCCACATCTCATGCCTTGCACACAATGACAGCTATTCAACTATGGCAGGCACAAGGGTCATTAGTTATTGGAATGAATGTGATATGTGTGATATTTTTACGCATAAATTTATTAATGGAGTTTGCAATATTTTGTGGTCTCTCTCATTTCACCTTTGTACCCAGGAGAACGCTGTGATATGGCATGACACAGGGATGGTATGATGGGCATGTGGTGAGCAAAAGGGATCTGGGGTTTAAGTCAACCTGCTGTGAGGCTGGAGATCTGCTTGGAGGAGGTGTCAGAGTTCTGTGACCACCACCTTGGTGATGCGGAGCCATCTAATACACTGCTCCTCGCTTAAGGTGAGGTGAGAGTGACTGTCCTTGACATCAAGGTAGCATTTGGCTGAGTGTGGCATCAAGGAGCCCTAGTAAAACTGAAGTCAATGGGAATCGGGGGGAAAACTCTCCACTGGCTGGAGTCATGCCTAGCACAAAGGAAGCTGGTTGTGGTGGTTGAAGGTCAATCATCACAGCCCCAGGACATTGCTGCAGGTGCTCCTCAGGGCAGTGTCCTAGGCCCAACCACCTTCAGCTTCAGCAATGACCTTCCCTCCAACATAATGTCAGAAATGGGGATGTTCGCTGATGACAGTGTTCAGTGCCATTCACAACTCCTCAGATAATGAAGCAGTCCATGCCCGCATGCAAGAAGACCTGGACGACGTTCAGGCTTGGGCTGATAAGTGGCAGGTAACATTCATGCCACACAAGTGCCAGGCAATGACTATCCCCAACAAGCGAGAGTCTAACCACCGCCCCATGACATTCAACAGCATTGCCATCGCTGAATCCCCCACTATCAACATCCTGGGGGTCACCATTGACCAGAAACTTAACTGGACCAGCCACATAAATGCTATGGCAACAAGAGCAGGTCAGAGGCTAGGTATTCTGCGGCGAGTTTCTCACCTCCTGACTCCCCAAAGCCTTTCCACTATCTACAAGGCACAAGTAAGGAATGTGATGGAATATTCTCCACTTGCCTGGATCAGTGCAGCTCCAGCAACACTCAAGAGGCTCGACACCATCCAGGACAAAGCAGCCCGCTTGATTGGCACCCCATCCACCACCTTAAACATTCACTCCCTCCACCACTGGTGTACCGTGGCTGCAGTGTGTACCATCTACAAGATGCACTGCAGCAACTCGCCAAGGCTTCTTCGGCAGCAGCTCCCAACCCACGACCTCTTCTACCTGGAAGGTCAAGGGCAGCAGACGCATGGGAACACCACCACCTCCAAGTTCCCCTCCAAGTCACACACCATCCTGACTTGGAAATACATCGCCGATCCTTCATCATCGCTGGGTCAAAATCCTGGAACTCCCTACCTAACAGTACTGTGGGAGTGCCTTCACCACATGGACTGCAGCGGTTCAAGAAGGCGGCTCACCACCACCTTCTCAAGATCAATTAGGGATGGACAATAAATGCTGGTCTTGCCAGCGACGCCCACATCCCATAAATGAATAATAATTTAAAAATTGAAGGTAGGAGAAGTGCTGTCGGAATACTGATATTGTTAACAGTTCTCACTCCTCAGGTACTATCCCCTCACTCTTCAGGTACTGTCTCTCCTTCAAATCTGCTGTCATCAGCCCTCTCCTCAAAAAAAGGAACTTTAAAACCTCTGTACTTGCAAACTACCACCGTATCTCCAACCTCCCTTTCCTCTCCAAAGTCCTTGAACATATTGTCACCTCCCTAATCCATGCCCATCTTTCCCGGAACTCCATATTTGAATCTGTCCAATCAGATTTCTACCCCTTCCACAGTACCTAAACGGCTCTTATCAAAGTCACAAATTACATCCTATGTGATGTGACAAAGGTAAACTATCCCTCCTTGTCCTTCTCGACCTGTCTGCAGCCTTTATCATGGTTGATCATCCTACTTCAATGACTCTCCACCGTCGTCCCGCTGAGTACAACTGGCCTCGCCTGGTTCCATTCTTATCTATCCAGTAGTAGCCAGAGTATCACCTGTAATGGCTTCTCATCCCGATCCCGTACCATTACCTCTGGTATCCCCCAAGGATCTATCCTTGGCCCCCTCCTAGTTCTCATCTACATGCTGCCCTGGGCAACATCATCCGAAAACACAGCATCAGTTTCCACATGTACGCAGACAACACCCAGCTCTACATCACCAGCACTTCTCTCAACACCACCACTGTCTCTAAATTGTCTGACTGCTTGTCTGACATCCAGTACTGGATGAGCAGAAATTTCCTCCAACTAAATCTTGGGAAGATTGAAGTCATTATCTTCGGTCCCCGCCACAAACTCCATTCCTTAGCCACCAAATCCATCCCTCTCCCTGGCAACTGACTAAGGCTGAAACAGACTGTTCGCAACCTTGGTGTTATATTTGACCCCGAGATGAGCTTCTGACTACATAGCCACTCCACCACCAAGACTGCCTACTTCCACCACCGTAACATCATTCATCTCCGCCCCTGCCTCAGCTCACCTGCTGCTGAAACCCTCATCCATGCCTTTGTTACCTCTAGACTTGAATATTCCAACGGACCCCTGGCCGGCGTCCCACATGCTACTCTCCGTAAACTTGAGGTCATCCAAATCTCTGCTGCCCATGTCTTAACTCGCACCAAGTTCCGTTCACCCATCACCCCTGTGCTCGTTGACCCACATTGGCTCCCAGTTAAGCAACACCTCGATTTTAAAATTCTCATCCTTGTTTTAAATCCCTCCACGGCCTTGCCCCTCCCTATCTCTGTAATCTCCTATGGCCTTACAACCATTTGAGATATCTGCGCTCCTCCAATTCTGGCCTCTTAAGCATCCCCGATTTTAATTGCTCCACCAGTGACGGTCATCCCTTCAGCTACAAAGGCCCTAAGGCCTGGAAGTCCCTCCCTAGATCTTTCCTCCTCTCTATCTCGCTTTCCTCCTTTAAGACGCCCCATAAAACCTACCTTTTTGACCACGCTTTTGGTCATCAGCCCTAATATCGCTTTATGTAGCTCGGTGTCAAATTTTGTTTGATAACGCTCCTGTCAAGTGCCTTGGGATGTTTTACTATGTTAAAGGTGCTATATAAATACAAGTTGCCGTTGTTGTTGTGATCAAGATGGGTGAGCTAAGATGGGCTGAATGGCTTTCCTCATCCATATTTATCTTGTGAATAACTCACTTTTTGGCAAATAGTAGGCAGCGTCCACACGTTCTGTAGCAGAAGCTGTTGGAGCACCAATGGACTGTGTTTGAGGGTGAAAATAACTGTAATCATACTTATTCAGGATTAAAGTTAATAATTGAAATAGTTCTGTAGGGGGGGCATCTTTTCTGGGGTTTATGGTAATTTACCTGGTCAGCAGCCTTTGCCTGCACTGTGACCAATTCCAATCTTTTACCTAGTTTACGGTAATTCACCTGGTCAGGCAGCTTTTTGCCACTGCACCTCTGACCAACCCCAAACAGCGGTTTCGAATCGCTAAACCCCACCTTCCAGTTCTAACTGGAGGACCTTATAATTAATGATATATTAAAAACGGACAACTGGTCTGGATGTGAAAAAGTCAAACTTTATTAACTAAAGAAAACTACACCACACGATCAACGTAAAATTGTTTAACAGGGGAAGGCAGACGGCAAAAACGAGGGATAAATGGCTACAATGTAAGTCTTACAATCTTAGCAATTTCCCTTAAATTACCACCCCTCTAACTCCTTACTAGATTGCCTTGCTGAGGAGTTAGAAACCTGCTCACCTGTGGTCCCAAAGAGAGAGAAGAGCTCACCTGCGGTCCAAGGAGAAAGAGAGAGAGAGAGCTTCTGAGAAGCTATCTTTATATCCTGTGAGCTCCTGCTGTTTTGGCGCTGAAATGGTCTGTGTGCAAATTCGCGCTGAAAAGGTCGAATACACAAGAGAAAGGCCCTGATTGGCTGATTCAAATGGGCTATTTCCCAGTGGCCAAACTGCTTCCTTTGTCTGGAATGGGTTTCGAATAAAGCTTGGGGTGGTTTGAATGTGTCTTCATTCTGGGGCCAAAATGTTCCTTCCCACATCCGGAGTTCATCTGGCTAAAACAAAAGGGACCCAACTGCCCTATTGTCTGAGTAATGGGTGATTCAAACCCATTCAGTTTTAACTGTTCCCTCCCTCAGTTTGAGTGTCTTTTTCCGTAGTTTAGGTGTGTCCCATTGACTGCTGGGCTTTGAATGGAGTTGGATTACTATGTAAACAGAAACCCATTCATTGTGGCCACTGAAACTGCAGTCTCAAGTGTTTAATCCCTTATGTCAACATCCTGCAGTTTCTTGTAAACAAACATTGCCTCTGTAGGGAAGGGAAACTCCCTGGTTTTGATTGACAGAATCTGACTGCCACTGCTTGATCCTCCAACTTTTCACAGACATCCACGAGCTGCTTTCCAAGCCCCATTGTCTCGGCCATGCTTTTCTGACGGCCATTTTTTAAACCCCTTTGCAATTTACCAAACTCAAGGGAACAATTTTATTAATAAAAAATGTACTGTCTTAAAGTGTGTGAATTTTTCCACGAAGTTCCTCGATTCCGGTGTTGTCCACGTGCTGTCCTGCCAACGAGCTTTTCAATGCAGCCTTTTTCAGTTCTGGGTATGTTTTAAAACATTGTCCAACCCAGAGACAATTTAAATTCCACGAGTCTTCGTCCATGATGTAGATTAATATCTCCAATATCTTCAGGGCTGAGGGATTTTGCGAACCCCTACAGTTCACCATTCACATCTTATGGTGGTAACTGCTTTTATTATCTTTGTAAAATCAATAATTCTCTAACATGTACAAGTTATGGCGACCTCAGTCTTGCAATATGATGGCAGTTCCCTTTAATCACAGAACTGGAGGTCAGTGTTGTAACAGTGAGGTTATAATGACCTGCAAACATAGACATGGCAGTAACAGAAAAACATTGGGGATGAATTTCTGCAGGGTATCTCCTACCCACCTGCCATAAATTCAGCAAAGAGCTGTGAAAACCCTTGGAAAAGGCTATGCCATTTTTCCGGGGCGCAAGAGCCAGGAAAAACCCAGAAAAATTGTGCTTATGTTGTTTTTCTGGGATTTCTGCAGCTCTTCCACTGAAGTTACAGCAGACAATCAGGAGAACCTCTGTGGAAATTCACCTCCACTTAAATTTTTGAGTGAAGTACTGAATACAATCAGTTTCCTTTCAGGACAAGTAAGGATTATGCAATTAAAAATATATGCTGGTTACTGAAATTGGTCTCATAAGATTTTTAATTTTTTTGCGGCATATTTCTACGGAGTTTCTGTCGCTCGTCCACTGAAACTTCGGCGGAAGAGCCGTAGAAATCCTGGAAGAACCACCTCAGTTCTGTTTATGGCATTTTTCCTGGGTTTCAATAGCTCTTCTACCTAAGTTACAGCGGGCAATGGGAGAACCCTCATGTTACTGCTCTAAGTTCTATGTGAATCATCGTTTTGCTATCCTAAGCACCCCACTGGCACAATCCTTTTAAGAGTGCTATTAGTTGAAGTATTTGGCTGATCGGTCCCACCCTATATTGCCTCTCTGCAGTAATATACAGTTTGCCCACATCGTCTGCAGAAAACTGCATGCCTATTACATTGTGTAAGGGAAATGGGAACAGGATGTGTTCTGGAGTCATTTGAGAGAATTAGAACAATCAGCACCAGACACAGTGGGCTTCTACCTTCTCAGAGGTTATCAGTAGGTACATGCTTCAGAGAGACCCACCTCCTTAACATTTGTAGCATCATTAAGCAGATCATTTTTCTTCTTTTCAGCATGTTGTTCTAACCTCAATGACTTTTTGAACTCCCATGGTGCATCAAGGTCTGCGCCTGAATCCTCATTCAGTTTCATTACATTAAAAAAAAACAGGAAATAAAGGACCACCTGTCTCCACATACCTTCAGGCCATGGCTGCTCTAGAAATGCCCAGCCATTGTTGTGCCAGGGCTTTTGTGGTTTGTCTGCATTTAAATTAGTTGCTCGGGGATAAAGACTGAAGGAGAAAAAAAAGCTTCTGGCAGTGCTCGCATGTTGATTACTACACCTGTCCATGATGGTGCTGTGTTCTGTCTGCATGGAGACAGAGACAAACTCCACATGAAAGCTGTCAATGTACAATTTGCTTCGGTGCATATTAATTAAAATTGACTTCTTTTAGCATGCAGTGCAGGATTTTCTTCTAATTAAAAAAAGTGCTGTATTGTAAAAGCAAGCAAATTAAATACTGCTCTTTCTTTGCTAAACCTTCAGTCATTTTCACAAAAAAGTAATGTTGTCAGGTCAGTAATCATTATACAGAAAATACAAAAAGGTATTAATATTGAACAGTGATTTAGTATAACCCCTCTCCCCCACCCAAACTAATAAGATATTACAGTGTCTTATGAATAAGAACATGACCAACATGTAAAAAACATAGAGAGTTCACAAAAATACGAATCAGAAATTAATTGTGATGCCCATGCAGAAGATGGCAAAATGTCACAAAAAATCACCATCAGGGAACATCACCATGGAATATTACTGCATCAAGGAATATCACTGGGCAAAATCACTTTATACTAACTACTTTTTTGTTAAAGTTAGGAAACAGAAGAAGATACACCCCACATTTCCAAGCATGATACATTCCTCAGTGAGTTTCAAGGAAATGGCATGTTTTGGGTCAAAATTATAATAATGAAGCACTTGATCCTTTGTTTTTATAGTTTATTATATCAACTTAGCACTTCAATGTGTTACTGCCTTGCAACACACTGCAGGGAATGCCATATCAATGCAACATGTTAGTTTACAGCTATTTACAAACTACAAAATGTCAATTGGTGGTACTCTTGCCTCTGAGTTAGAAGAGTTTGAGCCTTACTCCAAGATTTGAGCACAAAATCTAGACTGACAATTCAGTGGAGTACTGATGATGTGATATATTGTTAGGATATCCATTGGCAGGATTGGCGCACCAATGTCAGGATTCTCACTCAGGCCAACATCCCCAGCATCGAAGCTTTGACCACGCTCGATCAGCTCTGATGGACGGGTCACATCATCCGCATGCCCGATACGAGACTCCCAAAACAAGCACTCTACTCGGAGCTCCGACACGGCAAGAGAGCCCCAGGTGGGCAGAGGAAACCCTTCAAGGACACCCTCAAAGCCTCCTTGAAAAAGTGCAACATCCCCACCGACACCTGGGAATCCCTGGCCCAAGACCACACAAAGTGAAGGAGAAGCATCCGAGAAGGCACCAAACACCTCAAGTCTCTTCGCCGGGAGCAAGTGGAAGCCAAGTGCAGGCAGCGCAAGGAGCGCACGTCAACCCAAGCACCCCACCCACCCGCCCCTTCAACCACCGTCTGCCCCACCTGTGATAGAGACTGTAGATCCCGCATTGGACTCATCAGTCACCTGAGAACTCATTTTTAATGTGGAAGCAAGTCATCCTCGGTTCCGAGGGACTGCCTGAGAAGAAGAATATTGTTAGAGGGGCTGTTCTTTGGATGAGACTTTAAGCTGAGGTTCCATCTGCCTCTTAAAGATAATTGGCTCATAATTTGCGGTCAGCAATGAAGCAAAAGTGTTCGCCGCAGGCCCCGAAGTAAGCTTTCCACAAAGATCTTGCGGCCTCTGTGGTGAGAAGTTCAGCTTTTCCCACATGTATTCGACAGTGCCGCCTGTAATGGAGCAGTGAATGACGGACCGCAACTTCAGGATTTCCGCATTAGGCAGCTCATGCGCTAAATCCTGAAGTTGCGATCAGTTTCAAAGGCGAAATGACGGTGAATGCTGCCAGTTTGCCCTCATCAGGACCGCACGTTCTGGGCCAAGGACAATGATCTTATGGCACTATTTGAAGAAGAGCAGAGAGTTTTCATGGTGTCCTTGACAACATTCTTTCCTCAACCAAAAGCAGATTAACTGGCTATTTGTTTCATTGCTGTTTGTAGGATCTTGCTGTGTGTAAAACAGCTGCTGTGTTTGCCAAAGTAACAACAGTGACTGTAATTCATTGTATGTGAAGCCCTTCTGGGACATATTAAGAGCTGCTAAGTCACTATATATAAATGCAGGCTTATTTCCTCTTACTTGTTTATCTGATTTTTGTTTGATTTTTAAATGATCTTTTTCATTTTAAAAATAGGTATATGCTTTATGATCTTTGACACTTTATGCATGTATGCCAGGTTTAAACTGTCATCTGCCAATGTGACAGGTCTTCTCACAAAGCTGACACTTTTGAGTTATACTCATCCATATCTCCAGTTAAAGGAACAATTATTTTAGTACAGAGTCACTACAGCTTGTATGTAAAGCTATATTTTATTAACGTTCACTGTCCAAAAAAAAGCACACAGTAAACAGTAGAGATTATATTCGGAACACATCTAGATTTTTGCAGATTACAATATATAGATTCTTGGGAGGGAGTTACAAGGGTGCAACACAATTCAGGGCTTCACATTAGACACTGGGCCTCATCCAGCCTAAAATTCCCTGCCAAGAATCTGTTATAACCCCTACCCTCATAAGTGGTGCATGGAAGATTGACCAGTAACATTAAACCATAGAAATTTATAGCAGCAATATTTATTCAGTCTTTAATATAGGCTATGACTCTCACCTGGCATCCACTGATGCACTTTCCAGCATGGTTCAGGATTGGGAAACCTATCCAATAATCACTTACAACCCAGAGGTCCTACGCCAATTATATCTGTTGCCCCAGCTGAGATCAGCTAACTCAGCACAGACCAGAAATTGAAGTTGGGACCTTCTGGTCCATATGGAGCAATACCAGACAGGTGCCTTCACTCACCAGGCCATTGGAGGAAATGTTTCTATTTTATGTGGATAGGCTATTTGAGTTTTGAGTTAGATGACTTGGGGAGGAGCCAGAGGACATGCATGTCAGCATAGAACTAGGTTAGATGTCAGGGGGTTTTTCTTTTCACAGAGGTTCAGTGATCTTTGGAAAAAGTTGTCGGCTTGAGCAATGAGCGTGGGCTCACTGTAAGCATGAAAAAGGGAGCTGGATGAGTTCCCAATTCTGGCTGACTTCACAGAATACAAAAGGTAGGTGGGGTATTGGGTGATGTGACTTGTGGTCACTGTAGTCTCCTGGAACCTTTTGATCATCTTTGGGGGGTTGGAGAGCAATTTCCCAGATTTTTTCCCCCTTGAATTGGCCTAGGGTTTTACCTCTGTTTTTTGCCTCTCCCAGGATATTACGTAGCTGCTTTTGGGTGAAGTGTGGCGGGGGGTGGGGAGTGCAATGGGCGTCGTGGTGTTATCTTATACCATGATGGTATGGGACAGACTCAATGGACAAGTTGGTCTTTTCCTGTCCATCATTTTCATATGTTCGTATGGCATGTTCATAAGTTAACAAAACCAAAAATAACAAGCAAAATGAACTACATAGGGTTACATAGGATATACGGCACAGGAACAGGCCATTCGGCCCAACCAGTCCATGCCGGCATTTATGCTCCACTCGAGCCTCCTCCCATCTTTCCTCATCTAAATCTATCAGCATAACCCTCTATTCCCTTCTCCTTCATATGCTTGTCTAGCCTCCCCTTAAATGTATCTATACTATTCGCTTCAACCACTCCCTGTGGTAGCGAGTTTCACATTCTCACCACTCTTTGGGTAAAGGAGTTTCTTCTGAATTCCCTATTGGATTTCTTGGTGACCATCTTATATTGATGGCCTCTAGTTATGCTCTTCCCCACAAGTGGAAACTCTCTCTGTATTCATTCTATCAAAACCTTTCATAATTTTAAAGACTTCTATTAGGTCATCCCTCAGCCTTCTTTTTTCAAGAGAAAAGAGACCCAGCCAGTTCATCCTTTGCTGATATGTATACCTCGCATTTCTGGTATCATCCTTGTAAATCTTCTCTGCACCCTCTCCAGTGCCTCTATACCCTTTTTATAATATGGCGACCAGAACTATACGCACTACTCTAAGTGTGGTCTGACATAAGAAAATTACTAGGCACTTGGTCTGAGTATTAAACAAGGCTTCAATCAACAGTTTTTCAACATGGAGATCTAGTTGTGTCCTTCACTAGTTCCTGTTAAAGAATGTCCTGAGCAAGCTGGGCCCATACCCGAGTATTTATACTCTCCCTGGACAGCGCCACCAGCAGGCCGCCCAGTATTATTTCCTAAGTCATTTCCACATGAATGACAAGATTCATGTCATGGTCTAACCAAGATTCAATACAGGTTTAGCATAACTTCCCTACTTTTCAATTCTATCCCTCTAGAAATAAACCCTAGTGCTTGGTTTGCTTTTTTATGGCCTTGCTAACCTGTGTCGCAACTTTTACAACTAGTACAAATTGGTTTACTCATCAAAAATCCCTCCTGCATGATCATAAATAATGCAGACCATAAGATCGGCATTTATTAAGTGCGCTGAGTCACATACTGGGCAACCTTGACTTATATCATTTATTTATATTCTTATTCAACACCCTTGTGAGCTAACTGGCAAAAAAAAGATCATTCATAAGGCTGTCAAATAATCCTTAAACACTAAAGAAGCTTCACTAAATGGCAGCCATGGGAAGTACACTTCCTCCAGCTTCAGATTATAATGTGCATTGTTAGGATCGCATCATTAAATAAACGTATAACATACTGCTTGCAATCAAACATTTTTTTTCATCCTCACAGTTAGTTTTATAGACATGAACTGGTGTATTTAAAATGTCTTTTCTCAACTAAGGATGAAAAAGAAATAGCTTATTCTGGTTATCATGCCTTATCTTTGACTAATTCAAACTCCAGTAAACAGATCGAGTACATTAGATAAGATGCCGTCGAAGGCACAATGACTGGAATCATTGCAAATTTTATTAAACCCCATGCAACCCAATAAATGAAAGAAAGCACAGCACATGTGTAGGAGGGACAAGTGACTAGTAATAATATATCCCTCAACAAGAAATTTGTAACTGTTACACCACAACCAATGTGCTATGATTATTTTAATGAATAGTTCTTTCCAGTAGATGGTTATAACGTGTGGTTAATGAACCACAAATCCTGTACACAATGCACTTTTTTTTTGATTTTAACATAAACACATTAACAAAATAAACAGGTTAAAGGAACTGTGCTGCATGCAGCACATGCACTTACCTAATAAACAATATGCCCCTATTCCGCTCTGAGTTTCCTTACTGGCTGAATTCCTGGAGCAAGTCCAGATTAATTAACTGCTAACAGGATAATTCTCTAGCTGCTTTATTTCATGCCCAGGTAGGTGCAAACAGCAATTCACTTTGGAGTGTTTATTTCATGATGTTCTGTGTTTACCTTTAAAGTGAATACTAAGTTTATAGCATTCTCATTGCTAATGGGTCCCTTATTAAAACCCAGTAATGGAAATCCTGGATCTACGTCTTATATTGTGATGGTGCCTCCCTCTTGTCAAAGTGTTTAATTTGATGAAGCTGTTTGTGTAAGTGCCATGGCTGAAATTGCCTTCTGACAACATAAAAGGACAAGTCCTTTGAGAAGAGTCGTGGAAAAACATAAATTAGACCTTAAAGTAGAATTCTGGTGAGTTAACCTTTCACTGTCACATGTACATTTTCAGAAGAATGGGCCGTACAGTTCATTGGTTCAGAGTGGTAGAATAGGGATTTGTGTCTGCATTTTTCCACACTGTGAGTTCCTGATCTCAGTCAGGCCACTACAAAAGACTCTTTGCAGAGGTGAGGTGTTTCTCCAAACAGCTGGAGGGAAAAGCAAAGGGTATCAACCCAAGCTGCTCTGGTGCATTGCTAAGTGGCATGTCACAGAAGGACATTGTAAAGAACTTGGCGACAGGCTTCCCGCTCATTTACTCTTTTGTTCTTTTAAGTCCATTTCTGCTTACAACACATATAAAGACTGCACACTGCAGCGTACACGTGTGTCTGTGGAGAGGATAGTGACCTAAATGAGCACGGGGAAGAAACATTAAAACACTGGGATTTCTTTTGTTTTGGTAAAGAAGCTTATTATTTTCCAAAAGTAAATTATTGGCTGTTAATCTCTCAGAATTTCGCTTGAAATTAAAGACACCCACAGCAAGTAAAGTCCTGATTTCCAGTTGACCTCCATGACTAAACAGTTTGCTGATCGTCCCTTTCATGAATTATTGTGAAGTAATGATGCTAAAATTAATCATTCCATTTAGAGAGACTCTGCTTGACCTGTGCATTTATCATACATGGGAATCTTTCACCCTTTCAACAGCACAAATGTATATTTGCTTCCCCTACTCCTGTGCAGCAGTCTGTCAATAAAAGCATCTGTGAAACAGATGTAGCTCAATAAAAATTTTAGCAAAATGATTTTTAAAAAACGTTAGTTTGAAAATAAAAGCAAATTTCAAGCATGACATTACATAGATACATAGATACATAGAAGATAGGAGCAGGAGTAGGCCATTCGGCCCTTCGTGCCTGCTCCGCCATTTAATGAGATCATGGCTGATCCTTTAATTCAGTATCCCGTCCCCGCCTTCTCTCCGTAACCCTTAACCCCTTTTGCCCGTAGAAATATATCTAATTCCCTCTTAAATATATTTAATGAGCTGGCGTACACTGCCCTCTGTGGCAATGAGTTCCACAGGTTCACCACTCTCTGAGTGAAGAAATTCCCCCTCATCTCTGTCCTAAATGGTTTAGCCCTTATCCTTAAATTATGTCCTCTAGTTCTGTTCTCACCCGCCAAGGGAAACATTCCTTCTGCATCCAGTCTGTCTAGACCTGTCAGAATTTTATACACTTCTATGAGGTCCCCTCTCAATCTTCTAAACTCCAGTGTGTACATCCCTAAACTACATAGTCTCTCCTCATAGGTCATTCCCGCCATTCCTGGTATCAGCCTGGTGAATCGCCGCTGCACCCCCTCCATGGCAAGAACATCCTTCCTCAGATGAGGCGACCAAAACTGTACACAGTACTCGAGGTGTGGTCTCACCAGTGCCCTGTACAGCTGCAGCAAGGTATCCCTGTTCCTGTATTCTAACCCTTTTGCTATGAAGGCCAGCATACCGTTTGCCTTCTTGACCGCCTGTTGCACCTGCATGCTCGCCTTCAGTGACTGGTGTACAAGAACACCCAGGTCTCTCTGTACTTCCCCCTCTCCCAATCTATTGCCATTTAAATAATAATTTGCCCTCCCGTTCCTGCACCCAAGGTGGATAACTTCGCACTTGTCCACATTATAGTGCATCTGCCATTTATCCGCCCAATCGCCCAGTCTGTCCAAATCGCTCTGGAGCTTCCTGGTCTCTTCCTCTGAGCCCACCCCACCTCCTAGTTTAGTGTCGTCTGCAAATTTGGAAATGCTGCATCCGACTCCCTGATCCAGGTCATTAATGTAAATTGTGAACAGCTGGGGGCCCAGGACAGATCCCTGTGGTACCCCACTTGTTACTGCCTGCCATTCAGAAAATGAGCCGTTTATTCCAACTCTCTGTTTTCTATCTGACAGCCAGTTCCCTATCCACGCCAAAACTTTCCCCTTTATCCCATGAGCCTCAATTTTCCATGCTAATCTTTTATGTGGGACCTTATCGAAGGCCTTTTGGAAGTCCAGGTACACCACATCTACTGGCTCTCCCCCATCTATTCTACCAGTTACTCCCTCAAAAAATTCCAATAGATTAGTCAAGCACGATTTACCCTTTGTAAATCCATGTTGACTCTGTCCTATCCTGTCCCCATTTGCTAAGTGCTCCGCTATTTCATCCTTAATGATGGACTCCAGCATTTTGCCCACAACTGATGTAAGGCTTACAGGTCTGTAATTACCTGCTTTTTCCCTACCCCCCTTTTTGAATAGTGGGGTAACGTTAGCTACCCTCCAATCCATCGGCACTGTTCCCGAGTCTAATGAATTCTGAAAAATCATCCTTAGTGCATCCGCTATCTCTAGGGCCACCTCCTTCAGTACCCTAGGATGCATGTTATCAGGCCCTGGGGATTTGTCCACCTTCAATCCCTTTAGCTTCCTTAACACCATATCCTTAGAGATATTGATTTGCGTCAGTTCCTCCTTTGCCAATGTCCCTATTTTTCCCGATATCCCAGGGAGGTTTTTTGTGTCTTCCTTCGTAAAGACTGACCCAAAGTATGCATTTAGTTGATCTGCCATTTCCTTATTTCCCATTATATATTCCCCCGTATCTGACTGCAATGGACCAACTTTGGTTTTCACCAGTCTTTTCCTTTTGATATATTTATAAAAGCTTTTGGAGTTAGTTTTTATATTTTCCGCCAGCTTGTTTTCGTAAGCTATTTTGCCCCTCTTGATCATGCCCTTTGCCCTCCTTTGCTCTATCTTAAACTGTTCCCAATCTTCCGCTCTGGCGCTTTTTTTGGCTATTTTATACGCCCTATCTTTGGATTTTATGCTGTCTCTAATTTCCCCTGTTATCCACGGTTGAGTCACCTTTTTAGATTTCCTTTTATGCCAGATTGGTATAAACAATTTTTGCAATTTTGTCATTCTATCTTTAAATGTTTGCCATTGTTTATCTACCTCCAGTCCTCCCAGGAACGTTGTCCAATCAGACCTACACAATTACAAAGTGAGTTTCAGTGCTTGAACATGAGTGTTTGCATAAACAGACTAGACCAATCAAAGGGTTAATTAATGTAGTTAGATTTTTCTGAATCCATTGTCTTCCTGCTGAACAGCTCAAAGGTGTGCTTTTATTTTGAACTGTGTCTGGAATACTAATGAGCAGCACCTACAGGATTTTAGCTGCATTACACTTAGAAAATTCGCTCCGAAATACAGCATATGACAATAACTTCATGGATATAATAAAAGAAAGACTTGTGTTTATATAGCACCTTTCACGACCACCGGACGTCCCAATGTAGTACTTTTTGAAGTGTAGTCACTGTTGTAATGTAGTATTTTAGCAATAAAAGAACATTTCACTATCTATGACAACATTTTATTGGCTGTTAAAATTTGTTGTTTAAGTAGCTACACTGCCATCCAGTGCACAAACATTAAGCTAATCAAATATTTAGTTTTGTAATAATTCAACCACATTTCTTAAAGAAAATGTTTGCTGGATTAGTATCACTGGTTAAGCAAATGTAATGTGAATTAACAGTTTAATAAATGTGTAAAGAATGCTGAATTCTCAAATTGTCTGAATTTCTTCCTCATGTATCCTGAAATGTGTTGTTTTGGGCAATTAATCTAATTGCCTGATCAAGAACTGAATAAACTTTCCCAATGAGGAAACATACCCTGGGTTCAAAATAGAGCTGAGGCTGGGACTCTCAGTCCTCACCCTTTGTAATTGGAGTTCAGTAGACTTGATGTCCTAGAAATTTGACCATGCAGTGCCCATTTGTTGCGGGCTAAATGGCCTTCTAAGCCTCCAATATGGCAGGCAGGAAGCGCATGCTCATTATGAGCCAATTAGTGCAGGGAAAATAAATCGGCTTCCAGGGCCCACGCCACAGGGCCAACTACGCTGAGGAAAACCAGGTGGCCTATCAGGCGGTCCTTAAAGGGAATGCTGCAGGTTGCAACCGACAAGGTAAGTGTTTACAATATACTTCCCTGAATGAGGAGCCAGGAGGAGCAGGAGTGCTCCTCCCAACCTCATATTCAAATCACACAGGCTGCTGCCATACACTACTTCCCCCTCCCCCCATCATGACCGCAACCCCTTCATTGCGACCTTGACCTCCCCATCATGACCTCGACCTCCCCCCAATTGTCATAGTGGCCTGATCGTCAATTCCTCTTCAGCAGCAAGCTGCCTGGGGACGGCCATTAGGTGTCCATAACACATTGGCTTGATGATAATGAGGTTCGAGGCCCAATATTACGTGCATTTCAGGCCTATCCATTCAGACATGGGGATTGCTCCCTCTACCCCATGCCTGCTCAAATTTCTAGGCCGATGAGTTTCACCATTTTCCATCCCTTCCCTAACTCAGCCTGTGTGCAGTGGTTCATTAAATATCCATGTATTAAACAAATATTACAGCTTCAACATAGAATAAGGTAACAACTGCGAGGTTTGGTTCTCAGATTTCATTTTTCGGATGATGTTATTTTGCATTTTAATAATAAAACACAAAGCAGGCACCATGCATTTCATTATAACTGCTCATTTGAACTTAACACATAACACCAGTGTGAAAATATAACAATAGCAATACCAGTATAATGAGTGAGTGTAAGTCCCATTAAATTCCAATCCTGAAACAGCATTAAGACTTGCTGCTTCACACTGTTCCACAATGATATTAAGCTATATTCCCTTTAGTGTAATCAGTATTGAATGTAATAAATCATTGTGATGTTCAATACTCAAGAATGACCATCCTATCAAAGTATAATGAAAAGGAAAAAAAATGCAATTTAACATGGGTTGCCAAAAAGAAGTTCAGAAAGGGAAAGTACTATAGAAGAAACAAATAGCACACTTCCTTGCCTTCTCAAATAGTTCTGCCATAACACATGCCTTCTCATTCAGCCTTGTCTAATCAGATTTTAACATTGAAAATGTTGCTTGAATAAAGTTTGGGGTTCAACATGGTACAAAAAGTATACATTATACCAGATTGTCGGTTATTTATGCTTAATATTACCTGCACGTATATTAGTATGTTGCATGTTGAATTCTTGTCATTATCTTAAACTTCAAGCATACAATATAAACTAGTATATCATAAACAATATAATCATAGTTTTCAAAACAAAATATTGTTACTTGTTCATTCTGCTTTTGTACCAGAACTCTATTACTGTCTGAGAATCCTTCAGAGAGAGTAACTACTTGTCTCAATTGACAATCGTGGTATTACACACAGCAGTCACTCTGAAGTGATTTGTAGAATGTTATTCCATGTTCTAAAGCTTTTCTTCTCTTTGTCAGTAAGCAATCACCTTGCTATATCTTTGAAAGGTGCCAGACACTATCACACTTATGTTGCTTACAAATTCACAGATCTGATAATGCCTTGACCTTGAAATGAATGTCTGCAATCGCCTTATTTAGTTTGACAGATTCATGCTTCAGTTGTCAGGGCTGCAAATATGGCCAAATCAGCATAGATCTTGACAATGCTGTGGTTTGAATTATCGAGGGCCTACAGCACCAAAGATGACAGGCTGGCATTTTCAGGTAATTCATAATCTGGGGCAAGAGTTTCGTTTTTGCTCTGAGTGTCTATGTAGTTTTTTTTTTTACATGCTCTGATGGGAGTATAGTTTGATGTTTCCTGAGGAAGAGTTAGCAGGCTCAGTTACTGGTGTAAGCTTGTTCATCCTAATGCACAGGGTATGCCAGTGGATACCACATAATGAGCACTGAGGTTCCGAGTGGCCTCATGTTAAAATCACTCCGGAACAAAAGGATTATTTGCATACATGGATAATGTAGTAAATTTGGATCATGTTCATTTAAATTAAAATCAGACCTCTCCTCCGTTTTATGTGGTTACCAACAAGATGTGCTGAAAATTAGCGAACGGAGGGTCATATATGAATCGCAGGCAGTCCAAATCCAGTTTCTAGTAGACATGGGCATGCAGCATTTACATTTATATTGTGCTTTCTGCATCCTCAGCATGTCCCAAAGCACTTCACAGCCAACAAACTATTTTTGAATTGTAGTCATTTTTCTTATTTAGGCAAATGAAGCAAATTAGTGCATAACAAGGTTCCACAAGCAGCAAATGAGATAAATGGCCAGTTAGTCTGTTAAATGGTAAAGTTGGGTGAGGGATGTATGTTTGCCAGGACACCAGGAGAACTCTTCTTCAAACACTGCCATGGGAATTTTTACATCTATCTGAATAGGCACATGGGGCCTCAGTTTAATGTCTCATCCAAAAGATGGCTTCTCTGACAATGCAGCACTCTCAAGTACAGCACTGAAGTTTCAGCCTAGATTATATACTGAAGTCCTCACATTGGCTACAACCCACAACCTTCTGACTCAGAGGCAAAAGTGCTACCAACTGAGCCAGTAAATAACTTAAGGCAGTAATAGGAATATTTAGACTAGGGTCAGAAAGTTTTTCACATAAGAGTGATCAACATGTGGAATTGACTTCCGGACAGCAGAGCAAAGGCAAAAACCCTCGGATTATTTAAGAAACAATTCAGTGCTATTATTCGGGAACTTGTTCAATATGGAAGAGCTAAAACTGACCAAATGCCCATCCTCAGTCATATCTCTCTTGCAATCTTGAGATCTTCTGATATTTGGAATTATTTCACTGCATATTATCTACATGGCACATTATTATGACATCTTATGCCACTGTACCTATCCAATGTAAGAAATCACACAACACCAGGTTATAGTCCAACAGCTTTATTTGAAATCACAAGCTTTCGGAACGCTGTTCCTTCGTCAGGTGAAGTGGAGAGATGCATAAAAACACAGCTTATATAGTCAGAGAATAATGTCAGATGTTTACAGGTAATCTTTCTAACTGCCATTTATCACACCTCGGCAGAGAGATAATCACAGCAATCAAAGGTGTAAATGGTGTCCAAACAGGTCAGTCAGGAAAACATTACATCAAAGAACAATGAGGTGGGGTCACAAGGGGTCAAATGTTGCAGATGCTGGGGTCTGTATGAAAAACAAAAAAACAGACAAAAAACATTTTTTTTGCTGGAAATCACAGCAGGTCCAGCCGCATCTGTGTGGAGAGAACAAGCCAACGACAACTCGAGTCTGGATGACCCTACGTCAGGTGGGGTTACATGTAGCGTGACATGAACCCAAGATCTCGGTTGAGGCCGTCCTCATGGGTGCGGAACTTGGCTATCAGTTTCTGCTCGACGATTTTGCATTGTCGTGTGTCTCGAAGGCTGCCTTGGAGAATGCTTGCCCGAAGATCGGAGGCTGAATGTCCTTGACTGCTGAAGTGTTCCCCGACTGGGAGGGAACACTCCTGCCTGGAGATTGTTGCGCGGTGTCCGTTCATCCGTTGTCAACTGGTCCATCAGTTGAACCAGGAACACTCCTCGCCACGATGGACGTCTCGGCACTCTACACCAGTATCCCCCATGATGACGGCATCACTGCGACAGCCTCAGTACTCAACACCAACAACAGCCAATCTCCAGACGCCACCCTACAACTCATCCGCTTCATCCTTGACCACAATGTCTTCACCTTCGACAACCAGTTCTTTACCCTAACACACAGAACAGCCATGGGGACCAAATTTGCACTCCAATACGCCAACATCTTCATGCACAAGTTCGAGCGAGACTTCTTCGCTGCACAGGACCTCAAACCAACACTATACACCAGATACCTCGATGACATTTTCTTCCTGTGGACCCACGGCGAAGAATCACTGAAAAGACTACACGATAACATCAACAAGTTCCATCCCACCATCAAACTCACCATGGACTACTCCTCAGAATCGGTTTCATTCCTGGACACACGAATCTCCATCAAAGACGGACACCTCAGCACTTCACTCTACCGCAAGCCCACTTCTCCAGCTTCCACCCCAACCACGTTAAAGAAGCCATCCCCTATGGACAAGCCCTGCGAATACACAGGATCTGCTCAGACGAGGAGGAACGCGATGGACACCTACAGACACTGAAAGACGCCCTCGTAAGAACGGGATATGATGCTCGACTCGTCAATCGACAGTTCCGACGGGCCACAGCGAAAAATCGCATAGACCTCCTCAGAAGACAAACACGGGACACAACCAACAGAGTACCCTTTGTCGTCCAGTACTTCCCTGGAGCGGAGAAACTACGCCATGTTCTTCGCAGCCTTCAACATGTCATCGATGATGATGAACACCTCGCTAAGGCCATCCCCACGCCTCCACTACTTGCCTTCAAACAGCCGCCTAACCTCAAACAGACTATCGTTCGCAGCAAATTACCCAGCTTTCAGGAGAACAGTGACCACGACACCACACAACCCTGCCACAGCAACCTCTGCAAGACATGCCAGATCATCAACACAGATACCATCATCACACGTGAGGACACCACCCACCAGGTACATGGTACATACTCATGTGACTCGGCCAACGTTGTCTACCTCATACGTTGGAGGAAAGGATGCCCCGGAGCATGGTACATCGGCGAGACCATGCAGACACTGCGACAACGGATGAACGGACACCGCGCAACAATCGCCAGGCAGGAGTGTTCCCTCCCAGTCGGGGAACACTTCAGCAGTCAAGGACATTCAGCCTCCGATCTTCGGGCAAGCATTCTCCAAGGCGGCCTTCGAGACACACGACAACGCAAAATCGTCGAGCAGAAACTGATAGCCAAGTTCCGCACCCATGAGGACGGCCTCAACCGAGATCTTGGGTTCATGTCACGCTACATGTAACCCCACCTGACGTAGGGTCATCCAGACTCGAGTTGTCGTTGGCTTGTTCTCTCCACACAGATGCGGCTGGACCTGCTGTGATTTCCAGCAAAAAAAAATGTTTTTTGTCTGTTTTTTTGTTTTTCATACAGACCCCAGCATCTGCAACATTTGACCCCTTGTGACCCCACCTCATTGTTCTTTGATGTAATGTTTTCCTGACTGACCTGTTTGGACACCATTTACACCTTTGATTGCTGTGATTATCTCTCTGCCGAGGTGTGATAAATGGCAGTTAGAAAGATTACCTGTAAACATCTGACATTATTCTCTGACTATATAAGCTGTGTTTTTATGCATCTCTCCACTTCACCTGACGAAGGAGCAGCGCTCCGAAAGCTTGTGATTTCAAATAAAGCTGTTGGACTATAACCTGGTGTTGTGTGATTTCTTACATTTTTCCACCCCAGTCCAACACCGACATCTCCACACCGTACCTATCCAAGACATAGTAAGCTAGATTTTCTACCTGTTGAATGGGTGCAATAACTAGCCCAGAATGTATCATTGAAATATTGTTCACATATCGTCATGTCAAAACCTCTTTAATAATAAATATTTTTATCATAAAGTATAACCCATATAAGATCAACTTAGATAAGGAAAACTTTCACATCAATAATCCTCTTCAATGTCAAATGGTTTCAAAGAATTATTTATAATAATAACAATATTTTGTGTTTCTGTTGATTTCTTGCATAAGTTTGTTTAAACATAGCATCAGTGGGATCTTTGGTCAGCAATCTTGGAGGATTTACTGAATCTGGCAGTGTGAGGGAGCTGAATTAACAATAGCAGAGATACTGCCATTATCTAAGGGCACTTCAATAATTTCACCATTAACATGTGTGTTAATTCATCTTCTCCTTCACATTTTCGTACATAGGCCGGAATTTTATCTTTGAGGTGGATAGGGAGCAAGGGAACTGGAATGCAGATGGGAGAACGGGTTTCCCTCAGGCCCTGCCGAATTTAATAGCAAGACCTGCTGAAATGTTTTTTTATCTGTTTCCTGCCCGCAGCTAGCCAGATGGACAGGCTTGCTGGCTATCGGCCGGGTAGGCCTTGAAAGCAGGAAGGCCAGGATCATTGGAGGGGGTCAGGGCCAAGGACCATCGGAGGAGCTCAGGGACCAGAATTGTCAGAGGGGGTCGGGGCCAAGGATTGTCAGAGGAGCTCAGGGGCCAGAATTGTCAGAGGGGGTCAGGGCCAAGGATCGTCGGAGGAGCTCAGGGACCAGAATTGTCAGAGGGGGTCGCGGCCAAGGATCGTCGGAGGAGCTCAGGGGCCAGGATCATCGGAGGGGGTCAGGGCCAGGGATCATCGGAAGCGGGGGAGATCGGAAGGCCAGATGGGGGGGACGGAGATCGGTCTGAGGGGGGGATCGGAGGCCCCAGGGGGGGGATTGGAAGCCTCGTGGTGGAGTGGAGGGCAGTGATCAGAGGCCTTTGGGGGAAGTCGGGGGGGAGGTTGGGTGGTGTCCGATCATGGGGGTTGGTGAGGCAGGAATGCTGAATCCAGCAGGTAAGTGGAAAGGCATGTACCTCCTGGATCCAGAAGTCCTCACCTTCCTTTAGCTGCTGTGCTCCCTGTGGCCAGGGAAACCCGGTCAGCCAGAGTTAAATTTGAAATGGAGCTTCAAAATGAGGCACGCAGCCTCATTTTAATATTTAAAGTGCCAACCCGCCTCCGTGAGCGGGTTGGCTGCCCGCTACCCCCATCCCACCTCCGTTAAAACCGGAAGTGGGTGGGTTGGAGGCAGGTTGGGGTCGGGATTCAGATTTTCAAAACTTTAACCTCACACCCGACTCAACCCACCTGTTTTTTGGGGTTAAAATTCCCCCCATAGATCCTGGGGGAAAAATTGGGTTGGTTAGCGCCTCCTGTTAGTGCCTCCGGGGGGGGGCCCTAACGGGGCACTAGCAACTTAGCGCCCGAGCACAGCGATCTTAGTGCTGCCCGCAAAATTGACCTGGCACTTTGTAGTGGCGCTAAACACTACTGCGCCTGGAGATTGTGACATCATCCAAGCGTGCAACGTCCCGGTAGCTCTCCAGACCGGAAATTGATTCTCGCCCTCTGCCTGAGCACCTGCCGCCAGGAATGACAAGTAGAGGGGGACGTTTTGCAGTCAGCAAGGAGCTGGGGGAGCGCTATTTAAAGGCGTGCGCTTCCTGCTTCTTCTTGTCAGCAAAATTTTTGCCATACGCAGGTTGAGAGGGAGAGAGATGTCTGGAGCAATTTAACGCTGTCCTATAAGGGGTTTTGGTCCTGAGCACCACTTTTCAGGTTCCTATTTCTCTGAGCTTCATATTTACCACATTTACAAGATTAAATTGGAGCTCTGCTAACTCGGGTGTCGTCCTCCAGCTTCACCTTCGGAGGCAGCAGAGAGAGCGTGGCAACCGTCGCCAGAGGGAGGAGGGCCAACAGGCCACTGCACAGGAGACCTTACCCTCCCAGGGTATTCCAGGAGCAATTCTCCTACATTCATTTGTCCGAGGAGCAGTGTTTTGTTGTGTATGTACCTTTAAGAGAGAACTGATTTTATACTGTAATACCGGCAGTGACCACACCTGTATATAAAGCCGTAGCAGGCTTCTGTACTTTCAGTTTCAGCATACACTCTGTTCAGTAAATACCTGTTATTATTGTTCTCCTGCAGTCCATGTGTTATTGATACGCGGACACTACACTGGCGACGAGCAGGTTCGAACTCACCTGCAGCACTGCATCACCTCACGGGGATCTTTCCCTGAAAAGAAGCTTCTTGGAGGTCGAAGTCAGAGCAACGGCCGTCAACCGCGTGCAACCGCCCAGTGATCCATCGGAGTTCAGAGAATCGCAGGGGAGCTGTGGAGAGCTGGGCTTGGCTCCCCAGTCAAGGTGTTCCAGCAAATCGTGCTGGTAGCAGGTAGTGCGCTGACCCTTCCGGACTGCGGTGGGCTCGAGCTCGATCGAGCGGCTCTGCAAAAGGGGCCGTGCAGCGTCGTCGGGAGGAAAAGAGAGAGAGAGGGTGGAGCGCACAGGGTGCGGTCGGTGCTCAATAACCGGGCAGCGTAGAGAAAATAAATCGAGGGGAAGGAAAAGAGAGACGCGCCGAAGCCGCGGGGCGCCGCCATTATCCTTTAGAACGCTAGGAGCAGCGTTGGCAGCAAGGGGAAGAAGGAAAAGCATGGGAGGTGCCATTTTATTCCATTGGGGAAGAAGGAAAAATGCAGGAGGCACCATTTTAATCCATTGGGGAAGAAGGAAAAGCGTGGGAGGCGCCATTTTAAACCACCCAAGATGCCGAAGAGTGGCAGTATCACTGCTTTTGACAACGAAATAGAAGACTGGACCACGTATGTGGAAAGAATTGAAGTGTACTGCAAGGCAAATGAGGTGGCCGATGGAAAGAAGGCGTCGGTATTAATAAATTTGATGGGCGCGAGAACGTACGGCCTATTGCAGAATTTAATTACCCCAGCTAAACCAATGGAGAAAAGTTTTGAAGAGATTGTTAATATCTTACAGGAACATCTAAACCCTACACCACTGCTGATAGCAGAAAGATTCAAGTTCCATAAAAGAAATCAGCACAAAGATGAGAGCAATGCTGACTATCTTACGGAACTACGCAAGTTATCGAAGCACTGCCAGTTCGGAGCAGGACTGGCAGACACCTTGCGGGATAAGTTTGTCTGCGGGCTCCAGAGTGAAGGAACCCAGAAACGACTACTTTCGGAAAAGGACCTGACGCTAGAATAGGCTTTCAGCGTGGCAGTATCCTATGAAGCAGCAGCACGGGGAGCTGCGGAAATACAACAGAAACCATAAGAATACAGCGCTAACGAAATGGCATATGAGCAGAAAAGTGCTATCGCTGCGGCAGAACAACCCATGATCAGAAGGACTGCTGGTTTAAGGACAAAGTATGCAGGCAATGTGGGAAAGTGGGACACATAGCAAGAGTCTGCAGGTCGGGAAAGAAAACCAACACTAAAAGAACTACTAAGGAAAAGTACAAGAAAGTAAAAAAAATGACAGACAGCAGTTCAGAAGATCAGGAGAGTGATAATGACTCCGGGAGCAGGAGACTAAGTTGCCTAAAGTTACACAACGTGATCGCAAAGGAGGATCACCGAACCATTTCGGTCACCCTCATGATAGCAGGTTCCCAAGTAAAGATGGAATTGGACACAGGATCAGCCCTAACTGTCATGAGTCGACGAGACTATGAGCGGCTATTCTCACACATACCCTTGAAGGACACGTCCATTGTATTGAAGACATACACGGGGCAAAAAGTCTACCCCAGGGGAAAAATAAGGGTGCCAGTTAAATACAACGGCAAGGAAACACAGAAACTGTATCTATATATACTACAAGATGGAGGACCACCATTATTGGGACGTGAATGGATCCGAAAAATACAATTGGATTGGCATTCCATTCAGGCGCTAACTGTGACTGACAAAAAGGATGACGACGTCACACCTGGACGACTGTCAAAAATTCTAACTGACGTGAAAGAGGTGTTCCAACAAGGACTTGGGACTCTAAAAGGAGTAACGGCAATGATAAAAATCGAAGATAACGCAAACCGAAAATTTTATAAGGCCAGACCGCTACCGTACGCGATCCGCCCAGCCGTTGAAGCAGAGCTGGAGAGTCTGGAGTGTTCGGGTGTGCTGTCCAAGGTGGACTGGAGCGAGTGGGCCACACCCATCATTCCTGTAATGAAGAAATCATTGAGCAGCACGCTTGGGGAACCGAAGAAGGTTCGCATCTGCGGGGACTTCAAGGTAACTGTGAACCCAGTCCTGCACACAGTACAATATCCACTTCCACGGATAGAAGATATTTTCGCCTCACTATCTGGAGGGAAACTCTTTACGAAGATTGATCTGGCCCAAGCGTATCTACAAATGGAGGTGGAAGAAGCATCTAGGAAATACCTCATGATAAACACTCACAAAGGTCTTTACCATTACAACCGACTGGTATTCTGGGTAGCATCAGCCCCGGCCATTTGGCAGAGGGCGATGGAACAAGTCCTGCAAGGGATCCCGGGGACCCAGTGTTATTTGGACGACATCCTGGTTACCGGCGAAAATGACAGTGATCACCTTGCCAACCTGGAGCAGGTGCTCACTAGATTGCAGGAATATGGGCTCCGAGCTAGCCGCCCCAAATGCGAGTTTTTTAGAAAACAGATCTCGTATTGTGGCCACATTATCGATAAAGAGGGGTTACATAAGTCCCCAGACAAGATTGAGGCAGTAGTCAAGGCTCCAGCACCAGAAAATGTGTCGCAACTGAGGTCGTTCCTCGGGTTGGTGAGCTACTACCATAAGTTCTTGCAGAATCTATCTACAATTCTGCACCCACTGAACGCCCTGCTGCAAACTGGAGTAACATGGAAATGGAGTGATGAGTGTAAGCGTGCCTTTGAGAAATGTAAATGCCTAATCACTTCAAAAGAAGTATTGGCCCACTACAATCCAACACTACCGATTCGGTTGGCATGTGATGCGTCTCCCTACGGCATTGGAGCGGTGCTGTCACACAAATTCCTTGACGGTTCAGAGAGGCCAATAGCCTGCGCGTCGCGCTCGTTAACCTCAGCCGAGCGTAAGTACGCCCAGATTGACAGGGAGGCCCTCAGCCTGGTGTGGGGGATGAAGAAGTTCAATCACTATCTGCACGGGCAGAAATTCACCCTACTGACTGATCATCAGCCTCTGGTCTCCATTTTTAACCCAAAGAAGGGCTGCAACGGCTGCAAAGATGGTCCCTTTTTCTAGGGGCACATCAATACGACATAGAGTACAAGGGTATGAAACAGCATGAAAATGCTGATGGGCTGTCGCGCCTACCGTTGCCTATGGTGGAGGAAGCACCTGCAGTGGACCCTGTTGAGATATTCCATTCGACCATAGTCGAATGTCTACCTGTTACAAACTCAAGTATAGAGAAGGAAACCCGAAATGACCCGACACTCTCTCGGGTCTATGATTTGACGGTGAAGGGATGGCCAGCACATGGCGACTCACTGTTGCCAGCATTCTCGCCAAGGAAAGAACAGCTGTCAGTGTGCCGGGGGACCTTGATGTGTGGTTCCCGAGTGGTAATTCCACCCAAGTTGAGAGACAGAGTGCTCAATGAGCTTCATGAGGGTCATCTGGGAGGGGTAAAAATGAAGAGCCTAGCCAGGGCGTTTGTGTGGTGGCCGGGAATCGATAAAGAAATCGAGGATATGACCAAGAGATGCACAGGATGCCAGAAGATCCAAAATGCTCCACCACAGGCCCCGCTTCACCCATGGGAGTGGCCCTCATCTCCATGGCAATGGGTACACATTGATTTTGCTGGTCCATTTATGGACTCAATGTTTTTAATCGGCGTGGATGCACATTCGAAATGGCCAGAAGTCATCAAAATGTCCTCCACCACCACGGAGAAAACTATTGCAGTCCTACGGACCATCTTCGCCAGGAATGGCTTGCCAGAACAGATTTGCTCCGACAATGGACCACAGTTTGTGTCTGAGGATTTCCGGAGGTTTCTGAGGAATAATGGGGTAAAACATTACACATCTGCCCCATATCATCCAGCCACAAATGGATTGGCTGAGAGGTTTGTACAGACCTTTAAAAAGGCAATAAAGGTGATGTATAACGATGACATAACACTACAATACAAGATGGATAATTTCTTGTTTGCTTACCGGAATGCGACACATGCAGTCACCAACCAAGCTCCAGCCATAATGTTCTTCAACCGAAGGCTAAGATGTCGCCTGGATTTGCTCAAACCAAACATAAGACGAGATGTTGAGGATAAGCAATTCCAGCACATCAATGAGAAGCCAACCAGGAGCTTCAAGATAGGGCAACCAGTCTTGGCCCGCGACTACCGAACAGAAAAATGGCAGCCAGGAACGATATGCACACAGCAGGGACCACTAATGTACACAGTGGACGTTGGAGAGAGCATCGTGAGACGCCATGCTGACCAGATTCTAGAGTCACAGGAACAAGCCAAACCCATGCCACGAGCATGTGCACCTGGTAATGAACCCGAAGTACAGATTGCGTCTACCTCAGAATCAGTGGTATTGGAAACTGACGAACCAACCAATGACAATCAGCCAGAATCGACTCCGCCGCAAGAACAGAATACTCGAGAAAGGCACTATCCAGTCAGGATCAGGAAGCCTCCTCAACGACTGAATTTATAAATGATTACTTCAGTTGATGTATATAGTACAGAGAAAATTGTAATTGTAATTAGTTATTATTTAATTGTTAAATGAATGTTATGTACTGGTTATGTAAAAGGGGAGGAATTGTTGTGTATGTACCTTTAAGAGAGAACTGATTTTATACTGTAGTACCGGCAGTGACCACACCTGTATATAAAGCCGTAGCAGGCTTCTGTACTTTCAGTTTCAGCATACCCTCTGTTCAGTAAATACCTGTTATTATTGTTCTCCTGCAGTCCGTGTTTTATTGATACACGGACACTACATGTTTCAGAAGACTGCGCTTCAGCAAGAGGTAGTGACAGGGCTCTGCCAGCTCCTGAAGCCAGATCTGCTGCCTCAGCTCAGGACCAGGACATCACTGTCGGTGACAGTGAAGGTGACAGTGGCTCTGAATTTCTCTGCCAGCGGCTCCTTCCAGGCTTCAACTGGGGACATAGCGAATATCTCCCAGTTCGCTGTCCGTTGCTGTATCCGGGAGGTCACAAATGCTCTGTACAAAAGGAGAAGGGAGTACATCTCATTTCCCATGACCCGGGACAAACAGTGTGAACGCTTCGTTAGGATAGCGGGCTTCCCCATGGTTCAGGGCGCTATTGACTGCACGAATGTGGCATTGCGGGCACCTCATGAAAATGCAGAAGTTTTCTGCAACCGCAAAGGCTTCCACTCTCTGAACGTGCAGTTGGTGTGCGACCACAGACAGCGCATCCTCGCCGTCAATGCCCGCTATCCTGGCAGCAGCCACGATTCATTCATCCTGCGCTAGACTGGTGTCCCAGACCTCTTCCAAGCACCGCATCAACCTCATGGCTGGCTCCTTGGGGACAAGGGTTATCCACTCTGCACCTGGCTGATGACACCGCTCCGTAATCCCAACACTCCTGCTGAGCTCGCATACAATGAGAGCCAAAGTGCCACCAGGAACCTCATTGGGCAGACGATCTGAATCTTGAAGCAACGGTTCCAGTGTCTTGACCACTCTGGAGGAACCCTGCAGTACTCTCCCGAGTGAGTCTCGCTTTTCATTGTTGTGTGCTGCATGCTTCACAACCTTGCAATTATGAGGACCCAGCCATTGCCACCAGGGATTGGTGCACCACCTCAGGAGGAGCAAGAAGGAGAGGATGAGGAGGAGGAAGAAGAGGAGGATGAAGAGGAGGATGAGCAGCACCAACGTGGGAGGGAGGAGTGCAATGTTGCCTCTACAAGGACTGTCCGTGAACGCCTGATAAGACACCGCTTCTGACGAATGACAGAGAAGATGGCTTCTGAGATGAAGAAGCACATCATCACAAGCATCCCACAGCCCCTATTGCCGAGCAAAGCTCCAATGAGTCAAATGAGTAAAGTTGTAAAGTTCCAATAACATTTTTTATTTATATGACAAACTATTATTCAGGACAAACAATTACAAACAAACACAACAATTCATAAACTAACAAAACTCGTTCTTGCCACATCGAGATAAGCGTCAACACAGTAAACAAATATATTAAGATGAACATCAAACTTTGCCACAAACATTCCCCCCATTTATTGGATAATTTTTACTCTTTGCCCTTCGAGGGTGATCTCAATCCCCTGCTCACATCTCCCCTCCCAACTCTACTGCTCCTCCATAATGTGGCCCCAGTGGCTGCAGCAAGGCTGGTGGAAGGCTGCTGAACGTTGGATGCAGAGACTGCAGATGGCCTTGAAAGAGGCCCTTAACCAGCTCTGGGCCTGAAGGGCTCGGCTGCAGACTGCACCAACTCTGCATGGGCGGCAGCGGTCTGGGCTGGCTATGTTACAGGCTGTGGCAAGAGCAATGGCGGAGTGGCAGTGGTGGCAGCAGGAATGCTATCATCCTGAGAGTGGACAGCAGGTTCCTGCTCGACTGACACACTGCCACTCCCACGGGGCAGTACCTCAGCATCCGGAGCAATCTGCTCGAGCACAGGTTGCTGGCCTGCTGTGGAACCGTGATATCCCCGGTGGACTGTGAGCGACCCAGCGACGATGGCAGCAGTCAGTGCTTGTATGGCATCAATCTGAGACTGCATGAGAACAGTCTGAGACTGGATGGCACCAGCCAATGACTCGAATGCAGCGTCGGCCTGTGCTGCAATAGATCCTGCCACCTCACCCATTACACGCAGCATAGGCTCTGGGTCCCCATGGTCTCCCTGTAATTCAACCATCCTCTGCAATGAGGCAAGGATGGGTTCAAGGGATTATGCACAGATGACAGCTATGCTGGTGGCGGACACCTCCATGCTCCAAGCCAGTGCATCCGCGCTGTCGGGCACCCTTGCCATTGAACCCATGATCTCCGTATGCATGCTCAGAACCTGAGCGTTCATGGCCGCTATATCGAGGTCCTCATCCGAGTCCTGTCTAGCAGAACTCGTGCGCATACTCACCCTCCAGGGAGATGGCCCACGAGTTTCCCTTCCCCCATGGCGTTGCTGCAGTCCGCTGGGTCCCGGAGCTTCATCCACATTCGATGCAAACCCACCGCTCCCCTTCAGTGAACGTATGGCCCCAGTGTCAGAAGTGTCACCCTCGGGAGATGTAGGCGGTGAGGCTCTGGCTTCCTCTTCCTCCTCCACTGGTGTGTCGATGCCACTGGCGGGCTGAACGACAGGCTGGTCAGATGGTGGCTCACTATCTGAAAGCAGGAAGGTACAAGAGTGGCTTTAGCATAAGGGCAGGGGGGCAGGAAGGGAGCAAGGAATGGAGACAGTATAGTTAGATTGAAAGTGCAAAAGGCTGGTGTTGTGAGGGGGAAGTGATATGAGAGAGGAGAGAAAGCTGATGAACATACCGTTGCTGTCCCCAAGGGGTTCAACCTCTCCAATGGCCATAGCGCCTACTACCTGGCTCGCAATGAGTCTGTGGACTCTCTCCTCCAATTTTGTGAGGGGGTGCAGCTCCGCCTGTCCTCCTCACATCCGCTGTTGTACTCAGCGGTTATGTGAAAGCTTGGCCTGTAAGAAAAAGGACAGCATGTGAGTGAGTGTAGGATTCGCAAAATTGGACTTTATATTAATAAGGGTCAAATGGCAGAAGAGGCCATGATTTTAAAGACTGTTTTAAAAGAAGCCCAGAAAAAGAGGCATACAAAATGACCGCCATACCATGTGACCAGCTTATTGGGACACTTTAAAATGGTTCCTGCGCAACCTCAGACAGCTTTGTGGATTCAATCTACAGCAAATTCTGGAAGCCATTTCTGAGAGAATGAAACCAGACCCACACTTATACATATGGATTAGATGCAGATCCAGTCAAGATCGGCCTTGAGACAGAGGCCGTCTAAATGTTGACCCAGACCAAAGGGGACAATTTCATATTCATGAGAACAGCACCCAGGACTAGATAACGAGATCAGCAGGACATTAAAAACAATGAAGGTAATTCCAGACCAGAGATGGGCCTTTACCAGCCATTTAAGACATTTTAAAATATAATAACTACCCCGCTGTGCTCCCAGCCCGCCAAAAATAAAACAAAGACTAACCTGATTTTGGGCGGGAGACGGAAGTTTCTGGAAGAAAAGTATATCTGGAAGAAAAGTATATCTGGAAGACTTTTCGGCAGTTGGGGCAAGCTAGAGCTGGAACACGGTTGCAAGCTTGAAGAGACACGCAGCTTGAGTGCAGAGTTTGAATCCGGACACTCAGAAGAAGAAGCAGGCACTCGCAGGAGGAAGAAGAAAGCCAACATCGAGAAGGCCGTCTCGAAGCCGGCGTCCCGCCCCGGGGAAACACATCGGGAGATCATCGACCATCCCCGGGCCGTTGCCGGAACGAGAGGCCATCGACCCAACTTGGGAGAAGAGACAAAAAATAAAACCCCAAGAAAAGAAACCTTCCAGCCACCCCGGCTCGGGAGAAGAGAGAAAAGAAAACTGAAGAAGCGATGGGAGCCAGCCCAAGGCTCCTCTGACCAGGGTTGAGCCGACGATCCTCGACCCCGCCGACATCCAGGACTGCCGGTGTCCAGCCGCCCCCGACCCCCACCTCAGGAGAGAGGTGTGGCGCAGCTTGCAGGGGCTCCACAATCCACGTGGAGACGAAACGCCTGAAAGGACCAAACACAGACTCGATTTCAAAACCTTGCACTTCCTAGTGGGATTGGTGAGCATGTTTCTGGCCCTTCACAATCAGATCTAGATAGGTTTAATAAGGGGGTGGATTTAAGGGTACAATTAACATGAGTTGTTGTCCCTCGATGTTCCGTGTGTTTCCTTATTTCATGATGATCTTTGTAGAGTATAAGATGCATGTATTTGCTTTAGTTAGTACTGTGTCATTATGATTTGTTTGTGTGTTTCTCCCTCCCATGTACTCTCTTATCTGCTTGCATTTGATTTGATATTTTTCCTTATGCAATAAAATTTCATTTTGTTTCATCAAACTTGGTCTACAAGAGTTTTCTCTACATTGTAGTTCCTGCACCTAAGTCCAGAGTATAGAATCTAAGGGGCGAGTGGGTCGAACCACTCAAGGTTTTACTGTGCAAGAGAGAGAGGTCTCTAGAGAGAGAAGCCTCAGGGAAATCTCTCAAGGAAAACCCCTTACATGAATGTGCAGCCATGTGTTTGGCAGATGTGTCTTCCATAGTTGAATAGCCGCTAATGTATGCAAGGTGTGGGATGTGCATGTGACTTTTATGAAATGGCCATAGTTGTTGGATGAGTGTTGGGCATTTGTGTATTTATACCGTCTGGGCACACAGTGAGGTTGAGATGGTTGGATGTAGAAGTATTGAAAAGCAGGTACTAACCCTGACCACCTGAGAGAGGTTGTTGAACTTTTTATGACACTGTGTATGCGTCCTCTACGCCAGGCTCCGCGGTGACACATGCTAGGCCACCACCCTCTAGACTCTTCTCAACTCGTGGGGCAATGGCCTCTTGGCACTCTCTGGAAAGAGCACTGCCCATCACTGTTCAACTGCACCAACCAGAGCCATCAATGCCTGTTCACTAAAGCACTGAGCTCTCTCCCTGGGCCTCTGAGTATCCATCACAAATGTTTGAGGAATGTTTTTACCTGCTTGCAGGCCGAGGTCAAGCGCTGCAGGGTGTGGCTGTACAGCAAGATGGACCCTCCCGTTTAAGAACTGGACGGCGCCAGTCTGTCCAAGTACAAGGTAATTGACATCGCCGGAGCTTGAGTAGTGCTCTGAGGTAGCACCTTGCTCCCCAACATTAGTGCCCTAAGAGAGGTGTATAGCACTTGATTTAGCACTCAAATCACCTCCAGGGCGCTGAAGATGAATTTCGCGATCGGCGGCGATAATTAGCACCGGGGGCTAAACTTTGTGCCCGGCCGATATTAACGCCCAATATGGGCGATACCCAATTTCCCCCCCCCTGATTTTAAATGGTTTGGGCGGGTGAGCAGTGGTGAGAGTTAAAACGTCACTCCAAACATGAGGCCAGGGGTAGATTATCTCCTGGGCTTCATTTAAATCCAGCTAGCAGATAAAATCCCGCCAAAATAAAATTTAAATGAAAGAAAATGTCTGTGTAAGATAAGTATTTATCATGTAAAGCTGAATGCAATGAACTCCATACATCTGCTTTGCATTTTCTTTTAAAACCTGTCATCAGCCTTAAAGAATTTCTGTAGTGAACTGCTATTCTATATGAGCCTGCACTTAATTCCAGTCAGTGGAATGACGTCTTTACAGAGAAGGATTGGCATGAAGTCATCTACCAAAAAGACTGAATTTGGATGTTTCTGTACTGATGAGGTGCTGTTTTTTATCTTTTACAACTGTAGCAATGGGACAGGTTTTGCTGTTGGTTCGTTGGGAATGTAGCTAAACGTGTTTGCGTATGGTCGGATTTTGGAAAGCAAATAGCAACACCTAATCAAACTCCATACCTATTTCTCCTCCATTATGTCGTCATTTCACGAACTAAAAAAATGCAAACACATAGGCTGCTGCAATGTAGATGGAAAATTATAAACAGAATCCTCACTGCTGCTGGCAGATATCTTTAAAGAAAATAAAGAGTGTACACAAGGGAATAAGTTCATTCTAAGTACTTACACTGTACTGTTACTTCCTTTTAATCCTAATTATTTGTATCTTGTTTTAAAAATTAGCGTTGGTGGTGAGCCTCCCTCTTTTAAAGCTGCTTTCCCTCTTGTAAAGAATAACTCTCCTTAATTTTGTCCTGTATCATCTTCTGTGTGGATATAAAGCTCATAACATGGCCCTGGAGCTATTTGTGACCTGCTTCCCTTCACCTGTGGCCCTTCATAGACTTGCTGCTTTGTATATTTCTGGGCTTCCATTCACAACTAGCTGTGGGATGTTGCCAGAATTATAATTCACCATTGCTTCCTATAGGACCGATAGTTTTTGTGGAACTATCGGCCTTGTAGTTCCCCTCCCCCCCTCCCCTGGCGCCCCCATGTTGAAATGCCTGGCCTCCAGATGGCAATAGCCTGAGGTGGCACATTTGAAATCCGGAGCTCACTGTGTGGGAAATCACAGGCACAGATCTGAGTTCTAATACGTTGTGGTGCAGTGTGTTGGAGAATTCATGAGAGCAGGCTTTCTAGAAAACACTGCTAAAGATTTCTATTCTATGCAAAAAATTAAGAGAAAAATCCAGCTACGCACAGGCTCGTTACATTAACCATGCGCAAACAGTGCAGAGTATCAAACCCATACAAAAGCTGTTTTCCACATTTGTTCCAAGGTAACGCAAATGGTGAGTTAAGCCATTCAATGAAATAAAGCTACAAATTAAATAACTTTGATAACTGAAAATGAAGCACTTGATGCGTCAATGAGTGTGGCTTAGTGTTGGCGGGAAGTAAATATATTAGAAAATAGAAGATAGGAGCAGGAGTAGGCCACTCGGCCCCTCGAGCCTGCTCCGGCATTTAATGAGGCCATGGCTGATCATCCAAATTCGGTACCCTGTCCCTGCTTTCTCCCCATATCCCTTGATCCCTTTAGCCTTAAGAAATATATCTAACTTCTTCTTGAATATATTTAATGAATTGGCCTCAACTGCCTTTTGTGGTAGAGAATTCCACAGGTTCACCACTCTCTGGGTGAAGAAATTCCTCCTCATCTCTGTCCTAAATGGCTTACCCCTTATCTTTAGATTGTGACCCCTGGTTCTGGACTCCCCCGCCACCAGGAACATCCTTCCTGCATCTAGTCTGTCTAGTCCTGTTAGAATTTTATAAGTTTCAATGAGATCCCCTCTCATTCTTCTAAACTCCAGCGAATATAAGCCCAATCGACCCAATCTCTCCTCATACGTCATACCTGCCATCCCAGGTATCAGCCTGGTGAATCTTCACTGCACTCCCTCCATATCAAGAATATCCTTACTCAGATAAGGCAACCAAAAGTGCACACAATACTCAAGGTGTGGTCTCACCAAGGCCCTGTACACCTGCAGCAAGATATCCTTGCTCCTGTACTCGAATCCTCTCTCTATGAAGGCCAACATACCATTTGACTTCTTAACCGCCTGCTGCACCTGCATGCTTACCTTCAGCGACTGGTGCACAAGGACACCCAGGTCTCATTGCACTTCCCCTTCTCCCAATCTATTGAGTTCAGATAATAATCTGCCTTCCTGTTTTTGCCACCAAAGTGGATAACCTCGCATTTATCCACATTATACTGCATCTGCCATGCTTCTGCCCAATCACCCAACCTGTCCAAATCATAATGGAGTTTCTCGGCATCCTCCTCACAGCACACACACCCACCCAGCTTTGTGTTGTCTGCAAACTTGGAGATATTACATCTAGTTCCCTCGTCTAGATCATTAATATATATTGTGAATAGCTGGGGTCCTAGGACCGATCCCTGCGGTACCCCACTAGTCACTGCCTGCCACTCGGAAAAAAACCTGTTTATTCCTACTCTTTGCTTCCTGTCTGCCAACCAGTTCTCTATCCAAGTCAGTACCTTACCCGCAATCCCATGTGCTTTAACTTTACATGCTAATCTCTTATGTGGGACCTTATCGAAAGCCTTCTGAAAGTCCAAATACACCACATCCACTGGTTCTCCCTTATCTATTCTACCAGTTACACCCTCAAAAAATTCCAGTATCTGTCAAGCATGATTTACCTTTTGTAAATCCATGTTGACTTTGTCCGATCCTGTCACTGTTTTCCAAGTGCTCCGCTATTACATCTTTTATAATGGGCTCTAGCATTTACCCCACTACCAATGTCAGGCTTACCGGTCTATAATTCCCCGTTTTCTCTCTACCACCTTTTTTAAATAGTGGGGTTATATTAGCTACCCTCCAATCCATGGGAACTGTGCCAGAGTCTATACAATTTTGGAAGATGACCAGCAATGCATCTACTATTTCTAGGGCCACTTCCTTAAGTACCCTAGGATGTAGATTATTTGGCCCTGGGAATTTTTCGGCCTTCAATCCCATCAATTTCCCTAACACCATTTCCCTACAAATACTGATTTCATGCAGTTCCTCCCTCTCATTAGACCCTATGTTCCCCGACATCTCTGGGAGGTTATTTGTGTCCTCCTTTGTGAAGACAGAACCAAAGTATGTATTTAATTGGTCAGCCATTTCTTTGTTCCCCATTATAAATTCCCCTGATTCTGACTGCAAGGGACCTATGCTTGACTTCATCAATCTTTTTCTCTTCACATATCTATAGAAGCTTTTACAGTCAGTTTTTATGTTCCCTGCAAGCTTACTCTCATACTCTATTTTCCCCCTCTTAATTAATCCTTTTGTCCTCCTTTGCTGAATCCTAAACTGCTCCCAATCCTCAGGTTTGCTGCTTTTTATGGCCAATTTTTATGTCCTCTCCTTGGATCTTATGCTATCCCTAATTTCCCTTGATAGCCATGGATGCACCACCTTTTTTGTTTTATTTTTATGCCAGACAGGGATGAACAAATTCTGTAGTTCATCCATGCGATCTTTAAATGTTTGCCATTGCCTATCTACCGTCAACCCTTTAAGTAACATTCCCCCATCCAGCCTAGCCAACTCGCACCTCATACCATCGTAGTTTCCTTTATTTAAATTCAGGACCCTAGTCTCTGAGTCAACTGCTTCACTCTCCATCTTAATGAAGAATTCTATCATATTATGATCGCTCCGCCCCAAGAGGCCTCGCACAACAAGATTACTAATCAATCCTTTCTCATTACATAATACCCAGTCTAAGATGGTCTGATATCTAGTTGGTTCCTCGGGATATTGGTCCAGGAAACCATCCCGTATACACTCCAGGAATTCTTCCTCCACAGTATTCTTACTAATTTGGTTAGCCCAATCTATATGTAGATTAAAGTCACCCATGATAACTGCTCTGCCCTTATTGCATGTGTCTCTAATTTCCTGTTTAATGCCATCCCCAACCTCAGCATTACTGTTTGGGGGTCTGTATAAAACTCCCACTAATGTTTTCTGCCCCTTGGTATTTCTCAGCTCTACCCATTCAGATCCTACATCATCAGAGCTAATATCCTTCCTTGACTATTGTGTTAATCTCCTCTTTAACCAGCAATGCTACCCCACCTCCTTTTCCTTTTTGCCTGTCGTTCCTGAATATTGAATACCCCTGGATGTTGAATTCCCAGCCTTGGTCACCCTGGAGCCATGTCTCCGTAATCCCAATTATATCATATCCGTTTACATCTATTTGCGCAGCTAATTCATCCACCTTATTATGAATGCTCCTCGCATTAAGACACAAAGCCTTCGGGCTTCTTTTTTTAACACTCTTAGTCCTTTTAGAATTATTATTTACTGTGGCCCTGTTTGATTTACACACTTGATTTCTCTGCCTTCCACTTTTGTTTTTCTCCTTCCTGTCTTTTGCTTCTATCCTTGCTTCCCTTTCCTCTGTCTCTCTGCACAGGTTCCCAACCCCCTGCCATTTTAGTTTAAACCCTCCCCAACAGCACTAGCAAACACTCCCCACTAGGTCTTCGGTCCTGGTCCTGCCCACTTGCAAACCATCCAGTTTGTACTGGTCCCACCTCCCCCAGAACTGGTTATAATGCCCCAGGAATTTGAATCCCTCCCCCTTGCACCATTCCTCTAGCCACATATTCATATGAAATATCCTTCTATTTCTACTCTGACTAGCACGTGGCACTGGTAGCAATCCTGAGATTACTACCTTTGAGGTCCTATTTTTTAATTTACCTCCTAACTCCCTATATTCAACTTTTAGGACCTCATCCCATTTTTTACCTATATCGTTGATACCTATATGCACCATGACATCTGGCTGTTTACCCTCCCCCTCCAGAATGCCCTGCAGCCACTCCGAGACATCCTTGACCCTTGCACCAGGGAGGCAACATACCATCCTGGAGTCTCGTTTGTGGTCACAGAAACACCTATCTATTCCCCTTACAATAGAATCCCCTATCACTATAGCTCTCCTGCTCTTTTTCCTCCCGTCCTGTGCAGCAGAACCACCTATGGTGCCAGGAAGTTGGCTACTGCTGCCTTCCCCCGATAAGCCATCTCCCCCAACAATATCCAAAGCGGTATATCTATTAAAATGGTTTGCAATGCCAAAATACATGAAATTCATATTCAGTGAGTAAGAATTAAATTTTTTGGTTAAAAGCAAAGAGTGAAGTGTTTGCCACTGTTTACAGATTCAGGTGAATGTGACACCTCAGAAGATCCAGCACCACCTTGGCAGATATAAGAGAGAACCATTAGCAATCGATGTGAAATCAGTGGATGCTTGCTGTACTTTGGATGCAAAAGCAGCTATTGACTTTTTCTATTTTTTAAATTATTGCGAAGAAGTGATGCAACAGATTTTTTGCAGAAATATTTAAATCATAATCTATATAACAAATTACGCAATAACTAGTAATGATTTTAAATTATGTTTGTTTTAAATTTAATTGACTTACCATTTAATTTAATTGAATAACGGAACTTTACATCTCAACATGGGTCCCTTCTGCTCTCTCCCTCTCGGCCTGCAAGCGGCCTGCAATCCGAAGAGATGTGAACTTCTTTTCCACAGGGATCGTCAGTTATCAAATGTTTATGCCAAGTTTGTTGGTTGGATGTAATCTTGCCTATGTGTTTATATGGCATTCCTTCTTCTGCGATTTTAACACAGGGCTCAATCTACTTATTTTAAATGGATTAATTCTTCTGCTCTAATATTAAATAGAGGAATGTCATATGAATGCATGAATTATTTGTTCGCTAATATCTGCATCAGTAATTTCTAGGCTATAGTTTCTTATACATACATAATAAGCCACCAAGCTCAAACACTAATAATGACATAGAAAAATAGGAGCAGGAGTAGGGCATTCGGCCCTTCGAGCCTGCTCCGCCATTCAATATGTTCATGGCTGATCCTCTATCTCAATACCATATTCTCGCTCTCTCCCCATACCCCTTGATGCCTTTTGTGTCTAGAAATCTATCTATCTCCTTCTTAAATATATTCAGTGACTTGGCCTCCACAGCCTTCTGTGGTAGAGAATTCCACAGGTTCACCACCCTCTGAGTGAAGAAATTTCTCCTCATCTCAGTCCTAAATGTCCCACCCTGTATCCTGAGACTGTGACCCCTCGTTCTAGACCCCCCAGCCAGGAGAAACAGCCTCGCTGCATCCTTTCAATAACTCTCCCATTCTCCTGCTGCAACTTTGGTGAGTGATCGGTAAATCCCGCAGAGAAATGGTGCAAATAGTTGTTTATATCCATTTACAGTGTTTACCTGGGCATCCATGAAACTTCCATTGGAGAACCCCCATGGAAGTTCCAGGCGTATGTGTGTAGGATAGGTAAGAAAGGGAGGATGGGAAGAGAGTAAGGAAATTATCTTTGAGCTATCTTTCTCCCGCTAATAAGGGTTATCTATCTCAAGAGTTATTAGAGTTCTTGGAAGTCCTATAGTTGCATCCATGTCTTGATGAAGAAAGGCATGTTACTACATGAAGTAGCAGTGGAACTTTCAAAGCACAGTACAGAGATAAATCTTCACTTGTCATTTTCTTGAATGATTGAAAGCATCTCCTTTTATCCACCAGTCCATGCGAACTGCTAATTTGCCTGTAACAAATTCCTGATTGGGACTCACAGTAATAAACTACAAACAATTCTGATTTTTTTCAGTCAGAATCATGCCTCCAAACTAAAGAGTTAACAGATGAAAGTCACGTTTGTGCAGAAAGATCTTTTTTCTGTTTCGAACAGAAGCTCAAAGCTCAAAGACCCATAAGTTCAGTGTAGCCTGAAGCACTCTGCTTGTATCCTAGATTAAAGAACTCCAAGACTTAGTGAAAGAATCTTCATTGTCTTGTCATGGTTGAGTTAAATGATAGTTGGCTGAGCTGAGTATCAAATTTGTGAAATTAGTTGCCATTAAAACCTTGCTTCCAGCAATTCATTTCTCATCAAAAAGCCTGCGTGAGCCTCCTGCTGTGGATACTGAGCATTAGCTTACTAAATGCTATGTTTTAACATCCATTGCATTACTTACTGCTGTTTATAGAATTTGAAAACCTGTTTCACAGAGTAACCAAATCAGATTAATATCAAATGAAATATATAATCACATCACTCACTTTTTATCTCCAGTAACAATTCTGAACTTTTACAAATGCCAAGTGTTGGGGTATCAGTTACAGTGAGATTTTGGAAATCTATGCATGATTTTGCAAAGAAGCTATGCATATGAAATATTATCTAAAGTGGTAACTGCCGATCAGTTTTCTGTTGGGTTTAAATTATCGCCAGCACTGTTGTCGTACAAACGCTTAACTTACTCATATCACGTGCTTCTCTCTGCTGTTTTATTGGAAGCATTAGCCTCCTTATTTTGATTGTGTTAATGTCTCTGTTCAAATGACATCAAGACATTTGATGAGAGAATGTTAATCGTTTATATGATAACATCACTGACAGTGCTATCTATGCTTGTGTGTTTTATACATTTAAAAGGTGTTTTTATATTGCGTGAGACCTGTGCTAGTGCCACCAGATTCCTAAAGCCTGGGTCTCATACAGCTATCTGCAAGCCAAATTTAAAACTGCCAGAACTCACTCAGGCTAGCTGCCAGGAAAGAAAGAAGGAACTTGCATTCATATAGCAACTGATTACATCCATAAGTGCTTCACAAGCAATTAATTGCTTTGAAAGTGCAGTCCTGTTGGTATATAGGCAAATGTAACAGCCAATTTGCACACAGCAAGGTTCTGTAAATACCAATTGAGATGTTATTGGTTGAGGGAGAAACATTGGACAGGACACTGGGAGAACTGACTGCTCTTCTCCAACTAGTGCTGTGGGATCTTTTATATCCACCTGAATCACCAGGAAAGGCAGATGAGGCCTAGCTTTAGTATGTCATCCAAAAGGCTGCACCTTCAACAGCACAGCAGTCCCTCAGAGCTGCACTGAAGTGTCAGCCTCAGTTATGTGCTCAAGTGCTGGAGTGGGGCTTAAATTAACACCCTTCTGACTATGAGGCAGGAATGCTACCAACTGAGCCAATCTGATGTAATTGTTATCTTCTGGCCCAGCCATCTCATTGAGTTCCAGCAGTTTCACATTTGGTTTGCAGCTGGCTGCACAAGACTCACACTTCAGGAAACTGGCAGTACTAGTGCAATGTAAAAACACCCTAAAATTAACCAACTAACTATACATACACTGGCTGGGACAGAAGCAGGACTGTTAGTAAGTGAATCATTCCAGCAAAAATGTAAATAACTATTAAAGACCTCTGTGTTTTTAGGAATGTCTGGCTGAAGTTGGTGCTAACACAAAAGCCACTAATTGTATGAATTAGATGCACTACTTTAGAGCATGAATTTAGTTATTTGTTTTTATGCAGTCAGTGAGCCTGACAAAATCTTGAATGTGATGCATTAAGCTCATGAGTTGAATCAAAATCGTGTTCAATGTGAATCATCTATATTTTCTATTTATGCAATGATTCTGGTTAGGATGTATTAAAAACACTTAATTTTCTTCCTAGTATTTTACAATAAAAAACTTATGCTGTGAGGGAGCAACATTTTTTCGGTCCAGTATAAAATAAATAGATATATAGTGCGGCATTATAAGCAAGATATTATCCACTTTATAATTTACCACTGGCAATAAATTTAACCATCCAATTATAAATGAAATCTCTCTCTCTCTTAGGCAGTCCCTTGGAACTGAGGATGACTAGCTTCCACATTAAAAATGAGTTCTCAGGTGACTGATGAGTCCGATGCGGGACCTACAGTCTCTGTCACAGGTGGGGCAGATGGTGGTTGAAGGGGCGGGTGGGTGGGGGCTTGGGTTGACGTGCGCTCCTTGCGCTGCCTGTGCTTGGCTTCCGCGTGCTCCCGGTGAAGAGACTCGAGGTGTTCGGCGCCTTCCCGGATGCTTCTCCTTCACTTTGTGCAGTCTTGGGCCAGGGATTCCCAGGTGTCAGTGGGGATGTTATACTTTTTCAAGGAGGCTTTGAGGGTGTCCTTGAAGCATTTCCTCTGCCCACCTGGAGCTCTCTTGCCGTGTCGGAGCTCTGAGTAGAGCACTTGTTTTGGGAGTCTCGTATTGGGCATGTGGACGATCTGACCCGTCCATTGGAGCTGATCGAGCGTGGTCAAAGCTTCGATGCTGGGGATGTTGGCCTGAGCGAGAACACTGACAGTGGATTTGCAGGATCTTGCGGAGGTAGCGTTGGTGGTACCTCTCCAGTGCTTTGAAGTGCCTGCTGTACATGGTCCATGTCTCTGAGGCATACAACAGGATGGGTACCACTGCTGCTCTGTAGACCATGAGCTTAGTGCCGGGTTTGAGGTCCTGGTCTTCAAACACTCTCTTCTACAGGCGACCGAAGGCTGCACTGGTACACTGAAAGCGGTGTTGGACTTCGTCAAAATGATGCTCAATACCCTACCAATTTAAAAGCCAGTAATAAGCCACTTGCCCTTTTTTCAATTATCTCCCTTTCTGAGGGCACTGGCTTTTGTTATATTACAGTTCTACAGTTGCCAGCAACCCTCTGGTAGCCTGCCCAAGTGGTAAGCTATATAATGAGCCTAGACATTGACTATTGGCAAGCTGATCAACCATGCAGTGCATCATAGCTGAGCATGTTTCTCTTCTAACCCAATGTCTACACATGCATATTTTCCAGCAGGGGCACTGGGTAGCGAACAGGAACACTGGCTTAGTATTACACCTATGGTGGCTATACCCACATGAGAGCCACTTGGCTTTTGTTAACAATTGTAGCTATAATACACAGTGGAAAATATTATTAAAACTCAAAGTTACAGTCAAGCCATGTTTACTAAGAAAAAACTGCAAGTATTAGTCTGACAATTGATAAAAAGAAAGTTTAATTACCCAGGAACAATGAGGAATGAAAAATAGCAACTGAATGACAACAAGAGGGTGGTATGTAATGGAACCAGCCAGGGAGCAGGCATTCTTGGATCTGGTACTATATAATGAGACATAATTACTAAATGATCTCATAGTAAAGGATCCTCTAGGAAAGAGTGATCATAGCATGGTTGAATTTCAAATTCAGATGGATGGTGAGAAAGTTGTATCTCAAACCAGTGTCCTGATCTTAAACAAAGGCAATTACAGTGGCATGAGGGCAGAACTGGCTAAAGTGGACTGGAAAAATAAATTAAAGGGTAAGACAGTACATTTAAGGAGATATTTCATAACTCTCAAAAAAAAAATGACCAAAAAAAGAGAGAGAAGTTGAATTATGAGAGTAAACTGGCAAGAAACATTAAAACAGATAGTAAGAGCTTCTACAGGTATATAAAAAGGAAGAGGGTAGCTAAAGTAAACATTGGTCCCTTAGACGATGAGACTGGGGAATTAATAGTGGGGAACAGGGAAATGGCAGAGACTCTGAACAAATATTTTGTATCTGTCTTCACGGTAGAAGACACTAACAACATCCCAATAATAGATAATCAAGAGGCCACAGGGAGGGGGGAACTAAAGACAATCACTATCACTAAGGAAATAGTACTTGGTAAAATAATTAGACTAAAAGATGACAAGTCCCCTGGACCAGATGGCCTGCATCCTAGGGTCTTAAAGGAAGTGGCTGCAGAGATAGTGGATGCATTGGTTGCAATATACCAAAATTCCCTGGACTCTGGAGAGCTCCCAGCAGATTGGAAAACCGCAAATGTAACACCCCAATTTAAGAAAGGAGGGAGACAGAAAGCAGGAAACTATAGACCAGTTAGCCTAACATCTGTCGTTGGGAAAATGCTGGAGTCCTTCATTAATGAAGCAGTAGCAGGGCATTTACAAAATCATAATGCAGTCAAGCAGAGTCAGCATGGTTTTATGAAAGGGAAATCATGTTTAACAAACTTGCTGGAGTTCTTTGAGGAGGTAATGAGCAGGGTGGACAAAGGTGAACCAGTGGATGTGGTGTATTTAGATTTCCAGAAGGCATTCGATAAGGTGCCACATAAAAGGTTACTGCATAAGATAAGAGCTCACAGAATTGGGGGTAATATATTAGCATGGATAGCGAATTGGCTAACTAACAGAAAGCAGAGAGTCAGGATAAATGGGTCAATTTCCAGTTGGCAAACGGTAACTAGTGGGGTGCCACAGGGATTGGTGCTGGGGCCTCAACTATTTACAATCTACATTAATGACTTGGATGAAGGGAACGAGTGTAATGTAGCCAAGTTTGCGGATGATACAAAGATGGGTGGGAAAGCAAGTTGTGCAGAGGAATCAAAGAACCTGCAAAGGGATATAGACAGGCTAAGTGAGTGGGCAAACATTTGGCATATGGTGTATAATGTGGGAAAGTGCAAGGTTATACACTTTGGCAGGAAAAATAAAAAAGCAAATTATTATTTAAATGGAGAGAGATTACAAAATGCTACAGTTCAGAGGGACCTGGGGGTCCTTGTGCATGAAACACAAAAAGTTAGCATGCAGGTACAGCAAGTAATCAAAAAGGCAAATGGAATGTTGGCCTTTATTTCAAAGAGGTTGGAGTATAAAAGCAGGGAAGTCCTGCTACAACTGTACAGGGTATTGGTGAGACCACACCTTGAGTACTGCGTACAGTTTTGGTCTCCTTATTTAAGGAAGGATATACTTGCATTGGAGGTAGTACAGAGACGATTCACTAGGTTAATTCCAGAGATGAGGGGGTTGACTTATGAGGAAAGGTTGAGCAGGCTGGGCCTATACTCATTGGAATTTAAAGGAATGAGAGGTGATCTTATTGAAACATATAAGATACTGAGGGGGCATGACAACGTAGATGCAGAGAGGATGTTTCCCCTCGTGGGGAAATCTAGAATTCGGGGGCACAGATTTAGAATAAATGGTCGCCCTTTTAGAACTGAAATGAAGAGGAATTTCTTCTCTCAGAGGGATGTAAATCTGTGGAATTCTCTGCTCCAGAGAGCTGTGGAGGCTGGGTCATTAAATACATTTAAGGTGGAGATAGCCAAATTTTTACAAGATAAGGGAGTGAAGGATTATGGGGAGCAGGCGGGGAAGTGGCTTTGAGCCCAAGATCAGCCATGATCTTATTGAATGATGGAGCAGGCTCGAGGGGCCAAGTGGCCTGTTCCTGCTCCTATTTCTTATGTTCCTATGTTCTTATGTATGATTAAAGGTGGCCAAATGATAGTCTAAAAAGTAAGCCATAAGGCCAAATGTGCCACCCATAAAAATGCTTGGTTCTAAAAGGAGTGTGGCAGCAAATTTTAACATCGTGAGGGAGGTGGAGACCATATCCATTGACTCCTCACATTTTTCAAAGTTCCTTTACATTATGTAATTCAATGTATATTAATTACATGTAATGAGGGTAAACCTTTCCATATCACTTAATATAATAAAACAACTTGAATTTATATAGCACCTTGAAGTAAACAATGTGCTTCACAGATGGGCATTAGAATAGAAATGTACACTGAATTGGGAAAAGAGAGGTGTGACAGAAAGTCTTGTCTCAAGTGATGGAGTTCGAGAAGGATTTTAAAGATGGAGAGAGAGTTAGGGAGTGAGTTACAGAGAGTAGGATCGAAGCCTCTATGGCTTTACCACCAATGGTGCTGTGAAGGGGGGATGAATTAAAAGGGCTGAATCAGAGTAATTGAGCATTCAGGAGAGCTGCAGGAGCTTGTAGAGAGATAAGGTGGACCAAGACTGTGGAGGGATTTATAGACAATGTGAAATATTTTAAATTTAATAGGTTGGGGGATGGGGAGCTAGTGAAGGTCAGCGAGAACAGGAGTGATGAATAAATGGGACTTCATGCAGGATAGGATATGAGCAGCAGAGAATTGCATACGTTGGAATTTATGAAGGGAGGCGATTGGGAGGCCAACAAGGATTCCATTGAAGTAGCTGAGTCTGAAAGCGACAAAGGCATGTAAAAGAATTTCAGTGGTGGAGCGATTGAGACAGGGTTGCAGACAAGCAACGTTGCAGAAATAAGTGGTTTTGGTGATGGATAGGGTATGGGGTTTTAAGCTCAGCTCAGGGTCAAACAATATGCCAACACTGTGAACAGTTTGATTTAACTAGAGAAAATGGCCAGGGAGGGGGATGGAATCTACAGCAAGGGAGTAGAGTTTATGGTGATGGCCAAAGAAGATATATTTGATCTTCCCAGCTTTGAGGTAAAAGTTGTGATTCCTCGCACTGTAAGATTCGCAAAATTTCCACATTCTCCCAAGGTTATTAATAAAAGGGACCCTATGGACATTTTACAAAGGGTACCCAAAAGATGGCGTCCGCACCTCGTGACCAAAAGCCTGCAAGATTTTAAAAGCTTGGACTCTGTGGCAGCACAAGCAGCTTTTGGGGAAATCGAAACCTAAAATGCAGTTTCTGTGAAATAGGACTTTGTGTTTTGTAAAACAGACAGCAAACACTAAATATGCATTAAGCCAGATCGTAGACAGAACAAAACCAGTTAGGCCTATACTTGAGGCCATCAAGTTGTCTGCATAAATAATCGGAAACAGCTTATGGAAGCCATCAAGGCTGGCCAGGCCGATTAGAATGCATTAATAACAATACAGGCCATTAGGTGCGATAAATGGCCATCTAAATCCAGTTAACTTAGATTGCTATAATCATTTAAAACAGCCTGCCAAAATTAAAACAATGAACTAACCTGATTTGGCGCGCAGATAAGGGGCTATCGAGAGGAGTATAACTGCATGCCCCAGGTAGCAATCTCGCTCTTGCCCTTGCTCCTGCTCTCGTGGCTCCGGCCTCTTGGGCAGCCCGTACTCGTGCCCTGGCCTCGTGGTGGGTTCTCTCCTCGCTCCCTGTAGCAGAGTTTCAACAACTAAGGACACCATACCAATTGCAGGGGAGGGGAACGAGACCCGAGTCCCTAGTCATCCAGGACACCCAGGCCGCAAAGAGGGGCGAGACGAAACTGAATGGGCAACCCAGGGCTTGCATAGTAACTGAACGAGACGAGACGAATCGAGACGAAGAGTAAGGTAGACCCGACAAAGAGCAGAGAATGGCAGCAAAAGACGTATTAATTAAAAACCCGAGCGCCGAGTTATAAGCTGATGCTCGGGGAAGAAGTTGGTTGGGCGAACCCTGCAACTAAGTTGGCGCTTGGGGGAAAGCTTCTCATTGAACATTGCGAATAAACGCAGGTGTCCACGCCATGATGAATATGCTGGCATTCTAAGGATGGATAGTAAAATCTAAGCAGTAAAATCTGCTAATCGTCTCATTGACATAACGTTACCGCCAACGACCGCCCAAGGGAGAAGAAGCGGAGAACCCATCGCGACGAGTCGACAATGGCAGCAAAGGAGAAGAAGGTGTGTCGCAGCAGCAGCTCCAGCACCGCACCCCTGAAGACCACGTGGCGACGGGGTACCTAAGAGGACAGAAAACCAAAGCTCAAAACCTGCATTCGTTAACAGTTGGCTTTGTTTTGGATTCGTGAGCATGAATTCTGGCCCCTCATAGCTTAATCTAGTTAGGTATAGGGGTGGGATAAGGATTAAGAGGATTGTTAAAGTAATTGTTTTTCCCTCGATGTGCCGTGTGTAGGGGGTTTCTCTTGCTCGTCCTGGTCTCCTACCAGGCTTCGTGCAATAATTACCCTTGAGTGGTTCGACCCACTCTTTCCTACGGTTCTAGACCTTGGACTTAGGTGCAGGGAACTGTAGTGCAGAGAAAAACTCAATAGACCAGGTTGAATAACATGAAATGGAGGCTTTTATTATAAAACAGTTTGCCGCATTGTAAAATACAAGCCATAAGCACAGATTAAAATAACTGTAATCATGCACATATCTATAAACTTAACTCTATAGAAATGGGGAACACACGGCACGTCGTAAAAGGGGAAACACATTACGATTTCCCTTAACCCCCTCCCCTAGACCTAAACTAAGTTTCGACTTGAGGAACTCGGAATCATGCTCACCATTTTTAGATTCGCAAAAAGGGGGTACGCAGCCTTTTGGCACAGCTTTCCGTCGTCACGTGGATTTGGAAACTTCTGGCGCAGTTTGTTTTTCTCTCAGGCGATGGAGCAGCAGATACAGTCTCGATGAGCGCTCGTCATGGCTGAATCTGTTACCGACGTGACTTTAAGAACTGGATGCCCATGGAAGACTCAGTCACCGATGTGATGTTGTAGAACTGCACAGGGAAAGTTCCTGGTCGAATGGTATGTTGAGGCCCTGGAGGGCTAGGCCCGGAGTGTCCTTTTATCTCCAGCCTGGATCGTCGGTCTTCCTGAGGGTGTCTTCTCCTTCGGCCTGGGTCGTCGATGATCTCCCGACAAAAGTACCCGGGCCACCCTCGTCGTCTTCCCGTCATGGCCGAGCCTTGCCTGGCCGAACACCGACCACGCTGCCTTAACCGAAGAGTCCGTCCCGAAACGTCCTGCTCGAATTCCAAAGCTACCGAGGTAGAAGAAGCGTGTCCCGAAGCGTGAATCTGAAGCGAAGCACCTGATGAAGCGTAGCGTCCAGTGTGTGTTTATGGACTTTTCAAATCCATAGTTATACCCTTTTGGGACAGTCTTATCTCCCGCCTAATCATAGTCCTGTCTTTGTAATATTTTTGCCGGGCAGAAATCTCTGCAGGGGCGCTTTGTCTTACAACGGGAGCCGGTGATAGCTTAACTGGCCTTCCTGGCCGATAATGTCTTTTTCTTTGTCACCGTAACTCGGTTCGTATATTGATCGGTCTGGAGATTGCCCTTGATGGCTGTTAAACGATTTTTCCTTTGTACAGTAAATGGGTTTAAGTGTTCATTCAAATGTCCGCCCATTTCTTGATGGGCCCCATCCTGTTACCTGAAACTGTCCTGTACTTAGAATCCAATTAATATGTATGCTCAGTTCCCTGAGTTTCGGTTTCCCGATACTGGCTTTCGCGGGCTTACTGTCCTCAATCCACAAGCCTGTCTGGCTTGCAGTAACAGAAATCAAATGGTCCCAGAAACTGATCACGAGGTCTGGTGGCCATTTTGTATGCCCTTTTTATCAAAGGTTTTTCTGTACAAGCTTCTTTTGGTCAATAAAACTGTCTTATTGACCCTGTTTTCTTGCGTGATTAAATTACTGAAAATTTCGAATTTTACAGTGTGTTCCCCATTCCCTGTTTAAGTATAAGTATTTTGTATTTGCCTGTATTTTATACTAGTGACTTCTCATAAGACTGTTTAATTTCTGTTTTAATAAAATCTTGGTTTTCTTATATCCAAACCACCTGTCTACTCGAGTCTTTCTGTATCGCCGCCTGTACCTAAGTCCGGTGTCTAGAACCCAGGGGCGTGGGAGCGATTCGAACCACTCACCAACAGTCAGGGGCATAACTGACTGGGCGCACGCGCCACACCCGCCACCCCTACAGAAAATGGCGACCGCGGCTGGACGCCGGCAACAGGGTTGCGATACAGTAGACAATGGTTCGGATGAGCAAACCATGATGGAGGAAAGGATTTCTGATTATGTGTTTAGCAAGGTGAATATCACTAAGAAGTGGATCACCACTCTGTTAAGGGCTGGGCGTCTGGTAGATGCAGCAGCTAAGTGGACAGAGGGAAAGGAACACAAGAAGTCCTTAGAGAAGGCAGTTTGGCTGATGTGTTTTAAAAAGCAGGTCCAGCTTTTGGACAGGCTCGTTGCAGCACAGGCAACCGAGTTAAGGGAGTCAGCCCTGGAGATCCAGGATAAGGCTCTAGCAGGGGAGAAGTTATTAGTAGCTTTGCAGGCCTTGAATCAGGAGAGAGTGCATTTAATGGGAGAACACAAGGCCCAATTGGAATACCTATGGTGCCAAGTCACCGAGGCCAAGGGAAATGAGCTGAGGTTGCGGGAGAAGAACGCCCGCTTGGCAAGACAGATTAGGGAACAGGAAGAGAAAGTACAGGAGGTAAAGGCCGCTTACAAGCTAGCGAGCGAGCAGAGGTTTGAGGAGGCAGACCACGGCCCCTGTACAGAACGGATAGAAAATCTGAGCTGGGCCCTCCAGAAGGCAAAAGGCATGGTATGCCTCATAAGCCCAAAGGCAGATTTTATGGGGAACGAGGGGAGGACAGTTCCAACGTCACCGGTAGTGCCCAGGGATGACCCGGTTGAGAGAGAGGAGATCTCACGACCACCACCCGTAGCGCCATGTTTCAGCGAGTTTTGGCAGCAAGGGGGTGTGGAGCCAGAGGTGGAAGCGGAGGTGGAGCAACCCCCGCCGGAGAGGTCGGAGCCGGGACCGATGTGCCCTGCACGGCATCGGAGGTTCGGCCCACCCATCGATGGCGACAATGAGGGACCCCTCCAAAACCAGTTCGTATTACCCTTTAACACCCAACAGCTTAGGGCTATGGTCATCCATATCCCGAAGCTCTCCGAAAAGGGAGACCCCTCGATTCACTTCAGAGAAGTAGAGCAGGCAGCCAGCATCAACGACTGTGATGGCATTTAACAGGCCACGATGCTACTATTCTCCCTGGAGAGTAGTCTCCTCCAATCCCTCTCTGATGAGTGCAAAAGGGGGCAGAGCGGGTACGAGGAGCTTAGAGATGCAGTTCTGGAGGCCATGGGGATGAATGAGGGAAGTCCTTTCTCCCGTGTGGAGAAGACGATCCAGCTCCCAGGGGAAACCCCGCAGGCTTTTGCGGACCGGCTGTGGCCGGTGTACCGGAGGGCCTGTCCGGGGATGCCGGACCGAGCGTTCCTGAACAGGGATCTCCTGGCCCATTGGCTCCGTTGCCTGGTGGCGAACAGCTTGCCACAGGTCCGGGCCAAGGCAGAAGTCTGGTTCGACTCCAAAAATCCTCAGACCACCGAACTTACGGTGATTAGGCAGCTCACTCTGGCCTATAAAAACGGTAGGGGAGCCGATGCACACCCACCCAAGGGAAAGGTGCATGAGGTAAAACCCGGACCGGGTAGGAAAGAGTGGCACCAGGAATGGAGTAACTCCCCCAACACAAAGACGAATTGTTACGGGTGTGGGAAGGATGGTCACTGGCAGAAGGAGTGTAAAAACCCTAGGAAAGATAACAAGGGAAAGAATTCCACAGCCCCAGCCCAAAAGATGGGGGCGGGAATCCCTTCCGCAGAGGTCGAGTCACTTTTGGACACCATGAGGTCCTTATTGACTGGCCAGGGGAGAGTAGCAGCCGCTACCGGTGCTCTGACCCCATCAGCCCCATCCAACCCACAGCCGTGACTAGAGCCAGCGCAGCCTGTTTACCTGTGTTCTCTCCGGTATGATGAATGGAAAAGACCCCTTTTGGAGATGGAGGTAGAAAAGGTGACGGGGACCTATCTGTTAGACATGGGGGCATCATGCACCGTGGTCTACACAGCTAACCCCACCACCTCGCCTCTATCTAATGGGGTCCCATACAGTCTGTTGGGGTTCACAGGCAAAGTACAGGCTGGCTCGTTTTCCATCCCGCTCGCCATTCGGTTAGGACCGCTCCGCTCCAAGTGGACCTGTGTCCTGATGAAATGGGAAGTGGAGGGTGGAAGAGGGGTCCTGGGGGCCGACTTTATTGTAGGCCATGGGATCCTAGTAGATTTGAGAAATCACTGCCTATGGGGGGCAGGTAAAGTAAAGAACGGAGTGTTGCGTTTGCAAGGATAACTCAATGACAGCATGTAGAAATCAACTCGTGTCGTTTTAATGCTCGATCCAACTAACCGCTCGATCCAACTAACCACTACAGGCCAAGGCAATCGAGTACCTATCACCAATGTCAGACATAATATAACGATAACAGCACTATCAAACTTCATGTGCTAGAGTAACTCTAATGCAGCACTGTAACCCAGTGTGCAGACATAACATTTCCTCCCCCCTCACAGAATTTCAAACATGAAATGTAGTGACAAAGTCCTGTAGGTGGCCAGGGCGAGAACGTGTACCAACAGGCCGAGGTGGGGACTGGTGAAGAGCAGGCCGAGGCCCTGGGGACTGGTGAGGAGCAAGCAGAGGTGGGGACTGGTGAGGTTGTGGCTGAGGCACAATATCTGCTTGAGGGTTGGCTGGCTGAGCCACATGTGCATCCCGCCACTCTGGGGGTAAGGCTTGGGGGTTAGATCCGTGTAATCCTGCATCAGGGGGTGCTGGCACCTTCCGAAGGCGGCTGGCATGCCACCGAGAGCCGTCAGTGAGGCAGAAAGTGGCTGGTCCAAGTTGGCGGCTGATTTGGAGAGGGGAGGACCAGAATGAGGCCATCTTATTGTTGCGGTGAGGCCTGCGGACTCTGACCCAATCGGAGACTGAGATGTTGGGCACCTTGGCCCTCCTCGACTGGTCGAAGCAGAGTTTCATCTTCTCCTGCTGTCTGGCGACTGTGACTTAAGCCCGTGGAGCAGGGCTCTGAGCTAGCGAGGGGCGGAGCCTGCCAAGGGGCAGCATGAGCTCACGGCCTAGCATGAGGGATGCCGGTGAGACCCCTGTAGTGGAATGCTGGGAGGCTCTGTAGTGCAGCAGTGTGTGGAGGAGGGCCTTGTCAAACGCACACCCCTGGGATAGGTGTGCTCTGAGGCCATTTTTCAGTGTCTGGTTAAAACGCTCCACCCCCCCATTTGACTCTGGGTGGTAGTACGCTGTGCGTATGTGATGGATGCCCTTGCTCTCAAGGTAGGAGGAGAGTTGCAAAGAGACCATTTGGGGGCCATTGTCTGTGGTGATGGCCTTTGGATGCCCCCAGCGGGAGAAGAGGGACTCAAGGATATCGATGATGACCTGAGAGGTGACGGAGCCCACGGTAGTGACCTCTGGCCATTTTGAGTGCAGGTCATAGGTCACCACTAGGAACCGTTGATGGTGGGGGACACCATGGATCTCCCTGCAGACGTCCAGCTGCAGGTGCTCCCAGGGCTGAGAGGGCCAGGTAAGGGGTTGCAGGGGTGGAGGAGCTTGGTGGCCAGTCTTGCCACTTACAAGGCAGGCTGCACAGTCCTTGACCAGGGCCTCGATTTCCCTGTCGATACCCGGCCACCACACTAGGTCTCGGCATTGTTGTTTGAGCTTCACTATGCCCAAGTGGCCCTCGTGCGCCATGGATAAAACACGCGCACGAAGAGCACTTGGGACCACAGTGCAGAGCCCACGTGCAACACAGGAGTTATTCCAGCAGGAGAGCTCCTCTTTAACTCTGGAGTAGGCAGACAGTTCCCCAGGCACCTTGCGAGGCCAGCCATCTCTGATGAAGGTGCACAGCTGGGAGAGGGCCGGATCCTGTTCAGAGGCCTTTTTGAGCTCCTGGAGAGAGACTGTGGTTTGGAAAGGCGCGTGCAGCATCTGTATGATATCCTGTTCCACATGTTCAAAACCAACGAGTGGGGCTGGGGCAGAGACAGTGCGGGAGAGCAGATCTGCAACAACATTGTCCCGTCCTGGCGTGAACTGGAGACTGAAATTGTATTGGCGGAGGCGGTCAGACCAGCGGTGTAGACGCAGTGGTCTGTGGCCCGTGCCGGATGTCGACAGCAGGGCAGTGAGAGCCTGGTGATCGGTTTGCAGGGTGAAGGCACGGCCATACGTGTACAGGTGCCACCGCTCACATGCCCAGACGCACGCCAGCACCTCACGCTCGCCTACTGAGTACTTCTGTTCAGTGGGGCTAAGGGCTCGGGAGGCAAAGGCGATTGGTTTCTCCACTCCATTCTGTATCTGCGGTAACACTGCCCCCACAGCTGCAGCAGACGCGTCGCAGGTGACGAGGGTGGGGCTGGTGACATCAAAGTGAGCCAACACTGGAGGCGACGTGAGCTGCGATTTGAGGAGACATACAGCTTCTGTACAGGCTTGTGACCACACCCAGGGCTCATCCTTTCGCAGGAGCTGGCGCAGTGGGGCTGTGGTGGCTGAGTGCTGGGGCAAAAACTTCAGGTAGTACCCAGTCATGCCAAGGAAGGAGGCAAACTGTGCTGCAGAGCTGGGTTCTGGGATGCTGTGAATGGCATCCATGTTTGACTGGAGTGGGGATATACCGTCAGCCGACAACCGAAACCCCACAAACTCGATCTCTGAAACAGCAAAGACACACTTTTCGCCATTCAGTGTGAGCTTGTGTTTTGCTAGAGCTGTGAAAACTCTGTGAAGGCGTTCGTCATGAGTGGAGGTTGAGGGCCCATGCACGACGATGTCATCCAGGTAGATGGCCACCCCAGGAATGCCCGTGAGCACAGAGGACATCACCTTTTGGAAGCAGCTGGGTGCTGAGCTAAGTCCAAATGGCATCCTGGTGTACTGAAAGATGCCAGCATGTGTCACAAAAGCAGCGAGGTCCCTGCTGCTGGGGTGGAGGGGAACCTATAGATAGCCCTGTCGAAGGTCCAGTTTCGGGAACAGGATGGAGCCATAGAACTGCGCTGTGAGTGCCTCTGACGTGGGCAGTGGATATTTGTCAGGGATTACGGGCTTATTCACTGCTCGAAGATCGACACAGACGCGTAGACCACCTGACTTTTTCTTTGCGACCACCAGGTTGGAGACCCATGGGGAGGCATCAACTGGTTCGATGATGCCAGCTTCCAGTAGCTGCTTTAGTTCAGCTGTGACCCCGTCACGGAGAGCAAGCGGGATGCGGCGCAGTGGCTGAATTACAGGGGTAACGGTGGAGTCAACCATGGGCTGGTGGGTGAAGGCATTCAGGCAGCCCAGACCCTTGAAGAGTGCTGGCCATGTTTGGCGCCATGGTGAGGCGACATGCAGAATCGCAGACCCGCCGGTATCCAAGAGAGAAAAAGCCAGGTCAGTGAAAAGATCCAGTCCCATCAGGTTAGCTCCTTGGCGTGCCACATGAAAACAAAAATCTGGCAAAATTTTTGTTCCATAGCGTACAGTGAGGTTGACTGAGCCCACTAGTTCAATTTTTGAATTACCATACCCGCACAGGGCAGTGGAGGGTGCAGAGAGTGGCAGGGAGCTGAAAAAATGTTTGAATGTGTCCACATTCAGCAGTGAGACACTGGCACCGGTATCCAACAACAGAGGAATGCACACATCATTCAAGTTAATTGTGCATGACTTGAAAGCCACTACTGGCCCAGAGCTCACGTTGTGGATTATAGTGCTTGAGGACTGAGAGTGTTCATTTGTAGCAACAGGGGCAGAGTGGCAGACATTTGCAAAGTGATTTTGTTTTCCACAATTGCGACAGGCTTGGCCATGCGCGGGGCAATTCTGCGCTCTCGTAGCATGTGAACGAGATCCACAGTTTCCACACTGTTGCCACGGTAGCACGCGTTGCTGCAGTCGCGCGAGCATTACAGTGTCAGAGCTGTCGGGGCCGAGGACGCTGTCACTGGGTGTGTGTGGCTGAGCCGTGTGTGAGAGTTCAGAGTGGAAGGGGGCGCTGGAGAAGTCGCTCACTGGATGTCTTGCTAGTTTCGCTGCACATTCGGCTGCAGACTCCACTTGAAAGGCAATATTAACTGCCTGTGACAACAACAGATTGTCGGACTCGAGTAACAGTCTTTCACGCACTCTCACGGTGTTGGTGCACTCTATTAGTTGATCACGCACCATCTCGTCTTGTAGTGCACCAAACTTGCACAAGCTAGCCAACCCCCTCAAATTAGCCACGTACTGTTGCACAGACTCGCCGGGGAGTTGGTGACGCTGTCTAAAAATGAATTGCCGGAGGAGGGCACTTTGTGGGGCAGAGAAGTGTGTGCTTAACAGAGCCACAGCCACATCATATGTTTGTATTGAGTGCTGTCCATAATGTCCCAAGAACATGCTGGCCCTCCGCTCCCAAGCAATGGGATAACAGTGCCTTTTTCTGTGCTGCACTCACATTTTCTAGTCCGAGAGCGATGAGGTAGGTTTCAAAGGACTGTAACCAGTGAACCCATGGGATCGGGGGCTTACCGGGTAGTGCAAGGAAGGGAGGAGGTGGTGGAAGAGAGATTTTATCCCATCCTCGTCACCAAATGTTGCGTTTGCAAGGATAACTCAATGACAGCATGTAGAAATCAACTCGTGTCGTTTTAGTGCTCGATCCAACTAACCCCTACAGGCCAAGGCAATCGAGTACCTATCACCAATGTCAGACATAATATAATGATAACAGCACTATCAAACTTCATGTGCTAGAGTAACTCTAATGCAGCACTGTAACCCAGTGTGCAGACATAACACAGAGAGGTAGTGGTAATCCCAGGAAAGGAAGGGAAGGGAACCTCTGCAGCATGAAGCCCAAAGAGGATTATAACATCGAGCTCATGGTCAGTAACACCCCACAGGAGTTCCGGGCATTTGTGCAGGCCCACCTGGCCACAGTTGCCACACACAAACACAACTGCGGGAGGGTCAACAGGTTTGAGGTCAGCGTAGACGGGGACCTCATGGCCCAACCACAGAAACAGTATAACTTCTCCAGGGAAGCAGAGCCAGACATGGAAGCAGCCATGTCCTCGTTAGTACAGCAGGGAGTTCTGAGACCGATAGCCACCCACGTGAACTCTCCATTGTGGCCGGTTAGAAAGCCGGACAATTCCTGGAGGGCCACAGTGGACTATCGAGTGCTCAATAGTAACATCCCAGCCTGTGCACCCACGGTAGCAGCAGTTGCCGACCTGATAGGGAGTATTCCAGCATCCGTGACCACTTTCACGGTGCTGGATATTTCCAACGGGTTTTGGTCCATCCCTTTAAGGAGGGAGGATCAGTACAAGTTTGCCTTTACGTTTAAAGGGCAACAGTACACGTGGAACTGCTTGCCGCAGGGCTTCCACAACAGCACCAGCATTTTCCATCAGTGCATGGCCAACAGTTTGAAGGATTTTAGCCAGCCCAGACAGTTGGTTCAATATGTGGATGACCTGCTCCTATTCACTGATTCGAAAGAGGAGCATGGCCCGCTGTAACGTCCGTGTGTAATTGAGACACGGACTGCAGGAGTTGGTTATAACAGGTGTTTACTGAATGTAGACAAAACTGGAACTACTATGCAAGGTTACTACACAAGCTTATATACAGGGGTGGTCACTACTGGTACTGCAGTATACAGGGGCTGCAGAATATAGTTCCTTCTTCAGGTTACATACACTACAATTTCTCCCCTTTTAGCTAAACAGTACATAACATTCGATTAATAATTAAATAACATATTTACAATTACAGTTGCTATATACATTAGCTGAAGTTAAGCAATTATAAATTCAGTCTTTGAGGAGGCTTCCTGATTCTGTCCGGATAACGCCTCTTTGGGGTATCAGGTTCTTCTGGCAAAGTTGATTCGGGATCAACGTTGTTGTTTGGTTCGTCTGCTTCAAATATCACCGATTCTGAGGTAGATGCAATTGGTACTTCGGTTTCATCACCAGGTGTATAGGATCGTGGTGTAGATTTGACGTTTTCCAGTGACTCTAGAATCTGGTCAGCATGGCGTCTTACAATGCTCTCTCCAATGTCCACGGTATACATTAGAGGTCCTTGCCGTGTGCAGATCGTTCCTGGCTGCCATTTCTCTGTGCGGTAGTCCCAGGCCAAAGCTGGTTGACCTATCTTGAAACTCCTGGTTGGCCTTTCATTCATATTCTGAAACTGCCTGTTCTCCACATCTCTTCTGATGTTTGGCTTAACCAAATCCAAGCGGCATCTTAGTCTTCGATTGAAGAACATCATGGCTGGAGTTTGGTTGGTAACCGCATGTGTCGCATTCTGGTAGGTAAACAAGAAGTTATCCACCTTGTGTTGTAGGGGTATGTCTTCATTACACATTGCCTTGATAGCCTTCTTGAATGTTTGAACAAACCTCTCAGCCAATCCATTGGTGGCTGGATGATATGGGACGGATGTGTAATGCTTAACACCATTGTTCTTTAAGAACCTCCGGAAATCTTCAGACACAAACTGTGGTCCATTGTCGGAGCAAATCTGTTCAGGCAGTCCATTTCTGGCGAATATGGTTCGTAAGACTGTGATAGTGTTTTCTGTGGTGGTTGAGGACATTTTTATTACCTCTGGCCACTTTGAATGTGCATCCACCGCAATTAAAAACATCGAGTCCATAAATGGACCAGCAAAATCAATGTGTACCCTTTGCCATGGAGATGAGGGCCACTCCCATGGATGTAGAGGGGCTTGTGGTGAGGTGTTTTGGACCTTCTGGCATCCTGTACAGCTCTTGGTCATCTCTTCGATTTCTCTATCGATTCCCGGCCACCACACAAATGCTCTGGCTAAGTTCTTCATTTTTACCCCTCCCAGATGACCCTCATGAAGCTCATTGAGCACTCTATCCTTCAATTTGGGTGGAATTACTACTCTGGATCCACACATCAAGGTTCCTCGGCACACTGACAGCTGTTCTCTTCTCGGTGAGAATGCTGGCGACAGTGGTTCGCCATGTGCTGGCCATCCCTTCACCGTTAAATCATAGACCCTGGAGAGTGTCGGGTCATTTCGTGTTTCCTTTTCTATGTTTGCATTCGTCACAGGTAGACATTCGACTATGGTCGAGTGGAATAACTCCACAGGATCCACTGCAGGTGCTTCTTCCACCATCGGCAACGGTAGGCGCGACAATCCATCAGCATTCCCATGCTGTTTAGTTCCTTTGTACTCGATGTCATATTGGTGTGCCTCTAGGGAAAGGGACCACCTCTGTAGCCATTGTGCTGTCATTATCGGGACGCCCTTCTGAGGGTTGAAAATGGAGACAAGAGGTTGATGATCAGTTAGTAGAGTAAATTTCTGTCCGTGCAGGTAGTGATTGAACTTCTTCACCCCCCACACCAGGCTGAGGGCCGCTCTGTCAATCTGGGCGTAGTTACGCTCGGCTGAAGTTAACGAGCGTGACGCAAAAGCTATCGGCCTCTCTGAACCATCAAGGAATTTATGTGACAGTACCGCTCCAATGCCGTAGGGAGACGCATCACACGCCAATCTTATCGGTAGTGATGGGTTGTAGTGAGCCAATACTTCTCTTGAAGTGATCAGGTCTTTACACTTCTGAAAGGCCCGCTTACATTCATCGCTCCATTTCCATGCTACTCCAGTTTGTAGTGGGTGCAGAATTGTGGACAAATTCGGCAAAAACCTATGGTAGTAATTCACCAATCCGAGAAATGACCTCAGTTGCGACACATTTTCAGTCGCTGGAGCCTGAACTACCGTTTCAATTTTGTCAGGGGACTTATGTAACCCCTCTTCATCAATCACGTGGCCACAATACGATATCTGTTTCTTAAAAAACTCGCACTTGGGGTGATTGGCTCGTAGCCCATGTTCACGTAGTCTAGTGAGCACCTGCTCTAGGTTGGCAAGGTGTTCACTGTCATTTTCACCTGTCATTAGGATGTCGTCCAAGTAACACTGAGTCCCTGGAATCCCTTGCAGGACTTGTTCCATCGCTCTTTGCCATATCGCCGGAGCTGATGCTACTCCGAATACCAGTCGATTATACTGGTAAAGACTTTTGTGAGTGTTTATCGTGAGATATTTCCTAGAGGATTCTTCAACCTCCATCTGCAAATATGCTTGTGCTAGGTCAATTTTTGTAAAACGCTTCCCTCCAGATAGTGAGGCGAAAATATCTTCTCTCCTCGGAAGAGGATACTGTACTGTGTGAAGGACTGGGTTCACAGTCACCTTGAAGTCCCCACAGATGCGAACCTTCCTTGGCTCCTCAGACTTATGGGCCCAGAAATTCCAGAACGGGGCTTGCAGCGCGTGCAAGCCCCGTATTTGCACTTACCCCGCGCTCGTGCCGATCAGCTTCTGGGACGCCTGAACTTGCAGAAATAGAAAGCACATTCCCGGGCAGCGTATGACGTCACGCCGCCCAGGAGTGCAGCCAGCGCGAAGCCAGGAGCGTGCAATGTAAGTGAGACACGCCCCTTGAGGTCTCAGTTTCACTGGACACGCCCCCAATGTTTCTGTCAAGCTGCTAAGGATTTTTACATGCAAAGCAGCAGTTTAAATAGGTTTTTGGAAGTTTTTTGAAGATTTTGGTAACTTTTATAAACTTTTTAAAATGTTTACATTATTTTGAGTAATCTGAAGTAGTTTTAAAGAGAATTAAAGCAATTTAAAGACTTTTAAAAGCCCTAAAAGAATTTTTTTAATTCCATTTATTTATTTAGCAATGTCGTCGTCATACGTGTCTTCACACTGTTCCCTTTGGGGAACTGTATGAAGTGGTGGAAGGATTTATGGCCATGATTAACGCTCATTCCGTGACCGTAACCATCTTTGAACCAGCCATTAGGGCGGTTAGTCCTATGTCGGGAGGGTTTTACGGGCTCCCACAAGCTATACAAGGAGGGGGGGCCACCCACACCCACGGACGCAAATATCCCACTGGATGTCAACCCAGAATTTAGAGCCGGAGCTCCGACTCCACTTGCCGGGACTGTCTGGAGCGGGGTTCGAAACCCTACCCTGATCTGGCCCAGCGGCGGGGATCCTACCGCTATGACAAAGGCCCAATCCAATTAGCAACGTGAAATGGCAGCATAGGGCTCCAGTCACGGGGAGGGAAAAGGCACAGGAAACGTATGGGTGTCACCTTTTGTGCGGAGTGGGCCTTTTGCGTAGCAGTAAGCATCCCCGCCGCTGGGCCAGAAGGAGTAGGGTTTTGAACCCCACTCCAGACAGCCCCGGCAAGTGGAGTCGGAGCTCCAACTTTAAATTCTGGGTGGACATCCAGCGGGATACTTGCGTCCGTGGGTGTTGGTGGCCCCCCCCTCCCTCAGATGGGTTGTGGGAGCCCGTAAAACCCTCCCGCCATAGGACTAACCACCCTAATGGCTGGTTCAAAGATGGTTACGGTCACGGAATGAGCGTTAATCACGGCCATAAATCCTTCCACCACTTCATACAGTTCCCCAAAGGGAACAGTGTGAGGATACGTACGATGATGACCTCTTGCGCAATGCACCTCCTTGGGCCCTCAGTCGCAGATGCGAGGGGGCAAGTCGTGCAATTGTTAAATTTTTTATTTTATTGACATGTAAAATGTTGGCCCAGTAATTCCCTTCCAAATGCGCTAGTACGGTCGGGGTACTTACGCATCTGGCCGGATGAAATGCCGGTTTTCAGCATTCACAGTGCATGTGGGGAAAACCGACATTTCCTGTCCTCTGAACGAAGGGGTTCAGAGGCAGAACGCGTGCGACTGCACAGGCAGCGCGTGCGCAGTATAATTCGTCGCTTTCATTAATGCTTTCAGTGAGGTCCAGTCATTACAACTTACACATGAAAAAAGCATGGGTACAGTTGCTCCACAGGCTGCGGAGGAAGATATTTCTTATCGTGCAGCTTCTGAAAGTATGTATGTCTGTATATATTCCTTTGCGTGTTATGTATATATTCCTTTATTTATGTGTATGAATGTATTATTTAATTATGACTTTCAGAGAAAGTAACTTATTGGAAAATCATAATTAAAAACATACATTCATACACATTAGTAAAGGAATATAAAACATACATACATATACGTAAAGGAATATATGTGGACATACATACATAACTCATTCTCACATTCCATTCACACAGCCACAATTGCTCCTTCTACTTACTGTTCTGAAAACCCTTTTAAAAAAAAAATTTAAACTTTAAAACTTACTTAAAATTTCTTAAAATAACTTCCCTCCTTTTCCCAAACAAAAATATTGCATTTCCAAAGCTCCACGATAAAATATACCTTCCTCCGCAGCCAATGAACAACTTTACACTTGCTTTTTTCACATGTAACTTCTAAGGACTTACCCTCACGGATTTCATGAATGAAATCCACGAAGTTCACTGCGCAAGCGCTGCCTGTGCAGTCGCACGCGCTCGAGGTCTGGAAATGCCGGCGTTCCCCGCATGCGCTGTTCATGCTGAACACCGGCATTTCCAACGGCCAGAAGCGTGAGTAAGCCGACCGTACTCACGCTTCTGGCCTGGAATTTCTGGCCCATTGTTTAACGTTTTCTTCATGACAGGAGCGATGGGTGTCGCCCACTCGCTCCAGTCTACCTAAGATAACACACCTGCATTCTCCAGATTCTCCAGCTCTGCCTCGACGGCTGGGTGAATTGCATACGGTACCGGTCTTGCTTTGAAAAACTTGGGAATTGCATTCACTTCTATTTTTATCGAGGCAGTTACGCCTTTAAGAGTTCCCAGTCCTTGTTGAAATACCTCTTTAGCGTTAGCTAAGATTTTTGACAATCGTCCAGGTGTGACGTCATCATCCTTTTTACCAGCCACAATCAGTGCCTGAATGGAGTGCCAGTCTAAACTTATCTTTCTGATCCATCCACGTCCCAATAACGGTGGTCCACCATCTTGCAGTATGTACAGATACAATTTCTGTATTTCCTTGCCGTTGTATTCGACAGGCACCCTTATTTTCCCTCTGGGGTATACTTTCTGCCCCGTATACGTCTTCAAGACAATGGATGTGTCTTTCAAGGGTATGTGTGAGAATAGCCGCTCGTAGTCTCGTCGATTCATGACGGTCAGGGCTGATCCTGTATCCAATTCCATTTTGACTTGGGACCCTGCTATCGTGAGGGTGACCCAAATGGTTCGGTGATCCTCTTTTGTGATTACGTTGTGTAGTTTGAGACAGCTTAGTCTCTTGTTCCCGGTTTCACTATCGCTCTTCTGGTCTTCGGAACTACTGTCCGTCATCTTTTATACTTTCCTGTACTGTTCCTTAGTAGCCTTTTTGTTGTCGTTAGTCTTCTTCCCGGACCTGCAAACTCGATCAATGTGTCCCATCTTTCCGCATTGCCTGCATGTTTTGTCCTTGGACCAGCAGTCCTTCTGGTCATGGGTTGTTCTGCCACAGCGATAACATTTTTCAAATCCCCGTGTCATTTCATGGGTGCCGTATTCCTGTGGCTTTTGCTGTATTTCCACAGCTCCCCTTGCTGCTGCTTCGTACGATACCGCCACGCTGAAAGCCTTATCTAGCGTCAGCTCTTTCTCTGAGAGTAACCTCTTCTGGGTTCCTTCACTCAGGAGTCCACAGACAAATTTGTCCCGTAGGGTATCTGCCAGTCCTGCTCCGAACTGGCAGTGCTTTGATAGCTTGCATAGTTCTGTAAGGTAATCAGCATTGCTTTCATCTTTATGCTGATTTCTCTTGTGGAATTTAAATCTTTCTGCTATCAGCAGCGGTGTAGGATTTAGGTGTTCCTGTAGGATATCAACAATTTCGTTAAAACTCTTCGCCATCGGTTTGACTGGAGTGATCAGGTTCCGCAATAGGCCGTACGTTCTTGTGCCCATTAAGTTTAGTAGTACCGATGCCTTTTTCTCATCGGCTACTTCATTTGCCTTGCAATATACTTCGACTCTTTCCACATACGTGGTCCAGTCTTCTATTGCATTATCGAAGGCAGTGATATTGCCAGTCTTCGGCATCTTGGAGATCTAAGATGGCACCTCCCGCGCTTTGCCTTCTTCCCCGATTGAACAAAATGGCGCCTCCCACGCTTTGCCTTCTTCCCCGCTGGATTAAGATGGCCCCTCCCGCGCTTTCTGTCTTTTCCGCTGCTGCTAGCGATTTTATGCCTTGATGGCGATGCCCGATGGTCTTCGCACACTTTCCCCCCGCGCTGCTGCCAACGCCGCTCTCCGCGGTCCCCGTGGCAAACTGCCGCTCCTCGCGGCTTTCTGCGCTTCTAATTTGTTTTATTTTAATTACTGTTCCCGTCGTCAGAGCAGCCCCTATGGGACACTTTCCTCCCTCTTCTCGGGTCTGTACGCTGCCCGGCTTCGTAGCACTGGTTGCGCCCTGTGTGCTCTACCCTCTCTCTCCTCTTCCCGACAATGCTGCTCGGCCCCATTGAAAAGTCACCCGATCGAGCTCTAGCCCGCCGCAGCCCAGGAAGGATCAGTGTACTACCTGCCACCAGCCCGATTAGCTGGAACACCATAGACTGGATAACCAAGCCCAGCTCTCGACAGCCTCTCCTGCAAATCTTCAAATTCGATGAATCAGAGGGCGGTTGCCCACGGTCGACGCCCGTTTCTTCTGTTGTTTTTTTTTTTGTTTTTTTGGGGATTTCTTCCTTCTGGCCTCGACCTCTAACAACTTCGCTTCAGGGATGGATCCCCGTGAGGTGGTGCAGAACTGTAGGTAAGTTCGGATCTGTTCGTCGCCAGTGTAACGTCCGTGTGTAATTGAGACACGGACTGCAGGAGTTGGTTATAACAGGTGTTTACTGAATGGAGTCAAAACTGGAACTACTATGCAAGGTTACTACACAGGCTTATATACAGGGGTGGTCACTACTGGTACTGCAGTATACAGGGGCTGCAGAATATCGTTCCTTCTTCAGGTTACATACACTACACCCGCTATTGGCCGAACTGCTGGAGCTGCTAGGGCAGAAGGGTTTCAAGGTAAACCCAAAGAAAGGTGCAGATCGGTCAGCAGGAGGTAAAATTCCTAGGCCTGACCATGCACGCTGGGGAAAGGGCCATAGATAAGGCTAGGAGGGAGGCGGTACAAGAGTTACCGGTCCCCAACACAGTAACGGGTGTGAGGTCATTTCTAGGGCTAACCGAGTACTGCAGAGGCTTTATTGAGGACTATGCAGCCACAGCAGCCCCTCTGCTCCGACTCCTACACAAGGGAGCGGAGTGGCTTTGGGATGAGGGTTGCCAGGCTGCATTTGTCAGGCTCAAAAAGGACTTGAAGACCGCACAAGCTCTAGGGGCCATAGATGGGGGTAAAGAGTTTTTCCTGGAGGTAGCAGCCAGCGGGGACAGCCTGAGTGCTGTGCTGCTCCAAAAGTGGCACGGCAGGCTGAGGCCGGTGGTCTACTCCTCCCGGATACTCACGGACATGGAGTGGAGCTACTCCAACTGTGAGCGGCACCTCTTGGCCACACATTGGGCTATGAAGAGATCACTGATCCACAAAGGCACCTCTCCCATCACCCTCCTCACCCATCACACACCCACCCAGATGCTTCTGGATGGGAGGATCAAGGATGGAACAGTGAGCAGTACCCGCATTGCCCATTGGACCTTGCTCCTCTCGCAGATGGACTTCAGAGTGAAAGGTCTCTGCGAGCCAAAGCTCGCAGCCAACCTGGTATATCCTGGAACAGCCCACAGGTGTTCCATTGAAGGGGTTTGGGAGGTGAACATAGATTTACGGGCCGGGATACATCCCACGGGCCGCGAGATCTATGTAGACGGTTCCAGCACGGTATCTGCTGGCGAGCATCTCATGGGGTGCGGAGTTTATGACCCAGCAGCGAACATTGCCCTGGCGATTAAGCTCCCCAGCACCATGAGCGCCCAGCAGGCTGAACTGTCCGTGGTGGTGTACGTTGTTACACACCCTGAAATCTTCCCCACCCCCTACACGATTTGCTCAGACAGCATGTTCATGTGCAATTCGTGTACGGAGTACCTGGCCATCTGGTCCCGCCGTGGGTACACCTCCGCCGACGGAAGACCCCTCACAGTAAAACCCCTGCTGAAAAAGATCCTAGCCGCAGTGCGGGAGGAAGGGGAGGTTTTCATCCACAAGGTGAAAACCCATTCCTCCACAGAACCCCACAGCCAAGGCAACCAGCAGGCTGACTTGCTCGCCAAGGAGGGTGCCCGCACCGGCACTTTCTGGGACCCATTCGGGTCCAGACCCATGGCGACGGTCAGAGGTAGGGATGGGACCCAAGGGAGTGTAGGGGTAGTGTTAGCCCCGGACCTTAAGACGGTCCAAGCCCAAGACCCCGTCCTCAAAGCTGTCCTCAGTGCAGTAACTGAGGGAAAAGGGGTAGAGGGTCCGTACGGCACTGCAACCCTCTCTGTAAAAGAGGGCATGCTGTTCCGGGAGGAACAGTGGATTGTGCCGCACTAGCACCGGTGGGAATTCCTTCATTTGGCCCACGAGCGTCCAGGAGCAGGATACCCTGGGCCTGAGACCACCTGGCAGCAGGTGGAACAGGCGGGATGGTGGCCGGGACTCAGGGAGGCTGTCCGCGAGTTCTGTGCAGGCTGTCTTGTGTGCGCTGCAAATAACCCCGACCCCCACAAAAGGAAGATACCTATGGGACACATCAGGAGGGTAGAGGGACCATGGCAGTCGATACAAGTCGACTACATCGGACTCCTGCCCACCGCCTAGGGAGGCTATAAGTACTGCCTAGTCCTGGTGGATGTGTTTACCAAATGGGTAGAGGCCTTCCCCTGCAGGACAGCCACAGCTCTGGGTACTGCCAGGATCCTGGTCCGGGAAGTGTTCTCGAGGTGGGGACTACCACAGTATGTGGAGTCCAACCAAGGGAGTCACTTCACCGGACAGGTGATGCAGAACACCCTTATGCTGTTAGGCATTCAGGGGAAATGGCACGTGGCCCACAACCCATAGTCATCGGGGATTGTGGAACGTATGAATCGGACCCTAAAGGAAAGGTTGAGGAAGGAGACGGTGGACTCGCCCCATAAATGGGCCGAGGTCCTACCGTTGGTTCTGATGGGGATCCGGGCCAGCCAGTCTAAGAGCACGGGGTACTCCCCGTACGAGCTAATGACCGGCAGGGTTATGCGGACCCCCACCCATGTACTAGCCCTGGTGCTCACGGAAGTTCTGCTCAGGGAGGTAAACCGGGACAGGTTCGCCTGAAACCTCTTTGTGCACCTGAAGCAGGTCCACGAGCAGGCGGCTGGGAACATGGGAAGGCAGCATCGGAGTAACCGATTGCTGCTCGAACCGAGAAAGCACCACGAGTGGGAGGTAGGAGATCAGGTTATGGTAAGAAACTATGCCCGAGTAGGAAGTTTGGAACCTTTGTACATGGGGCCCTACAGTATTGTAGATAAAGCTAGCCCCATTGTATACGCCGTGAAGATGCCCCGGCGTACAAAATGGTTTCATATCAACCAGTGCAAGCTGTTTCAACCCGAAAGGGGAAAACAGCCAGTTGGGGTGAGGTCTGAGGATAGAGATCCTCAGCCTGCAGCAGGAGCGAGTTCACAGACTGCACAGGCAGGCGCTGTGGCTTGCTTAAAGGGAGGGGCCATCCTGCCTATCGATTGGGACACTCCCCCGCTCTTCTGGGATCCAGACGAGGGGGAGTGACCTGAGGGCGAAAACACCGCCCCTAACCCAGGTGTAGAGGAGGAGGGACCTGAGGGTGAAGACCCCACCCCAGACCCAGCCATGGGACCTGGGGGCGGAGACTCTCAGCCTGCGGCAACAGGCTGCGAAGAGTTACCTGCCCCTAGCCCAGGTTCAGGAGAGGTCAAGCCCGAGGGAGCAGCGGTTCGGGTTAAAGGCCCATCGGCCAAGAAAGCCCCACCCGCCAAAGTCCCTAGAAGGTCCCCACGGACACCCCAACCGAGAAAGCCATGGTCACCAGCTCCCCAGTTTAAAGGGACAGCCTCCCGAGTCAGGGGGAAATCAAAGGACAGAGGTCCCCAGCTAGTCGCTGTGGGCGGCGAGGGACCAACAGTGAAGGACGGTGCGGCCACGCCAGAGGAAGCGGTGTGCCGCAGTCCAACCAGGAATTAGCCTGGCCGCCCGGAGACGGGCAGCGGATGTATATAGCTTAGGTAATATAGGTTTATATTGTTAAGTTTAAGTATTTAGTTTAAGTTTGGGTGTTTTAGCTTAAGTTAAATAAGGTGATGGTTAGTTTAGATTGAGTAAGTAATCTGCTAAGAGTGTGTATTTTGGGTCGAGGTCGCGAGACCCGACCATGCTTCACCCAAGCCAGAGAATCTCTTGGGGACCTGGCTGCATGTTTTGTATCTGTTACAGAAAGACTGTCGGGATGAAGGGGATCGTAATCCTACTCGCCCTGATGGGACTGAGCCTGGGAAGGCGGGGCGATGTACAAGATTCCCACATCTACGGGTGCTCGGGAAACAGGGCGCCCATAGCAACCGACGGAAACGGTGAACGGGATGTGGAGGAGACCGCCGTCTACGTCCACGAGGGAAGGTGGCCAGGATGGCTGGGGTCCAATTCGTCTCAGTACTCCAGCCAAACCGGATTCACGTACGGGGAGGCCTCCCTCCTGTGCCCCAGGGTACGAGTCGTTACCACGAGGGTCAGCGTCACCGTTGGAACGCGTATATGTTTAACGTGTAAGGGACACATTCCTCTGGATAGGTGGTGGTGGCTCAGGAAGCTGAGCAAAGATATGAGAAACCCCGCAGTCGAGTGGGAACGGTTGGGGAACAATACCCACCGGATGGTTACAGGGACTCACGGAGGATTAAGTGTGTGTTGGGACAAGTGGTGGGAACTGGACCAAGAGATTTATATCTGTATGTGAGGGTCAGAGAGGGTCTGCCCCGCAGGCATATCCATTGTTTTCCACTGGCAGTGGCAGGACGCCGGGGCGGGGATGAAGTGGGATACCAGCCTGAAGGTGTGTGCAGTCCCATACACTCCGATCCCACTCGATGCCACTGAGCTTGCGTCCTGCCCATGACACAGGCGGCGAGGTTACCCAGGGAAGGGTGCCCCACCACCACCAAGGGACCAGGGAATGGGTTGGTACTAGTAGCTACCGATCAGGCGCTGTACCAGGGAGTACACTACGTGGTAGCCTCCGTGATTTTAAATAAGAACATAAGAAATAGGAGCAGGAGTAGGCCAATTGGCCCCTCGAGCCTGCTCCACCATTCAATAAGATCATGGCTGATCTGATCCTAACCTCAAATCTTCTATTACTCTGCATCCACCCGAACCCATGTGATCTCCCGGGAGAGGCGAAAAAACAGATAAAGACCCAATGGCCAATTTGGGAGAAAAAAATCTGGGAAATTCCTCTCCGACCCATCTAGGCGATCGAAATTCTTCCAGGAGATCACTCTGTCCCTATATTTTCTACAGTACTTACCTTCTGCAAAGGCGATCTCCACCCCAGCCAGGAACAGGAATAAAACCATCTCCTGAAATCTAACAGAATTAGAACACAGTAGGAGCAGAACAAGGCTACACGGCCCCTGGGCCCACTCCACTACACACAGGGCCATGACCATTCCGAACCTAGACTCATGTCCAATTTCCTGCCCGCTCCCCGTAACCCTTAATTCCCTTTACTTCTAGGAAACTATCTATTTCTGTTTTAAATTTATTTAATGATGTAGCTTCCACAGCTTTCTGGGGCAGCAAATTCCACAAACCTACCACCCTCTGAGTGAAGGAGTTTCTCCTCATCTCAGTTTTGAATGAGCAGCCCCTTATTTTAAGATTATGCCCCCTAGTTCTAGTTTCACCCATCATTGGGAACATCCTCACCGCATCCACCCGATCAAGCCCCTTCACAATCTTATATGTTTCAATAAGATCGCCTCTCATTCTTCTGAACTCCAATGAGTAGAGTCCCAATCTACTCAACCTCTCCTCATATGACCACCCCCTCATCCCCGGGATTAACCGAGTGAACCTTCTTTGTACTGACTCGAGAGCAAGTATGTCTTTTCTTAAGTATGGACACCAAAACTGTATGCAGTATTCCAGGTGCGGCCTCACCAATACCTTGTACAACTGCAGCAATACCTCCCTGTTTTTATATTCCAACCCCCTAGCAATAAAAGCCAACATTCCATTGGCCTTCTTAATCACTTGCTGCACCTGCATACTAACTTTTTGAGTTTCGTGCACCAGGACCCCCAGATCCCTTTGTACTACAGTACTTTCCAGTTTCTTGCCATTAAGATAATAACTTGCTCTATGATTTTTCCTGCCAAAGTGCATAACCTCACACTTTCCAGTATTGTATTCCATCTGCCAAATCTCTGCCCACTTACTTAGCCTGTCTATGTCCCTTTGCAGGTTTTTTATGTCCTCCTCACTCACTACTTTCCGTCCCATCTTTGTATCATCTGCAAACTTTGATATGTTACACTCGGTCCCCTCCTCCAAATCGTTAATATAGATTGTAAAGAGTTGGGGACCCAGCACTGACCCCTGCGGAACACCACTAGTTACTGGTTGCCAATCTGAGAACGAACCATTTATCCCAACTCTCTGCTTTCTGTTCGAGAGCCAATCCTCCACCCACGCCAGAATATTACCCCCAATCCCGTGATTTTTTATCTTGAGCAATAATCTTTTGTGTGGCACCTTGTCAAATGCCTTTTGGAAGTCTAAATACACTACGTCCACTGGTTCCCCTTTATCCACCCTATATGTTACTTCCTCAAAAAACTCAAGCAAATTTGTTAAACATGACATAAAATCTCACCGAGGTACATTTACCGGAGTGGTGCCCCAAAGAAACAGAACAGCTATACCAGGCCCTATTAAAGGACATGTTCAGGACGTTTTATGAGTTTGATTTTGCCCTTGTGGTCAAAACCGAACTTTACACCACACACCGAGAGTTTTGGGTAATGCAGGGAGACAAAGAAGGTGAGTATGGAATGATGTTTTTACTGCGTTTAACACTGGGTCCTCTGTCATCAACAGTTTGGATGACATAAAGCTGCAGACCCAGATAAACGGTTTAAAAACACAGTTAAAGAAGATATTAATGGATGAGAATAAAGTAGTGGGCTTGGAGTTGCATGAGGACCAGGCCATGACGGTCCATTTAAAGGAAATCATAGCGGAGTTGGAGAAGCACGTGAAGATGGTAAATGCCCTCATATGGGAGGACAGAAATGCTCCTGACCAGGCTGCGCAGAATGAGGTGTTCATGCTATACGGGGCGTGGTTACTGGGCAAGGGCCGCAGTAAGCTGGCGGATTTAAAACAGGGTTTATTCCCCTCCTGGATCAGCAACAAACACCTCGCAGCCCTCCACCTGTTTGAGAATGCATTAAGCCCGTGCCAACTCCGGCTAGCCTCCGAAGCCTACCCAGTCCCCATGGATTGTGGATGGTCCAACCACACAATCATGGGAGTAGTAGTCAGGATGCCGGTCATGGGTAGGACAGCCTGACCCGCGCCGGTGTACAGGGTAGAGAACATTGGAGTCATTCAAGGGGGTGCACACATTCGTTTCACAGCGGTCCCGCCTTACGTCATTAAGTGGGAGCACGCTATGACAGGTACTGACCTCTCAGGGTGCCAGAGCCGTGGAGCACACATAATCTTGTGTCCCCAGCACTTGAATGCCTATTCAAAACCGCTGTGTGGGTTCAGAGCTGCTGGCGCGAAGCCTATAAATTGTACCATGGAGGCAATGGCAGAAGGCCATGTTCCCCCGCAGGTAGCATATATAGGAGGTGGGACATATTGTGTCACCACCGCCGCGTCCCACTATCAGCATGGACAGCATAGCTGGTGTCCGGTTAATGACAGCAGTTTCTGTTTGAAACACGAGGCAGAAGTTCAAGTGGCCCAGGAGTGAATTGTCCCATTCCTGAACCCTCCACTGTTCACCTCACTGCGAAGGAGAATTTTACGAATTTGCAAAAGTACGTAGCGCAATTTGGCTGCGAAATACCCCCTCTCCCTGAACACCTTACCAAAATACTCAAAGCCGTTATAGTTTCGCAGAAACGTTTTTACACTCTAGAGCAGAAAACAGTAGAGATAGGGGCTAAGATATTGGATATTGTGATTCCACCCTGGTGGGACATTTTCAATAACATAGAGGTCCCTTCGTGGATCAGGCTGGCTTCCCACATTCTCGTGGTTTGCCAGTTAGGGATAGTGCTGTATTTAGTTTGTATTCAATGTAAGGGAAAAGGTCAGTTGTTAGAGTTCTGAAACCAGAAGATCTGGAAGGAACATTATATGAAGCTGGAGGGAGATACACCTGTTTGAGTTTTTTTCCTTGTATTTTTGATTAACGATTGTTATTTTTTTTGTGTTTGTTGTTTTTAATAATGTTTTTTCTTTTTGCAATGCATTTAATAAAGCTGTGTAGGATTCGCAAAATTGAACTTTATATTATAAAGGGTCGAATGGCAGAAGAGGCTATGATTTTAAAGACTATTTTAAAAGAAGGCCAGGAAAAGGGGCATACAAAATGGCTGCCAGACCCCGTGACCAACTTATTGGGACACTTTAAAATGGTTCCTGCAAATCCTCAGACAGCTTTGTGGATTCAGCCCAAAGTAAGTTCTGGAAGCTGTTTCTGAGAGAACGAAACCAGACACCCCCATATATATATAGATTGGATGCAGATCCAGTCAAGATCGGCCTGTAGATAAAGGCCATCTAAATGTTGACCCAGACAAAAGGGAACAGTTTCATATTCATGAGAAGAGCATCAAGGACCCGTTAAGGACATCACCAGGACATTAAAAACAATGAAGGTGATTCCAGACCAGAGATGGCCCTTTACCTGCCATCCCAAAGTATTTTAAAATATAATAACTACCCCATTGTGCAACAAGCCTGCCAAAAGTTAAAACAAAAGACTAACCTGATTTGGCGCGAGATAAGGGCTTCTGGTGAGAAGTATATCTGGGAACCCAGAGGTAGAAAGAGAGGATCGAAAGAAGGCATTGTGGAAAACGGGAAGAAGCTATAAACAGAGCGGCCATCATCGGAGAGGAAGACGGTTCGAGCCGGCGGCCCGCCCCGGGGTAAAACATCGGGAGATCATCGACCAACCCCGGGCCATTGACGAAACGAGAGACCATCGACCCACTCCAGGCCCAGGAGAAGAGATAAGAAGAAACTGAAGAAATGATGGGGGCCAGCCCAAGGCTCCTCTGACCGGGGTCGAGCCGACGATCCCCGACCCCGCCGACATCCAGGCCAGCCGGTGTCCAGCTGCCCCCGACCCCCACCTCAGGAGAGAGGTGTGGCGCAGCTCGCTGGGGCTCCATGATCCACGAGGAGACAGGACGCCTGAAGGGATCAAAACGCAGACCTGTTTCAAAACCTTGCACATCCTAGTTGGATTGGTGAGCATGTTTCTGGCCCTTCATAATCAGATCTAGATAGGTTTAAGGGGGTGGACATTTAAGGGTATAATTAACATGAGTTGTTGTCCCTCGATGTTCCGTGTGTTTCCCTATTTCATGATGATCTTTGTAGAGTATAATATGCCTGTATTTGCCTCAGTTAGTATTGTGTCGTTATGATTTGTTTGTGCTTTTCCCTCCCATGTACTCTCTTATTTGCTTGCATTTGATTTGTGTTACCATATGCAATAAAATTTCATTTTGTTTCATCAAACTTGGTCTATAAGAGTTTTCTCTACATTGTAGTTCCTGCCCCAAAGTCCAGAGTACAGAATCTAAGGGGCGAGTGGGTCGAACCACTCAAGGTTTTACTCTGCAAGAGAGAAAGGCCTCTAGAGAGAGAGGCCTCTAGAGAGAGAAACCTCTGCGATCTAAAACCCCTTACAGAAAATGGCGACCGCGGCAGGATTCTGGCAGCAGGATTGCAATGTAATAGATCCAAGTTTGAATGGTCGAAATGCAATGGATGAGAGGATAGCGGATTATGTCTTTGGCAAGGTAAATCTCACTAAACAGTGAATTTCCGATCTCTTACTGGATGGGCGTCCGGTGGACGCAGCCATCAGGTGGACAGAGAGCAAAGAGCATAAGAAGTCAGTGGAGAAGGCAGTGTGGCTGATGTGTTACAAGAAGCAGGTCCAGATCTTGGACCGAGTCGTTGCAGCACAGGCAGCCAGGATCACAACCCAGGCAGCAGAGATAGAGGAAAAGGCCATGGGTGGGGAAAAACTCATCACAGCGCTTCAAGCGCTAGATCAGTAACGCCAAGTGGTAGCTAGTCAGCATCAGGCTCAGATCGAGTACTTGGAGTGCCAGGTTACTGAGGCAAAGATCAATGAAATGAGGATCCGGGAGAAAAACGCCCGCCTCGCACAACAGCTAAGAGCGCAGGAGGAGAGAGTAGTGGAGGTTAAGGCAGCTTACAAGCTAGCCCTCGAGCACGGGTTTGAGAGCACAGACCACGGCCCCTGCCAAAAGACCATAGAGAACCTAAGAATGGCCCTGGTTAAGGCAAAAGGCATGGTATGTCTCATCAGCCCGAAAGCCAGTCACATGGACTTTTTAAAGGAATCAAAACAGCCGATTCCAGCTGAAGTAGTTGTGGTACCAGCCACCGAGCCCTCAGCACCGCCGAGCTATAGTGAGACTTGGCCGGAAAAACAGGGGGTGGGAAAAAAGGAGGTAGCCGAGGTGGAATGTGAGGAAGAACAGCCACTGGTAGTGAAGCTGGGACCGGCACCAATGTGTCCTGCTCGACACCAGAGGTTTGGTCCCAACGTCGCCAATGGCGATGTCGGACCCCTCCAGAACCAGCTCGTGATGCCCTACGCTGCCCCGCAATTAAGGTCCATGGTGAGCCACCTCGCACGACTCACAGTAAAGGGAGGTCCCTCGATTCATTTCAGGGAGATAGAGGAAACAGCAGCCATTAATGACTGTGATGAACAGGAACAGGTGAAACTGTTGCTTTTCTCCCTGGATTGCACAATCCTTCAGTGCCTCTCAGATGAGAGTAAGAGGGGACGGAAAGGGTATATGGATCTCAGGGAAGAAGTTTTAGAAGTAATGGGAGTGGACGACGGTAGTCCGTTCGACCATGTGGAAGGGACCGTGCAACTATCTGGAGAACCCCCACGGGTTTTCGCAGAAAGGCTGTGGCCAGTGTATCGACGCAGCTGTCCGGGCATGCCTGAACGGGTTGCAATGAACGACGAACAGCGGGTTCATTGGCTCCGTTGCATGGTTACCAACAGCTTGCCGCAGATACGGGCCCTAGCCAGATCTTGGTTTGATCCCCAAGGTCCCAGTGTCACGGAGGAGACGGTACTCCGCCAGCTCAACGTTGCATATAAGAATTGTAGAGGTCAGGAAACACCTCACCAGAAGGGAAAGGTGCATGAGGCAAAACCCGCAGCCCCAAGCAAGAAGGAGTGGCGTCAGGAGGGGAATCGCCCTGCCCAAGCCAAGCTCAATTGCTACGGGTGTGGGAAGGATGGACATTGGCGCAAGGACTGTAGAAATCCGTGGAAGGATAATAAGGGAAAATTTCCCGCAGCCCAAGCCCAAGCCCAGACCGCCGCCCCAGCACCGGCCCAAACCCAAGCCATAGCTCCTGCCCCAGCACAAGGAGCTGGTGCAGTTATGGATCCCGCTGCGATTGAATCAGTCATAGAGACAATGCGGTCTCTGATGATTTCGCAGGGGAAGATAGCCGTCACCACTGGTCTTGTCGCTCCCGAAACCCCGACTCCTGTACCCAAATGACTAGAGCCAGCGCAGCCCATCTACCTGTGTGCGCTGCGATATGATGTATGGAGACGACCCCTCATGGAGATGGAAGTGGAGGAGGTAAAAGGGACCTATCTATTGGATACGGGAGCATCGTGCACCGTGATCCACGCAGATAACCCACCACCTCGCCTCTGTCCACCGGGGTCCCATGCCTTCTGTCGGGCTTCACGGGCGAAGAACAGGCTGGCGCACATTCCATTCCCCTCTCCATTTTTTTAGGACCACTCCACACCACGTGGAAGTGTACACTAATGAAGTGGGAGGTGGGGGGTGGAACGGGAGTCCTTGGGTCTGATTTCTTGGTAGCCCACGGGATCCTCGTGGACCTGAGAAATCACTGTCTCTGGGGAGCGGGTGCGAGCGTGAAAGGGGTAGAGGATGCCACAGCCAACCCAACGAAAGCACAGGTTGGCCGGCGGGAAGTCAAATTCCTGGGTCTGACCATCCGCGCTGGCGAGAGAGGCACAGACCAGGATAGACAGGAATCAGTGCAAAATCCACCGGTCCCCGCCAGTTACGCAGTGAAGTTGCCCCGGCGCACTAAATGGTTTCACATCAATCAGTGCAAACTGTTTAAACCGGGTGCTAGAGTATCAGCAACCGAAGCTAGGTCTGAGGGTAAAGATCCTCAGCCTAAGGCGTGCGATGAGCCACAGACCACACAAGCTGGCGTTGTAGCCTGCTTGGAAGGAGAAGCTGCCCCGCCCACCTGGGGGGAGGCTTCCCCTATGGCCTGGGACTCGGAAGAGGAGGAGCCCGAACAGCAAGGCCCCGCCCTCGACACAATTCTGGAGGAGGTGGAGTCGGAGGACGGAGGTCCCGCCCTCGACTCAAGCGTGGGGGAGGTAGAAATTGGGGGCAGAGATTCTCCACCTGTAGGGACAGGTGAGGAGGAGTCGTCTGCCACAGACCCAAATCCCGAAGGGGCGGAGCCTGAGGGGAGGGAGCCGAAGCCCACAGTCATGGAAGAGCCACGGGCTGTGAGAGCTAAAGTCCCACCCGAAGGTCCACTCGCCAAGGGAGCCGACCCAAATCCCAAAGGGGCGGAGCCTGAGGGAAGGGAGCCGAAGCCCACAGTCGTGGAAGAGCCACGGGCTGTGAGAGCTAAAGTCCCACCCGAAGGTCCACTCGCCAAGGGAGCCGACCCAAATCCCAAAGGGGCGGAGCCTGAGGGAAGGGAGCCGAAGCCCACAGTCGTGGAAGAGCCACGGGCTGTGAGAGCTAAAGTCCCACCCGAAGGTCCGTTCGCTAAGGGAGCCACGCCCAAAGTACCTCTTCGCAGGTCGACTCGAACGCCTCAGCCGGTAAAACTTTGGCCCGATTCCCCCGTTCTCAGTAAACGCCGACTTGAGAAATCCCTGACAAAACGCAGTCCCCGATTGACAGCAAAAGGCTGCGGGGAACCCAAGCCACAGGTCACTGCAGCCCCACAGCAGGGAGTGGCGAGCTGCAGTCCAATCAGGGATTAGGCAAGCCGCCCGGGGACGGGCGGCGCTGTACATAAGTTAAGTTTAAGTTTTAAGTTTAAGGTGTGTAAATATTAAAATGATAAGAGTTATAAGTAGTTTTTAAATCTGCTCAGTATGTGTGTTATTTTGGATCGAGGTCGAAAGACCCGATCATGCCTTCACCTAAGCCAGAATCTCTCGGGAGCCAGGCGGCATTGTTTAATTTGTTGTAGGAACCAGGAGAAAGATGAGAGGGATCCTCCTCACGTTCATGATGATCGGATGGAGCTGGGCCTATCGGGGCTGCACTAAGGACGCCACCATTTATGGGTGCTCTGGCAGCAGAGGCCCCATCGCGACTGATGGAACCGGCCCATGGGACGCTGAAGAGACTGCCGTATACTTCCATGAAGGGAGATGGCCAGGCTGGCTGGGGTCGAACTCTACTGAATACTCCAGCCAGACGGGGTTTGCATACAGAGAAACGTCTCTGATGTGCCCCAGGGTGAGGGTCATCGCACCCAGGATCAGCGTCACCGCCGGGAAGAAGATTTGCCTTGTTTGCAACGGACAGGTACCTTTGAATCGCTGGTGGTGGCTGCGCAAGTTGAGCAGCACCATGAAGAACTCCACAATTGAGTGGGAAAGACTGGGTAACAACACCCATCGGACTATTATGGGAACTCATGGGGGGTTGAGTGTCTGTTGGGACAAATGGTGGGAACCAGATGAGGGGATCTACATCTGTATGTGGGGTTCAGAACGCGCTTGCCCCCCAGGCATCTCCATCTTTTTCCAAAGGCCGTGGCAGGATGCTGGACAAGGAATGAGGTGGGACGTCAGCACACGGGCGTGCGGAGTCCCATACTCTCAGATCCCAGTAAATGCCACTGAGCTCATCACCAGACCCCGGAAGCCCCTACCCACAATTCCGGTGGCTAAAGCCCTCAAGGAAGGGTGCCCCACCACAACAAAGGGACCCGGGAACGGATTGGTATTGGTACCCACAGGTCAGGTGCTGTACCAAGGGGTGCACTACGCGGTGGCTTCGGTGATTTTAAACCTCACCGAGGTGCGGTTGCCAGAGTGGTGCCCCAGGGAAACGGAGCAATTATACCCGGTCCTGTTAACAAACATGTTTAAACAATTTTACAAATTCGACTTTGCCGATGTCGACAGAGCCGAATTGTACACCACACCACATGAGGTCTTGGACAGGATAGGGAGGCAAAGAAGGGGTGCAGTAAATTATATTTTCACAGCTTTTCATACAGAAACTTCCGTCATCAACACACTGGATGATGTGGAGCTGCAAACCCAAATCAATGGTTTGAAAACACAGTTAAGAAAGATACTGACTGACGAGAACAAGGTAGTGGGTTCTGAGTTACATGAGGACCAGGCCATGACACTACACTTAAAAGAGATAATAGCTGAGCTGGAGAAACACACCAAAACGGTAAATGCTCTCATCAGGGAGGATCAGAACGCATCCGATCAGGTTGCGCAGAACGAAGCTTGTGTGCTATACGGGGTGTGGTTACTGGGTGAGAGCCGCAGTAACCTGGAGGATTTGAAACAAGGTTTAGTCCCCTCCTGGATCAGCAACAAGCACCTCTCAGCCCTCCACCCTTTTGAGAAGGCATTGAGTCCGTGCCAGCTCAGACTAGCTTCAGAGGCCTACCCATTCCCAGTGGACTGTGAACGGTCTAATCACACCATTATGGGTATAGTGGTAAGAATGCCGGTGATGGGAAAGACAGATAAACCCGCCCCGGTATACAGGGTGGAGGACATTGGAGTCATTCAGGGGGGTGCGCACATTTGCTACACAGGGGTCCCACCTTACATCATTCGATGGGAGCATGCAATGACGGGTACCAACCTCTCAGGGTGCCGGAGCCGGGGAGCACACATCATCCTGTGTCCCCAGCACTTGAATGCCCATTCAAAACCACAGTGCGGGTTCAGAACTGCTGGCGCGGAGCCTATAAATTGCACCATGGAGGCAATGGCACAAGGCCATGTGCCCCCGCAGGTGGCATATATAGGAGGTGGGACATACTGTGTCACCACTGCAACGCCCCACTACCAACATGGACAGCACGGTTGGTGTCCGGTTAGTGACAGCAGCTTCTGTTTCAAGCCCAGGGCAGAAGTTCAAGTGGCCCAAGAGCGAATTGTCCCCATTCCTGAACCTTCCACTGTTCACATCACTGTTAAAGAGAATTTCACCGATCTGCAGCGATTCATTGCACATTTTGGATATATCATTCTCCCTCTCCCTGAACACTTCACCAAGATATTAAAAGCCGTTGTTGTTTCACAGAAACATTTCTATACACTGGAGCAGAAGACTTTAGAGATGGGGCAAACATATTGGATATAGTGACTCCACCGTGGTGCGACCTGTTCACTAATATAGAAGTCCCTTCTTGGATTAGGATAGCCTCCCACATTCTTGTAGTGTGCCAGGCTATCATTGTAGTTTATTTACTGTTTCTACACTGTAAAAAGGTCAAACATTCGCAAAAGTACGAGAATAGAGTGGAATGGAGGGAGCATTATGTGCGGGTAGAAGAAGAGACACCCGTTTAGATTTTTGCTGCTTTGTATAAAGTTAAAGTTTTCCCTCCCTCCTCTGTATTATTTTTGACATGTATTCATGTGCATTTAATTTTTGTGTGTGTACTTTATTTTTTCTTATTGAAGTTTATTAGATGTGTTGTTATTATTAAAAGATAGTGTGCATACACCAGGTGATGTAGGGGTATAAGGCCCCCCTCCACGCCTGGAAGTAAGTTGTCAGATTTTAACTCCAAGGTATTGCCATCTGTAGATGCTTAATGTACACTAGGTTTTTCTGAAATGGGAAATGCATGTGTCGTGGGGTCATAGATAGGTAAATACTGGGGATGGTTAGATTATGGGAAGTCAGAAAATTTTGCTCACCCAGAATTATGATACTTCAAGCAAGTTACAGTATCATCAGGGGGGAGTGTAGGATTCGCAAAATTGAACTTTATATTATAAAGGGTCGAATGGCAGAAGAGGCCATGATTTTAAAGACTATTTTAAAAGAAGCCCAGGAAAAGGGGCATAAAAATGGCCACCAGACCCCGTGACCAACTTATTGGGACACTTTAAAATGGTTCCTGCAAATCCTCAGACAGCTTTGTGGATTCAGCCCAAAGTAAGTTCTGGAAGCCGTTTCTGAGAGAACAAAACCAGACACCCCCATATATATATATATACATAGATTGGTTGCAGATCCAGTCAAGATCGGCCTGTAGATAAAGGCCATCTAAATGTTGACCCAGACAAAAGGGAACAGTTTCATATTCATGAGAAGAGCATCAAGGACCCGTTAAGGACATCACCAGGACATTAAAAACAATGAAGGTGATTCCAGACCAGAGATGGCCCTTTACCGGCCATCCCAAAGTATTTTAAAATATAATAACTACCCCGTTGTGCAACAAGCCCGCCAAAAGTTAAAACAAAAGACTAACCTGATTTGGCGCGAGATAAGGGCTTCTGGTGAGAAATATATCTGGGAACCCAGAGGTAGAAAGAGAGGATCGAAAGAAGGCATCGTGGAAAACGGGAGGAAGCTATAAACGGAGCGGCCATCATCGGAGAGGAAGACGGTTCGAGCCGGCGTCCCGCCATGGGGTAAAACATCGGGAGATCATCGACCAACCCCGGGCCGTTGACGAAACGAGAGGCCATCGACCCACTCCAGGCCCAGGAGAAGAGATAAGAAGAAACTGAAGAAATGATGGGGGCCAGCCCAAGGCTCCTCTGACCGGGGTCGAGCCGACGATCCCCGACCCCGCCGACATCCAGGCCAGCCGGTGTCCAGCCGCCCCCGAGGTGTGGAGCAGCTCGCTGGGGCTCCATGATCCACGAGGAGACAGGACGCCTGAAGGGATCAAAACGCAGACCTGTTTCAAAACCTTGCACTTCCTAGTTGGATTGGTGAGCATGTTTCTGGCCCTTCATAATCAGATCTAGATAGGTTTAAGGGGGTGGACATTTAAGGGTATAATTAACATGAGTTGTTGTCCCTCGATGTTCCGTGTGTTTCACTATTTCATGATGATCTTTGTAGAGTATAATATGCCTGTATTTGCCTTAGTTAGTATTGTGTCGTTATGATTTGTTTGTGTTTTTCCCTCCCATGTACTCTCTTATTTGCTTGCGTTTGATTTGTGTTACCATATGCAATAAAATTTCATTTCGTTTCATCAAACTTGGTCTATAAGAGTTTTCTCTACATTGTAGTTCCTGCCCCAAAGTCCAGAGTACAGAATCTAAGGGGCGAGTGGGTCGAACCACTCAAGGTTTTACTGTGCAAGAGAGAGAGGCCTCTAGAGAGAGAAACCTCTGTGATCTAGAACCCCTTACAGATGTACATGTACCAAGTGGTGCAGGGGTGTTGGACTCCCTCCATGCTTGGATATGTGTAAAAAGTCTGTAATTTATCCTATGTATGCTTATGTACACTACATTTTGCAGAATGGGAAGTGCATGTGTCGTAGGTATATTAGATAGGTAATTACGATGGAGGGTCAGTAAATTTTGCTCACCTTGTAAGGATGATACTTCAAGCAAGTTTTAGTATCACGGGGGAGTGTAAGATTTGCAAAATGTCCACATTCTCCCAAGATTATTAATAAAAGGGACCCTATGGACATTTTACAAAAGGTACCCAAAAGATGGCGTCCGCACCTCGTGACCAAAAGCCTGCAAGATTTTAAAAGCTTGGACTCTGTGGCAGCACAATCAGCTTTTGGGGAAATTGAAACCTAAAATGCAGTTTCTGTGAAATAGGACTTTGTGTTTTGTAAAACAGAGAGCAAACACTGAATATGCATTAAGCCAGATCGTAGACAGATGAAAACCAGTTAGGCCTATGCTTGAGGCCATCAAGTTGTCTGCATAAATAATCGGAAACAGCTTATGGAAGCCATCAAGGCTGGCCAGGCCGATTAGAATGCATTAATAACAATACAGTCCGGACACCAGGCCATTAGGTGCGATAAATGGCCATCTAAATCCAGTTAACTTAGATTGCTATAATCATTTAAAACAGCCTGCCAAAATTAAAACAATGAACTAACCTGATTTGGCACGCAGATAAGGGGCTATCGAGAGGAGTATAACTGCAGGCCCCAGGTAGCAATCTCGCTCTTGCTGTCTTGCTCTTGCCCTTGCTCCTCCTCTCGTGGCTCCGACCTCTTGGGCTGCCCGTACTCATGCCCTGGCCTCGTGGCAGGTTCTCTCCTCGCTTCCCGTAGCAGAGTTTCAACAACTAAGGACACCATACCAATTGCAGGGGAGCGGTACAAGGTAGTAGGGCAAGGCTGGATGAACTGAAGGTGTTGCTGAACACATGGCAGTATGATATTGTTGCTATCACAGAGATATGGTTGAGGGAGGGGCAGGACTGGCAGCTAAATATTCCAGGGTATAGAATCTTCAGGTGAGACAGAGGGGGGGCGGGTAAAAGAGGAGGGGGTGTCACAATATTAATAAAAGAGTCAATTACTGCTGTAAGGAGGGATGATATATTAACAGGTTCCTCTAATGAGGCCATATGGGTAGAACTTAAAAACAAAAAGGGGGCAACACTTTGCTGGGAGTGTATTATAGGCCCCCAAACAGTCAGGGGGAGATAGAGGAACAGATATGTAGGCAAATCTCAGAGAAGTGTGCAAATAATAGGGTAATAATAGTGGGGGATTTGAACTTCCCCAATATTAACTGGGATAGTCAGAGTGTGAAAGGCTTAGAGGGTGCAGAATTCTTAAAGTGCATCCAGGAGAGCTTTTTGAGCCAGCATGTAGAAAGTCCTACAAGAGAGGGGGCGGTACTGGACCTAATTCTAGGGAATGTGGCCGGGCAAGTGGTAGAAGTGTTAGTAGGTGAGCACTTTGGTGGCAGTGACCATAATTCTGTGAGATTTAAGGTAGTCATGGAAAAGGACAGAGATGGACCGGAAATAAAGGTTCTAAATTGGGGGAAGGCCGATTTTAATATGATAAGGCAGGATCTGGCCAAAGTGGACGGGATCAGCTACTTGTAGGAAAATCCACATCGGAGCAATGGGAGTCTTTCAGAAAGGAAATTGAGAGAGTACAATGGCAACATGTTCCCGTAAAGGTCAAGGGTGGGACCAACAAGCCCAGGGAACCTTGGATGTCAAGGGATATACGAGAATGGATTCCGAAAAAAAGGGGGGCTTTTGGCAGATACAAGGGACTAAAGACAAAGGAAGCCCTAGATGAGTATAAAAAGTGCTGGGGGATACTTAAAAAAGAAATTAGGAGAGCGAGGAGGGGCCATGAAATAACACTGGCGAGCAAAATAAAGGAAAATCCTAAGGTGTTTTATAAGTATATTAAGGGCAAGAGGATAACTGGGGAAAGAGTAGGGCCCATTAGGGACCAAAGTGGCAATCTGTGTGTGGAGCCAGAAGATGTAGGTGGGGTTTTAAATGAATTTTTTGCATCTGTGTTCACTATGGAGAAGGACGATGTAGACATAGAAATCGGGCAGGGGGACTGTGATATACTTGAACATATTAACATCAAGAGGGAGGAGATACTAGCGGTTTTAGCAGGCTTAAAAGTGGATAAATCCTCAGGCCCGGACGAGATGTATCCCAGGCTGCTGTGTGAGGCAAAGGAGGAGATTGCAGGGGCTCTGACACAAATTTTCAGAACCTCTCTGGCCACAGGGGATGTGCCAGAGGACTGGAGAACAGCTAACATAGTACCATTATTCAAGAAGGGTAGTAGGGATAAACCAGGGAATTACAGGCCAGTGAGCCTAACATCAGTGGTAGGGAAATTATTGGAAAAAATTCTGAGGGACAGAATTAGTCTCCACTTGGAGAGGCAAGGATTAATCAGGGATAATCAGCATGGCTTTGTCAAGGGAAGATCATGTCTGACCAATTTGATTGAATTTTCCGAGGGGGTGACTAGGTGTGTGGATGAGGGTAGTGCAGTGGATGTGGTATACATGGATTTCAGTAAGGCTTTCGATAAAGTCCTGCATAGGAGACTGGTCAAGAAGGTAAGAGCCCATGGGATCCAGGGTGCCTTGGCACAGTGGATCCAAAACTGGCTTAGTGGCAGAAGGCAGAGGGTGATGGTGGAAGGTTGTTTTTGTGACTGGAAGCCTGTGTCCAGAGGGGTACCGCAGAGATCGGTGCTGGGTCCCTTGCTGTTTGTGGTCTACATTAATGATTTGGATGTGAATGTAAAAGGTATGATCAGTAAGTTCGCAGATGACACGAAAATTGGTGGGGTGGTAAATGGCGAGGAGGGTAGCCTCAGTCTGCAGGATGATATAGATGGGTTGATCAGATGGGCGGAACAGTGGCAAATGGAATTTAACCCTGAAAAGTGTGAGGTGATGCATTTTGGAGGGACTACAAAGGCAAGGGAATACACAATGAATGGTAGGACCCTAGGAAAGACAGAGGATCAGAGGGACCTTGGTGTGCATGTACATAGATCCCTGAAGATGGCAGAACAGGTGGATAAGGTGGTTAAAAAGGCATATGGGATACTTGCCTTCATTAGCCGAGGCATAGAATATAAGAGCAGGGAGGTTATGATGGAGCTGTACAAAATGCTGGTTAAGCCACAGCTGGAATACTGTGTGCAGTTCTGGTCGCCACACTATAGGAAGGATGTGATTGCTTTGGAGAGGGTGCAGAGGAGATTCACCAGGATGTTACCTGGGTTGAAGCGCTTCAGCTATGAAGAAAGATTGGACAGGCTGGGGTTGTTTTCCTTGGAGCAGAGAAGGCTGAGGGGGGACCTGATTGAGGTGTACAAAATTATGAGGGGCATAGATAGGGTAGATAGAAAGGAACTTTTTCCCTTAGTAGAGGGGTCAATAACAAGGGGGCATAGATTCAAGGTAAGGGGCAGGAGGTTTAGAGGGGATTTGAGGAAGAACTTTTTCACCCAGAGGGTGGTTGGAATCTGGAACTCACTGCCTGAAAGGGTGGTAGAGGCAGGAACCCTCACAACATTCAAGAAGCATTTGGATGAGCACTTGAAATGCCATAGCATACAAGGCTACGGACCCAATGCGGGAAAATGGGATTAGATTAGACAGGGCTTGATGGCCAGCGCGGACGCGATGGGCCGAAGGGCCTCTTTCTGTGCTGTATAACTCTATGACTCTATGACCTGAGTCCCTAGTCATCCAGGACACCCAGGCCACAAAGAGGGGCGAGACAAAACTGAGTGCGCAGCCCAGGGCTTGCACAGTAACCGAACGAGACGAGCCGAATCGAGACGAAGAGTAAGGTAGACCCGACAAAGAGCAGAGAAGGGCAGCAGAAGACGTATTAATTAAAAACCCGAGCACCGAGTTATAAGCTGACGCTCGGGGAAGAAAGTATCTGAGGACAGTGAGACGAAGTTGGTTGGGCGAACCCTGCAACTAAGTTGGCGCTTGGGGGCAAGCCTCTCGTTGAACTTTGCGAATAAATGCAGGTGTCCACGCCATGACGAATATGCTGGCGTTCTAACGATGGGTAGTAAAATCTAAGCAGTAAAAACTGCTAATCGTCTCATTGACGTAACGCTACCGCCGACGACCACCCGAGGGAGAAGAAGAGGAGAACCCATCGCGACGAGTCGACGACGGCAACACAGGAGAAGAAAGAGTGTCGCAGCAGCAGCTCCAGCACCGCGCCCCTGAAGACCACGTGGCGATGGGGTACCTAAGAGAACAGAAAACCAAACCTCAAAACTTGCATTCGTTAACAGTTGGCTTTGTTTTGGATTGGTGAGCATGAATTCTGGCCCCTCATAGCTTAATCTAGTTAGGTATAGGGGTGGGATAAGGATTAAGGAGATTGTTAAAGTAATTATTTTTCCCTCGATGTGCTGTGTGTTCCCCATTCCCTGTATAAGTATATAAGTATTTTGTATTTGCCTGTATTTTATACTAGTGACTTCTCATAAGACTGTTTAATTTCTGTTTTAATAAAATCTTGGTTTTCTTACATCCAAACCACCTGTCTACTCCAGTCTTTCTGTATCGCCGCCTGTACCTAAGTCCGGTGTCTAGAACCCATGGGCGTGGGAGCGATTCGAACCACTCACCAACAGTCAGGGGCATAACTGACTGGGCGCACGCGCCACACCCGCCACCCCCTACAGCAATTGGTGTTAGAAGTGGTGGCATGGGGATGGGAGAGAAGGGTTTATGGAGGGGATTGGTCATCAAAAAAGGAGCTTAGGATTATCTTTACTCTCCAAACTGAAAGCAAACAGGGCTCAGTGGCCTGTGCAACAATCTTTCAAAAGGATCATCTTTAGATGGTGCTCAGTACTAACTCATATATTAATAACATCTCATCTTACATCCTGGTTCTGGTCAATTGAGGTCAGTATTGTGAAATATAATTGCAAACATCCTTTTTCTTTGTCCTTAAATAAAAGATTTAGTAAAGGATTCATTGCAAATAGTCCTGTTAGAAAATAATTTAAATTGGTTATTTCACCATGGTTATAGTTACTTGGGCCTATAAATGACATTTTATATATACCATACGTTTTCCATTGTGGAGGAATATATTGAAAACCATGGAAAATCAAACAGAGAAAAGATGGTGTTTTAACATTGTAAGTATTATGTCCATGTATAATTGAGACACGGACTGCAGGAGTTGGTTATAACAGGTCTTTACTGAATGGAGGCAACCTGGAACTACTATGCAAATGTTACTACACAGCCTTACATACAGGGGTGGTCACTACTGGTACTGCAGTATACAGGGGCTGCAGAATATAGTTCCTTCTGCAAAGTACATACCTTACAATTCCTCCCCTTTTAGCTAAACAGTACATAACATTCAATTAACAATGAAATAACATATTTACAATTACAGTTGCTAGATACATTAGTTGAAGTTAAGCAATTATAAATTCAGTCTTTGAGGAGGTTTCCTGATTCTGTCTGGATAACGCCTCTTTGGGGTATCAGGTGCTTCTGGCAAAGTTGAGTCGGGATCAATGTCGTTGTTTGGTTCATCTGCTTCCAATATCACCGATTCTGAGGTAGATGCAATTGGTACTTCGGTTTCATCACCAGGTGTATAGGATCGTGGTGTAGATTTGACGTTTTCCAGTGACTCTAGAATCTGGTCAGCATGGCGTCTTACAATGCTCTCTCCAACGTCCACGGTATACATTAGAGGTCCTTGCCATGTGCAGATCGTTCCTGGCTGCCATTTCTCTGCGCGGTAGTCCCGGGCCAAAACTGGTTGACCTATCTTGAAACTCCTGGTTGGCCTTTCATTCATATTCTGAAACTGCCTGTTCTCCACATCTCTTCTGATGTTTGGCTTAACCAAATCCAAGCGGCATCTTAGTCTTCGATTGAAGAACATCATGGCTGGAGTTTGGTTGGTAACCGCATGTGTCGCATTCCGGTAGGCAAACAAGAAGTTATCCACCTTGTGTTGTAGGGGTATGTCTTCATTACACGTTGCCTTGATAGCCTTCTTGAATGTTTGAACAAACCTCTCAGCCAATCCATTGGTGGCTGGATGATATGGGGCAGATGTGTAATGCTTAACACCATTGTTCTTTAAGAACCTCCGGAACTCTTCAGACACAAACTGTGGTCCATTGTCGGAGCAAATCTGTTCAGGCAGCCCATTCCTGGCGAATATGGTTCGTAAGACTGTGATAGTGTTTTCTGTGGTGGTTGAGGACATTTTTATTACCTCTGGATACTTTGAATGTGCATCCACTGCAATTAAAAACATCGAGTCCATAAATGGACCAGCAAAATCAATGTGCACCCTTTGCCATGGAGATGAGGGCCACTCCCATGGATGTAGAGGGGCTTGTGGTGGGGCGTTTTGGACCTTCTGGCATCCTGTACAGCTCTTGGTCATCTCTTCGATTTCTCTATCGATTCCCGGCCACCACACAAACGCTCTGGCTAAGTTCTTCATTTTTACCCCTCCCAGATGACCCTCATGAAGCTCATTGAGCACTCTATCCTTCAATTTGGGTGGAATTACTACTCTGGATCCACACATCAAGATTCCTCTGCACACTGACAGCTGTTCTCTTCTCGGCGAGAAAGCTGGCAGCAATGGTTCGCCATGTGCTGGCCACCCCTTCACCATCAAATCATAGACCCAGGAGAGTGTCGGGTCATTTCGTGTTTCCTTTTCTATGTTTGCATTCGTCACAGGGAGACACTCAACTATGGTCGAGTGGAATATTTCCACTGGATCCACTGCAAGCTCTTCTTCCACCGTCGGCAACGGTAGGCGCAACAATCCATCAGCATTCCCATGCTGTTTAGTTCCTTTGTACTCGATGTCATATTGGTGCGCCCCTAGGAAAAGGGACCACCTCTGTAGCCGTTGTGCTGTCATTATCGGTACGCCCTTCTGAGGGTTGAAAATGGAGACAAGAGGTTGATGATCAGTAAGTAGAGTAAATTTCTGACCGTGCAGGTAGTGATTGAACTTCTTCACCCCCCACACCAGGCTGAGGGCCTCTCTGTCAATCTGGGCGTAGTTACGCTCGGCTGAAGTTAACGAGCGTGACGCAAAAGCTATCGGCCTCTCTGAACCATCAAGGAATTTATGTGACAGTACCGCCCCAATGCCGTAGGGAGATGCATCACACGCCAGTCTTAACGGTAGTGATGGGTTATAGTGAGCCAATACTTCTCTTGAAGTGATTAGGTCCTTACTCTTCTTAAAAGCCCGCCGCAGCCCAGGAAGGATCAGTGTACTACCTGCCACCAGCCCGATTAGCTGAAGCACCATCGGTAGGATAACCAAGCCCTGCTCTCGACAGCCTCTCCTGCAAATCTTCAACTCCACTGTCTCAGAGGCAGATGCCCACGGTCGACGCCCGTTTCTTCTGTTTCTTTCTTCCTTCTGGCCTCGACCTCTGATAACTTCGCTTCAGGGATGGATCCCCATGAGGTCGTGCAGACTGTAGGTAAGTTCGTATCTACTCGTCGCCAGTATTATGTCCGTGTATAATTGAGACACGGACTGCAGGAGTTGGTTATAACAGGTCTTTACTGAATGGAGGCAACCTGGAACTACTATGCAAATGTTACTACACAGGCTTATATACAGGGTTGGTCACTACTGGTACTGCAGTATACAGGGGCTGCAGAATATAGTTCCTTCTGCAAAGTACATACACTACAGTAAGGGCATTCAGTAGTCCGATGGATTAATCAATCTATACCTTGAATTTCAATGCATGCGATTTATGATGCAGTGGTTACTTCCGGTAAAATGTCTGGCTTAGATAGAGATGGAGCTGCTGTTTAATGCAGAGCATTTCAAATGCTGCAAACCAAACCCTCGTTAATTGTAAGACACTGGACAAATGTTCCAAAAAATGATGCATCCACAAATTTAGCTAATTGTGTTGCAGGCATTTACAATAGAGATGTCATCTGTCTGCACTGCCTGTTACATATGGTATATGTAAAGTTTACTGAGAACAAAGACTGCAGGGATTAGAGCCCATGTTATGTTACACAAACAGTGTCATATGTGTTCTAGCCAGCAATGTTTAATTTGTTTGTCCTCTGGTAGCACTCTGTTTTCTCCAGGTTAGAAGACAATTACTTCCGTGCAAACAGTAGCGGATCAAATAAACGACACTTTGTCCATCTGTTTGCTGCTTACTTTATTCTGAGCTGCTTGACTAAACATGTCATCTGACCTTCTCATAGTCTGTTGCAAGGATCTAAAATATGACAACATAAATGTTAAAGTTGTAAAAAGAAATATCTACATTACAAATAATATATTAACTCCTGAATGTTGCATGCATTTTATCCATAATGAACTGATTGGCTGTTGGATATTCTTACAGTCATGAACCATGCACAGATACACATGCTAGAAACAGTCAATGAGTTAAGGAGCGCTTGTTTTGATTCTTTGATAAGTATTGATTTTAAGTACCAGGGTACTTCCTAATGGTTGGTTTAGAATGTCATTGGTAAAGGCTAAGGTGCAGGTTACTTATAGTTCTCTTGTTAGGGAGAGGGTAGGGTAGAACCTAAAGCAGAGAAAATTACTTCCAAAATGGAGTGAAGGAATAAACTTCAGTATTAAGAAGGTTGTGTGCTCTTAGCAAAACTTTGAAATGCGTACTTATAAATTGCAGTGTACGTTCACCTGCTTAAAGAGTTATTTGAAATGTTGATTTCATTTGATAGAGAGAACCCAGCTAGTGCCAATATGCTACTTGTTGGCTGATGCTTCCAATTTGATTGAACATAAGAACATAAGAACTAGGAGCAGGAATAAGCCCTACAATCCCTCGAGCCTGCTCCGCCATTCAATAAGATCATGGCTGATCTTCAACCTCAACTCCACTTTCTCGCCCGATCTCCATATCCCTTGAACCCCCTAGAGTCCAAAAATCTATCTATCTCAGCCTTGAATACACCCAACGATTCAGCATCCACAGCCCTTTGGGGTAGAGAATTCCAAAGATTCTGAGTGAAGAAATTCCTCCTCATCTCAGTCTTAAATGGCCAACCCCTTATCCTGAGACTATGCCCCCTAGTTCTAGACACTCCAGCCAGGGGAAACAAACTCTCAGCATCTACCCTGTCAAACCCCGTCAGAATTCTATATGTTTCAATGAGATCACCTCTCATTCTTCTGCACTCCAGAGAGTATAGGCCAAATCTACTCAATGTCTCCTCATAGGACAACCCTCTCATTCCACAAATCAATCTAGTGAACCTTCGTCGCACTGCCTCCAAGGCAAGTATATCCTTCCTCAGATAAGGAGACCAAAACTGTGCACAGTACTCCAGGTGTGGTCTCACCAAAGCCCTGTACAATTGTAGTAAGACTTCCTTACTCTAGTACTCCAACCCCCTTGCTATAAAGGTCAACATGCGATTTGCCTTACGAATTGCTTGCTGTACCTGCATGCTAACTGTGTTTCCTGTACGAGGACACCTAAATCTCTCTGAACACCAACATTTAATAGTTTCTCACCATTTAAAAAATATTCTGTTTTTCTATTCTTCCTGCCAAAGTGAATAATCTCACATTATACTCATCTTATTGCCCACTCACTTAACTTATGTATATCCCTTTGCAGACACTTTGGGCTCGATTTTAACTCAGGTGTGGACTGTTGTCGTGTTATCCGAATTTCATGTTTCCCACACGAATCTAAATGGATATGGGAGGTTGATGCAATTTTAACTCAATTGGCCAATTGATTTCCAGCGTGTGGGAAGCATTTGCAAATGGGTTTTTCATGACTGATGATGTCATCATTGCTGCTGCATTTAAGGTCCACAGCAAGCCTTGCTTCTCCTGCAGGCTTCCAAGCTTTCTCCATTTGGTCTCAGAGGGACCTGCAGGAAAGATGACAAGCGGGAGGGCAAGATCAGCTCCCCACTTTGACGAGGCGGCACTGCAAGCATTAGCCGATGGGGCTAGGGCCAACAGGGAGGTGCTCTTCCCTTCATCAGGGAGGAAGAGGCCTCCCACTCAGACCAAGGCTGTGTGGATGCAGGTGGCTGAGGAGGTCAACTCCTTGGGAGTCACCCGCAGAACCTGGATACAGTGCAGGAAAAGATTTCATGACCTTCAGCGCACTGGAAAAGTGAGTATGAAATTCCCATCACCCTCAAGCTGATCCCCATTGCCTTTCCTCACCAGCACTCAGCTTTAGCAATCTCTTCCTCCACATCCCACTTGACACTGACATCCATGCACCCTTACCCATTCCCTCTCTCTCTATGCTCACATTCACATAACTATTCGACCATGCAGCCCTCACACTCCCTATCACTCTGATGCTTTGACCACAACTGACAACACACAGGGAGGGCCCTTGGTCTTGCAACCTCACTCCATCTTTGTCTCCTTCTAAGTATCTATGCTATGCAATTGCTACACTCACTCCTTCATTCTAACTCAACCTCCAGTTGTTTCCCTCATTGCAGGAAAAGGCAGCTCACAACAAGAGAGAGCGAGCCAGGACAGGAGGAGGGACAGCCTCATTAGCCCACCTGACCCCCTGAGAGGAGGCCATCCTGAAAATTATGGGAATAGAGGATGATTCACGCATGGGGGACGGACAGACGGGTGCAACACAGCAAGCTGGTGACAGAAAAGTTTCCCATCTCTCTCTTTGACATTGCATGAGTCGCTGATAATGATTGTGAAGCTGTAACAGATGGACTTATGAGCATCTGCAAAAAGCTATGTGCATGTAGCCTTTGCATCGCAACTCTGACTCTTTCCTTTACTCCCCCACAGGACCATCACAAGCATCCATCCCCCCTAGCCAGGAAGAAGAGGCTGAGCAGCCAGACTCCTCAGAGGAAGCTGCAACCTCTGAGAGCGCAGCGTCAGCAGAATTCAGCACACCCAGCACCAGCGCAGACACTCACACCTCGGTGGGACCATCGGGACATAGAGTAGTGTTGTCACCTGGTGTATCACAGCTCACAAGAGGGCATCAGCAGATTGTGGAGACAGGGACAGCAGTGGAGAGTCGGAGGGTGCAGGACTCTGCCAGCTCGGCTCAGCAGCCTGTCAACACTCTGCCTCTGGGTCCATCCATAAGATCAGAGGTGATGGAACTCCAGGCACAGATGCAGGAGTCTCTGGCAGGTTTTGTCTCTAGGGTTGCTGCGAGTGTGGAGCTAATGGAGGAGTCCATAGCGAACATGAGCAGAGCCTTTGTGGAGTCATTGGCGCATGAACGCATCACCACAGAAAGGATGGCTGCCTCCGTGGAAACAATTGCTACCTCCATGGTAAGGCTGGCTACCGTACAGGAGAGGTTGGCTACAGTAGAGGAGAGGAGGGCTATGGCCATGGAGGAGCTTAGTCGCCAGGGTATGGAAAACATGGTCATTTGTCAGAATAGAATGACATCTCTTGAGGAGCGATGGGCATCTATTGAACAGAGAAACCAGACCTTCATGGAAGTCCTTCTGAGTAGGACTGCCATTGCAGATACGGGTCTCCATGGCCCCCCTGATGTGCAGCAAGGTGCTCTCCAGCCACTTGCAGGTGCTGAGGGGGACTTGGCCTATGAGAGGGAGGTTGGTGGCATACCTCAAGGAAGTGAGGGCTCCTCTCCAAGAGCTCACACTTCCATGCCACTGCAGAGCCCTCGGTTAGAGCCCCATCGGAATCCACACCCAAGTGAGATAGACTTCTCAAACCCTGCACAGCTGCAGGAGCAGCAGACTGTTGATGAGCCCTCACAGGCTTGCAACCCCAGAGGACACCCACCAAAGGTGTCGAGACAGGAGCAGCAGGAAATTGAGCAAGGGGCCTCCACATCTGCTGAAGCCACAGGGGAAGCACTATGTAGGAGCACGCATAAGAGGAAGATAAAGCACAAGTAGTCACAAGGGTAGTCACTTGGGTGGAATTTAGTGTTTAGTTTAAAAATGCCATCACGTCGTAATTGTACATAAAATTTCTGATGGCAAATGTTGCAGTTGTGGCGTCTGTCATTTTGCTATTGGGACTTCCACATTGAGGCCTTAGGAATATTGCAACTGTTAGTATGGTGGTTGCAGTGCTAGGAATCCTCTGGTTCTTGGCCATTGTCAATGCTCTGGTGAGAAGCTGCAAGGCAAAAGTGTTTGATTGACTAGGCTAAGCAAACCTGGCCAGGATGAGTGCGTTCCTTGCATCCCAGGCAGCAATGTTCTCGCGTAATGCTGCTGCTGGTTGATGGGCCTCTGCAGAATGTTCGTTTTTGCCCTCCTCCTCCTCATCTGAAGAGGATATGTGAAGAGCCACTTGGTCCTCAGGAATCTGCAAGCCACTGCAATGATCAGTAACCTGTCATTCTAGAATGGTACACTAGGTGGAGCTGTATGTTGCTGTATGTTTAAATACTGGGCTACCCATGATGCACTAGGCTACCCAGAAGGTGGTAGTCAAGATGGATGCTGTACAGAAGTCCACATGGCATGAATAAAGTGACTAGCTAGAAAGAAGCTAGCTGTTCATAATGAAAATGACTAGTTATTAATGAACATAACATGGTACCAGGATTGGTAAAATCTGCTGAATATTGTGAAACGCGACATGGAGAATTTGAAGCCACCGGAGGGTTTGAAACTCATGGGGAATGTCGACTGCAATTGACGGACTTTCAAACAACAATTCGAACTCTACATTGCTGCCATCGGATTCGGTACGAAGCCAGACACAAGGAAAATAGCGTTGCTGATCACGGTTGCAGGCCCACAGGCGATAGAGGTATTTAAAACATTTGTAATTGATCAAGAGCAGCACAGAAAAAAATTAGAAGATGTGCTAAAGAAATTTGATACACATTGTTCTCCCAAATCGATTGAGACCTATGAGAGATACGTGTTCTGTTCAAGGACACAGCAGCAAAATGAGACTTTTGATAGCTTTGTGACCGATCTGAAACTGAAAGCACAGACATGTAATTTCTCTGATCTGAAATTATCCATGATTCGTGACCAGATTGTGTTTGGTATTCATGATAAAAAGGTCAGGAATCGTCTGTTGAGAGAAACCGAACTAACATTGGAAAATGCTGTGAAAATATGCCAAGCCAGTGAGCTAGCTCAAAAGCACGCGAATACTTTCAGTGAAATTAATAATAATGCGATTGTAGTAAGTGATAGTGCTGCTGTCTGTGCTGTGTCCTACAAAGGAAAGAAACATGGGCAGAACAGAAATGAAAAGCAATCGGAGGAAGGAATTTTTAATTGTAAATGCTATGGTTACAAACACCAGTCACGAAAATGCCCAGCATTTGGGAAAATGTGCACAAAATGTCATGGAAAGAATCACGTTGCCAAACAATGCTTTTCAAAAGTAAGAACTAAGAAAGGGCAACAAGTCAATGTGATTGAGGATGCTGATTTAAGTGGGACATTTTCTGTAGGAATCATGTCATGTGACAATATCAAAAAGGATACAGAAAATGTGCAGCCCTCAGGAATGGACAATGCTGAACATAAAGTTAATGCAGTAAAAGAGGACAAATGGATAATGTCACAAAGGTAAATGGAGCATTAGTTACATTGAAACTAGACACTGGGGCAAAAGCAAACTTAATCAGTATGAGTGCCATTAAAAATATGAAAGAAAAGCCCAAAATACAAAAAAAGTCAGTACTACTGAAGGACTATAATGGACAGAAAATAGATAGCTTAGGTGTATGCAGACTTAAAGTGACAGTCAAAGACAAAGTGCATCATCTCATGTTTTCTGTTGTGGCTGAAGGACTTGATTCACTACTAGGTGACAAAGCTTGTGAGGACTTAGAACTGGTCAAGAGAGTCTACCGTATAAACTGTGCCATAAGCAGACCAGATGACTCGGTGGATTCTGTAGTGAGTAATTTCCAGGATGTGTTCAAAGGATTTGGAGTTCTACCATTCACATACAAGATCCAGCTAAAGGAGGATGCTCAGCCAGTGGTACATGCTCCACGGAGAGTTCCAGCACCCCTGCGTGACCGGCTCAAGAAAGAACTGGACAGAATGACCACACTAGGAGTCATCAGGAAAGTCGAAGAGCCAACAGACGGGTTAACTCCATGGTATGTGTAAAGAAAAACAACAATGATCTGAGAATATGCATTGATCCAAAGGACTTAAATGCAAACATAAAACGTGAACACTACCAGATTCCCAAGCGAGAAGAAATCACCAGTGAAATGTCAGGTGCCAGATACTTCACAAAGCTCGATGCCTCACGAGGATTTTGGCAACTAAAACTGGATGAAAAGAGCCCCAAATACTGTACCTTCAACACACCATTTGGCAGGTATTGTTTCCTCAGAATGCCTTTCGGGATAATATCTGCATCTGAAATCCTTCATAGAGTGATGGAACACATAATTGAAGGTCTGGAAGGAGTTCGGGTCTATGTTGATGACATCATCATCTGGGGCTCCACACTGAAAGAACACAATGAGATATTGACTAAAGTGCTACAGAGCATACGCCGGAATGAACTGAAGCTCAACAAAGCCAAGTGTCAGTTTGGCGTCCAGGAAGTCACTTTCCTAGGAGATAATCTATCTGGTAAAGGAATAGAGCCAGATATCGAAAAATAAACGCCATACTCAACATGCCCCGACCCACTGACAATAAAGGAGTGCTACGCATCATGGGGATGATAAACTTCATTGGAAAGTTCATTCCTAACTTGTCAGCCAAGACAGCCTGCCTGCGAGACCTGCTACATAAAACAAATGAGTTTGCATGGGCAGAAAGACATGAACAAGAGTGGATGAACCTTAAAACAGTGCTGACAACCACACCTGTACTCACCTTCTTTGACCCAACAAAAAGAATCAAAGTGTCAACGGATGCAGAGGGTGAAGATTGGAAGCCTGTTGCCTATGCCTCCAGGTCTATGACTGATTCTGAGTGTCGATACGCCCAGATTGAAAAGGAATGTCTAGGCTTGGTAGTTGGACTAGAAAAGTTCCATGGCTACATATATGGACTTCCCACCTTCACAGTTGAGACAGACCACTGCCCACTGGTTGCCATCATTAAAAAAATGTCTGAATGAGATGTCTCCAAGGATTCAACGACTCATGATGAAACTGCAAAGATATGACTTTGAACTGATCTACACACCAGGCAAACACATAGTGTTAGCAGATGCACTATCCCGAGCACCCACAATGAGTCATGTGAGCTCTACTGAAGAAGACGTGGATGTTCATGTGAGTATGGTCACTGCTGCGCTGCCCATGTCAGACACAAAATCAAAGCAAATAGCAGAAGAAACAGTAAAAGATACAGTGTTACAAACAGTAATAGAGAACATTCATCATGGTTGGCCAAAAGGTTCCTGTCCAAAGTACTATCACACCAGGTCAGAGTTGAGTGTCGCAAGTGGACTATTACTAAAACAGAACAGAATAGTAATTCCACAGGCTCTACGTCAAGACATGCTCAAAAGGACTCATGAGGGACACCTCGGAATTGAAAAATGCAAAAGGAGAGCAAGAGACACTGTTTATTGGCCTGGCATAAATAAGGACATTGAGAACATGATAGGCGAATGTGAGTCATGTCAGAAACACCAAAACAAACAAGCAAAGGAACCAATGATAGCAGCTGACTTACCAACAGCACCATGGCAAAAGGTTGGTATGGACCTCTTTCATTTGAATGGTAAAGAATATCTAATAGTGATTGACTACTATTCTAACTATCCTGAGATGGCGCTGCTCTCAAGCACCACAGCAAGCAGTGTCATAATGCATGTGAAATCTATCTTCGCCAGACATGGAATTCCCAGGATTGCCGTTAGTGACAATGGTCCGTGCTTCAACTGTAAGGAGTGCCACCAGTTTGCAGCACAATATGACTTTCAGCACATCACATCCAGTCCTCTGTATGCTCAGTCGAATGGTAAGGCAGAGAAAGGTGTTCAAGTTCTCAAACAGCTACTGAAGAAAGCAACAGAAATCAAGTCTGATCCTTATCTCGCCCTGCTGAGCTACTGAGCCTCACCTTTAGACTGTGGTTCTTCACCTGCTGAACTCCTAATGGGTCGCAAGTTGCATACCACGCTACCCTGCTGTGCAAAAGAAAAGCAGAGTAAGGAACTGAGACAGAGACTTCAACTGTTAAAGCTGAAACAGAAATCACACTATGACAAGTCATCCAAAACTCTGAAACCATTGACAAGGGATGATGTTGTCAGGATTGAGGATCCAGATGCATGGAACAGGAAAGCTACAGTTCTTGAGGAAGTAGGACCAAGGCCATACACTGTTAGAACTGAGGAAGGACAGATTCTCAGGAGGAACTGCCGTTCCCTCCTGAAAACACAAGAAACCATCCAAGAGCAAATTGATGACAATGCCGTAACTGAATCTTGTCAATCACCACCAGAACAATCTAACACAAACACACTTACAAGCTCTCATGAAAACACATCAGACTTACCTGTGCTGAGGAGATCCACACGTGAAGTAAAAAAAGCCTGATAGACTTAATCTTTCAGTAAAAAGTAAAGCTTTGACAATGTGTTGACTGTTGTGAAAATGTTTATGTTTATAGAGCACTAACAAAAATGTTACTGATATCATCTTTATCGTTTTTCTTGAAAGTTGATTGATACCGATTTTGTTTAACCACAAAGAAAGGGGGATGTAATGATCAGTAACCTGTCATTCTAGAATGGTACACTAGGTGGAGCTGTATTTTGCTGTATGTTTAAATACTGGGCTACCCACGATGCACTAGGCTACCCAGAAGGCAGTAGTCAAGATGGATGCTGTACAGAAGTCCACATGGCATGAATAAAGTGACTAGCTAGAAGCTAGCTGTTCATAATGAAAACGACTAGTTATTAATGAACATAACAGCCATGACGCTGTGCCATGTTGTGAAGTGCACAGCAAACCATGATGATTCTGGAGACCCTGGCTGCTGAGTGCTGCAGGGCTCCACCTGATCTATCCAGGCATTTGAAGCGCATCTTCAGAAAACCGATGGTTTGCTCGATAATGGATCTGGTGGAAATGTGGCTGGAGTTGTAACACACCTCTGCTTCGTTGGCTGGCCTCCTCAACGGTATCATTAGCCACGTCCTCAGGGGATAGCCCTTGTCTCCAAGTAGCCATCCGTTAAGTTGGTCTGGCGGATTGAATAGTGGAGGCACACTAGACAGGTGCAGGATGAAGGAGTCATGGCAACTGCCAGGATACATGGCACAAACTTGCAAAATTTCCTTCTTGTGGTCACACACCAGCTGAACATTGAGGAAGTGGAAGCCCTTGCGGTTGACAAAAATACCTGGATTGCGATGGGATGCCCTAAGGGCCACATGTGTGCAGTCAACGATGCCCCCTACCCTTGGAAAGCCTGCCAGATGAGCTAATCCAACCACTCGTGCCGTGACACTTGCTCGATCCTTGGTGAAATGGATGTGATTGTGCGTGAGGGCAAAGAGGGCATCGGTTACCTGCGTGATGCAAGTGTGTGCGGCCGCCTGGGAGATGCCGCTGATGTCTGCTGCTGATCCCTGGAATGAGCCTTAGGCAAAAAAGTTGAGTGCGGTGGTGACTTTGACGGCCACTGGTAATGCTTGTCCACCTGGTCCTCTGGGCAACAGGTCTTGCTGTAGCATTGCGCAGATGTCAGTCACTACCTCTCGCGAAAGTCGGAGCCACCTTTGGCACTGCTGGTCAGGCATGTTGAGATAGGTGACCCTGCATCTGTAGACCCTGTTTAGGGGGTACCTCCTGCGCCAACGGGCTTCCAGGCGCTGGCCCCTTCTGGCCTGTGCAGCCTCAGGTAGGTGAGCAGCAGCCTTGCGCTCCTGCTGCTGCTGCTGTTGCTGCTGTTGCTGGTGCTGCTGTTGTTCCTGGTTCTGCTGCTGCCGTGGCTGGTGCTCGAGCTCCTCTAATGCCCAGATGGGAAAGAAATAAATGGCTCCCATGCTTCTGGTAAATGCTTCCGTTGAGGAAGCGCTGAGTGAAGGTTGCGAGAGGGGTTTCTCAGGAGGCCACACTGGAGATGGGTGTGAGGCTCAACTTCCACAGGTGTGGTTAAGCCTTGTAAAAGTTGCCCCAGACCTGAGACCACTAAGTCCTGCCAACTGCAAATGATGGCTGATCAAATCTCTTCTTTAATGGTTGACCTGCAGTTGATAGTCAGCAATCCAATAGTGCTCCCGCCAGGTTTCACATTTGTGTTTCCCACCAGGCGTGTTTTACATGGGAAAAGGGTTAAATTTGCAAGGGCCTGTTAAAATAGGATTATAGAGGCCATTTAGTGGTAATTAAGGGCCTTAACGACCAGTCCCGCCTGTTGGATGCGGGACGGAGTCGGGACCATCAGACACGCCTGAGTTAAAATTGCTCGGAGTCGGGAACCAAGCGGGGGGGTGGAGGGGGGTGTCCCACCTGCCAGTTATTGCGATTTTAACCCCTCGCACGCCTCCAAGCCTGACTCCACGGCTGAATGAAAATTGAGCCCGTTATGTTCTCCTCACAGCTTACTGTCCCACCTAGCTTTGAATCATCAGCAAACTTGGATACATTACACTCAGTCTCTTCATCTAAGTCATTAATATAGATTGTAAATAGCTGAGGTCCAAGCACTGATCTCTGTGGCAATCACCACCGCCAACCCCCTCCCCCCCTCTTCCCACTAGCATTATGGAAGTAAAATGTTCAATATCTTTGCTTTCGATGATTCCAAAGCTTAGTTTTGAAGGAAATTGGCTAGAACCCATTAAAATATTCATACCCTAGGTTTTATTTAGTAATGAATCTGGTGACTGACGTAAATTCCGTTAACTACTTACGCTAAGGAGTCTGGGAATTCAACTTCTAAACCATGCACAGCTGCTTCATTGCATATCAGAGGCAGTGTATGTGGCTGGTTAAAGTTACTTTGAAATAATTATCCCATGTGACCTGCACTTGCCTGAAAAAGGGCTTGCATCCGATTGGCACCCCATCCACCACCTTAAACATTCACTCCTTCCACCACCGGTGCACTGTGTCTGCAGTGTGTACCATCTACAAGATGCACTGCAGCAACTTGCCAAGGCTCCTTCGGCAGCACCTCCCAAACCCGTGACCTCTTCCACTTAGAAGGACAAGGGCAGCAGGTGCATGGGAACACCACCACCTCCAAATTCCCCTCTTGGAAGTATATCACCGATTCTTCATTGTCACTGGATCAAAATCCTGGAACTCCCTCCCGAACAGCACTGTGGAAGTACCTTCACCGCACGGACTGCAGCGGTTCAAGAAGGCGGCTCACCAGCAGCTTCTCAAGGGCAATTAGGGATGGGCAATAAATGCTGGCCTTGCCAGCGATGCCCAGATCCCATGAACGAATAAAAAAAAAATTCCATTAGCGTCTAAATTGCCCAGAATGCATTAGCAGTGCAAACCTAGCAACTTGCAACGGCTACACTACTGTCTCTCACTCTGACATAAGCAAATGAAGCCAGTGGGTGCACAGATTAAAAAGCATTCGAAAACTTGGAGGAAGTGTTTTAAACACACATAGTGGAAGATTTTCCTTTCTGAGAAAGTTTCCTACGTTGCTTATGCACTGCCAATGCATTGAAGACTGAAGAAATGAACGTCAAGCAAGTTAACTGGCACAATGGATAGACATTGTAATAAAATCCGGAGGAGGCAGTGGACCTGGGCGGGAGCAGAGTGAAAGAGGCAGCGATGATAAAAGGAGCGCGGAGTGCAGGCCCAAGACCGGAGGAGGCAGAGGATCTGGGCGAGACCAGAGAGGGAGCAGAGCGAAAGAGACAGCAACTCAATAGAGGCAGAATTCGAAAGAGTGATGTCAGAGTAGAAAAAGTGATGTCGGCACAAGGGAAGGAGCTGATTTAGTGAGTAGCTGGTGAGTGTTTCTTTTTAAGTTTTAGGTTTATTTCTGCTAAGTTAGTTCTTAGTCTATTAGATAGAGGCATGGCAGGGCAGCTCAGTCCCATGCAGTGCACATTCTGTGCCATGTGGGAATTCCTGGACGCTTTGCATAGCCTGGATGATCACATGTGCAGGAAGTGTCACCAGCTACGGCAGCTCGAGATCCGTGTTTCATAGCTTGAGCGACAGTTGGAGTCGCTGCGGTGCATCCGTGAGGCCAAGAGTTACATGGATAGCACGTTTCAGGATGTGGTCACCCCGCAGCTTAAGAGTGTGCAGGCAGAGAGAAGAGGAGGACCAGGTAGGTAGTGCAGGAGTCCACGGAGTGCATCTCGCTCTCCAACTAGTATTCTGTTCTGAGCACTGGTGGAGGTGATGGTTCCTCTGGGGAGTTCAGCCAGAGACAAGTCCACGACACCATGGGTGGCTCAGCTGCATGGTGGGGGGAGGAAAAAGAGTGGAAGAGCAATAGTGGTAGAGGATTCAATAGTTAGGGGAGCAGATAGGCGTTTCTGCAGCCGCAGATGTGACTCCAGGGTGGTATGTTGCCTCGCTGGTGCCAGGGTCAAGTATGTCACTGAGCGGCTGCAGGACACTCTGAGGGGGGAGGGTGAACAGCCAGAGGTCGTTGTCCATATCGGTACCAATGACATAGGCAGAAAGAGGGATGACGTCCTGCAGGCAGAATTTAAGGAGCTAGGAAAGAGATTAAAAAGCAGGACCTCTAAGGTAGTAATCTCCGGATTACTCCCGGTGCCACATGCTAGTGAGTACAGGAATAGGAGGATAGAACAGATGAATGCGTGGCTGGAGAGATGGTGCAGGAGGGAGGGCTTTAGATTCCTGAGGCATTGGGACCATTTCTGGGGTAGGTGGGACCTGTACATGCCGGATGGGTTACACCTCAACAGAGCCGGGACCAATATTCTCATGGGAAGGTTTGCTAGTGCTGTTGGGGAGGGTTTAAACTAACTTGGCAGGGGGATGGGCACCAGCATATAGGAGTAGAAAAGAGGAATAAGGTGCATAAAAGAGTGAGTGTGTTGGATAGTACTAGAGAAGAAAGTAGTACTAGAGGTGGAAGTAGTACCATATTAGAGAGGAATAGACTAAGAAAATCTATGAAAAATTCGGAAATGGGTTTCGAATGCATGTACGTAAACGCACAAAGTGTGGTGAATAAGGTTGGTGAGCTACAAGCACAATTAGCCGTGTGACAATATGATGTTGTGGCAATAACGGAAACGTGGCTTAAAAACGGTGAGGACTGGGCACTTAATATTCAAGGGTACAAGGTGTTCAGAAAAGATAGGGAAGGTAAAAAGGGAGGTGGGGTGGCAGTGCTGATTAAGGCAGACATTGTAGTGTTGGAAAGGGAGGATGTTCTTGAGGGGACAAGGACAGAATCCATTTGGTTAGAGTTGCGGAGCGAAAATGGTATGATCATGTCTTGTTTTGCACACTTTGTACAAAAATAATAACTTGCAGGACAACGGAGTATTACAGTTTAACTCTTTTATTAAGCATTAGGTCTGATCTTACTCATACAGCACTAGTGGGGGAAAGATGGCGTTAGGACCCCTAGCCTGGGTCTTCAAAACAATAGTAGTCCTTACAGATGCCTGCAGGCCAATGACAACTCAGCATGTGATCACATGTGAATATAATAGGTATTCCTTACAGATGCCTGCGGGCCAATGATAATTCAATATGCAAATGTTACATCCCCTTTCTTTTAAAAGAAAAATGTTATGCATTGCTTTTAAACCTTTCTTCTACATAATGTTCTCGGTAGCATAAACATATAAGTAAACTCAGCATTTAACTAGCACTGAAAACATCTCAACGTTTCAATAACGATGTACAGTTTTTTTTAGGGCAGCGATCCGCCTACACCCTTTGACAGTTCACAAGTCAAGGATAACTCTAGGCTTGACCTCTCATCCCGACCTTGTGTGGTATGGAACTGAGCATGCTGCAGAATCGGTCAACAATTCAGGTTCAGGTTTAGGTTCAGGTAAGTATGATGTGTTTTGTGTATTGCTCTGTTCATCACACTCTGTTGAACTGATCCTCTCGTCGGAATGACGGTGTTGTTCCTTGGTGTTCAGGAGGTGCCTGCGATTGCGATGGTACACCTGTCCTTCTGGGGTGCGGACGTGATACGATCGCTCAGTGTCAGCTGGCTGGATGACGAATGCTGGCTTCCAGTAGTCATGCTCTTGGATTCTGACAGATTCTCCATTGTGCAGCGGCGGCAGTAGTCTAGCTGACCTGTCATAGTATCTCCTTTGGTGTTGCTGCCTCTGTACACATTTTGCATGCACTTGCTTGCAGCTGATGACCTCTGGCTGCAGCTGCTGGTTGGTGCTTGGAAGGATTGAGCGGAGTCTGCGGCTCATCAACAGCTGTGCTGGTGACTTGAAATTGTCAACCGGAGGGTTGCGCTACTCAAGGAGACTGATGTAGGGGTCTCTTTTGTCCGCTTTGGCTTTGTCCTTGAGTGTTTTTGCAATCTGGACAGTTTTTTCAGCAAGGCCATTACTTTGAGGGTAATGTGGGCTTGATGTGACTTGTGTGAAATCCCATGCCTTGGCAAATGACTCGAACCCTTTTGATTTGTATTGGGGGCCATTGTCTGAGACTAAAGTCTCTACCATGCCATGCCTGGTGATGTAAGAAAAAGGAGTCTTACCATCAAGTAACTTTAAAGTAAGCTTTAAGTAACTTATAAACACACTATATACAAGAGAGGTCTTTACCATGCCTCTGGTAGAAGCCTCTTACAATACTGAACAGACCAGTATTTATACCAGTCCAACAGGAAGTGACATATGACAGGAAGTGAGGTATGTACACAGTTCATAGTTCATAGTTCACAGTTCACAGGAAGTGATGACATAACTTCCCGGAAGTTATTATTATTATCACATTCTTCCCTCCTGCAGGATTAGGAGGCTGTGGTCTACCTTTTGGTCTGCAGCCGCCGAACAAGGAAGAGTCGCACCCGTTTGGATTCCCGTCGTAGAGGGTCGCTGGTCCGCTTACATGCGGTTGGCCATTGGTCAGAGTCTGTGTGGCCTGGATTGCCCTGTGAAGGGTCGGGGAGATCATGGCTTCGAGTACGAGCCCCAATAGGTTCAAAGTCGGACTGCCTCTGTTCAGAGGGAGGTGCAGAGCTGGTCTGTGGCGGATCAGTACTTTCATGCGCGGTACTGGGAGGGTCGCAACCTTGAGTACGGGGTTCTACCGGCACCAAGCTAGTTGGTGTCTGATCAGGATCCTGGAGAGGGGTACCCGATAGGTCCCAAGAGTTTCCTGGTGAAAGGCCATCACCCGATGTCCCACTAGGTCCTGGTGGGCAGGGAGCCAGATCCCGTAATGATACGGTAGATTCTCGGCCGTCGGAATATCGTATGTTTGCATAGGTGGGGTTGCCATCGGTTAGTTCGACCTCGTCTACGAGAGGGTCATTTTTAGACGTCCGAACGTATCTTCGGAGTAATACAGGTCCAGGAGTAGTTAGCCATGACGGGAGTGATGTCCCATGAGATGAGCGACGCTGGAATCCAAAGAACCGCTCATGAGGTGTAGTATTTGTGGCTGTAGAAAGCAGGGACCGTATAGAGTGCAATGCATCCGGAAGCACTGTTTCCCATTGCTGGTCTGGTAGGCCCCGAGATCTTAAAGCGAGACGTACGGAATTCCAGATGATACCGTTATACCTCTCTACCTGCCCATTTCCGATGGGATGGTATGGTGTTGTTTTGCTTGTAGCAATTTCCCGTTCTGAGAGGTAGTCCTTGAGTTCCCTTGACATAAAGGATGGACCCCGATCTGAGTGAATATAAGCCGGCATGCCACAGAGAGAAAATACCTGCTCAAGGCAGCAGATTACTGTGGACGCCAGCATATTGGAGCAGGGGAAGGCAAACGGAAAACATGAATATTCGTCGATCATGGTGAGCAAATATGTGTTCCGAGTTGAAGAGGGCACTGGGCCCTTAAAATCGATGCTAAGTCGTTGCATCGGTTGGGTTGCATGTATGAGTATACCATCTGAGGGGCGGAAGAACTGAGGTTTTAATTCCGCACAAAGCCGGCATTCTGAGCATATTTTCTTTACATCTCCAGTGGAAAAAGGGAGATTCCGTGATCGTACGAAATGTAGCATGCGCGTAATGCCAGGATGACACAATCCATTGTGGACATCCATGAGAGTAGAGGATGACACAGTGGAGCAGAATGCCCGTGTGAGGGTGTCCGGGGCCACATTCTCCTTGCCAGGCCGATAGAGAATGGTATAACCAAAAGAGGCCAGTTCCATCCTCCAAAGTTGTATTTTATTATTCTTAATTTTGGTTCGTTTTCGATTATCGAGCATGAAGGCGACTGATCATTGGTCCATGATCAATGTAAAGTGCTGGCGAGCTAGAAAATGGTTCCACTTCCGTACTGCCTCTATGATGGCTGTGGCTTCTTTCTCAACCGGAGGATAATGTAGCTCGGCACCTTGTAAGGTCCTGGACATAAATGCTACAGGACGACCTTCCTGATTCAGAGTAGCCGAGATCGCCACCTCCGAGGCATCACATTCAACCACGAAAGGGAGATTCTCATCGATGGAGTGAAGAGCCGCTTTCTCCAACTGTTTTTTGAGAAGGTTAAAGGCTGCAACAGACGCTGTTCCCAGTGGAAATGATCTAGCATGCAGCAAGGGTTGGATTTTGTCCGAAAAATGAGGAATCCATTTAGCGTAGTATGCAAACAGACCGAGAGCCCGACGTAAAGAAGCCGGATTCTTAGGTGACGGGAGCTCTTGGAGCGGGCGAAGTCTTTCTGGGTCTGGCTTAATGATACCATTGCCTACGCAGTAGCCAAGGATGTTGATGGTCGGTTGCGACTCAACAGATTTGGATTCATTCAGGGTCAAATTACGGCGATGGAGGGCATCCCGAAATTTTTGGAGGTTGGCGTCGTGTTCCTGTTGATCGTGACCTGCAATGGTAATGTTATCAAGATAGGGAAAAGTGTCCCTTAGGTTTTCCTGCTTAACCAGGCCATCCATTGCCCATTGGAAGACAGCTACTCCATTAGTAACCCCGGATGGGAGGCGACGAAATTGGTACAGCCGTCCATTAGCCTCAAAGGCCGTGTACTGCTTATCTGAGACCTTCAAGGGTACCTGATGATAGGCACTTTTTAAATCGTAAGTTGAGAACACTTTGTATTCGGCCAGTTTATTAACCATATCATCAATGCGTGGCAATGGGTAGGCGTCCAAGTCGGTATATTGATTGATGGTTTGCGAATAATCGATGCATAGTCGCTGTTTGTGAGGTTTTAGAGGGTTCTTGACAATGACGACTTGAGCCCGCCAGGGCGACGAACATGGTTCGATGATATCCTCTGCTAGAAGTTGAGAGATTTCAGCCGCAATAAAAGATTGGTCTTCCTGATTAAAGCGCCGCGATTTTGTTATTATTGGTTTGCATTGAGGCGGAATACTGGCAAATAATGAGGGTTCATCAAGTGAAGCTGCTGACAATGCACAAAATGGTAATTTAGACGGTATATTAGAAATAGTAAGTCCGGGTTTGGATCCACCAAACTCAATGGTGAGTTTCTTATGCTGTTTTTGGAAGTCCAGCCCTAAGAGGAGATCACTACATAAGTCCTTGAGCACTGAAAGTCGGGTGGAGGGATACATACGACCATGAAGTGTCATATCAACAACACAAAAGCCAGAGATTCTGGTATTAAGTGATGACTGAGCCATCGCAATTGCCTGGTCCGATGGGAAGACATGTAGTTTCAATTTTGCAACAATCTGTTCCTTAATGAAACTATCAGTACTTCCTGAGTCAATTAAGGCATCTAAGGTATGCCCTTTAATTGAAATTTTTGTGGCTGCATGAGACAGGTTCTGTGGGCAAGCAGCTGTAATTGGTGTCGTTGCACAGAGAGTGGCTAAAACTCTCGGTGTGCTTCTTCGGGAGAGAGCTCGAGAGGAAGCTTGATAGGTCCTAGCTGGAGCATCTTGATAGGCCCTAATTGGGGCAGTTCGGTAGGCCTTAGCTGGATTGGCCCTCATAGAGGCCCTTGATAGGCAAACTTTAGACAAGTGTCCTTTTTTTTTGCAATAACTGCAGATTGCATTGCGAGCAGGGCAGGTTTTCCTAGGGTGAAAAGCATCTCCACAAAAGAAGCACTCCTTCCTAGATTGCCAAGAGGCTGCTAAAGTGGGGTCATCCTCCTCTTCTTCATCAGAATTATCAGAATTAGATTCCCCCATGATAGGGTTCACCTGAGACCGCTTGAATTGTCTGGTTGCAGCTACAGCAGCAGATCGAGATCTGGGCAGCTGATAGAGGTCTGCATTTCTCTTTGCCAAATCCAGAGAACAAGCTAGGTCAAAAGCTTTTTGTAGCTCAAGTGTTTTACTTTCTAGTAGACGCTGGCGTATAAATGGAGAGGCAATCCCGCAGATGAAAGCATCACGAATCATTTCTTGGCGGTACAGCTCAGCTGAGGCTGCCTGAAGGTTACAATCTATGCTGAGCCTGTGAAGTTCTTGCAGGAATTCGTCAATTGATTCCCCTGGCCCTTGTTGGGCTGTGGCCAGTAGATGTCTAGCATAGACCTCATTTGGGGTCTTGGCATACAGTTTCTTAAGTGCCCGAATCACCTCATCATAATTATCCCATTCATCAACATATTCGAACACTTTTGGGGTCACATAATTGATAAGTATCCTCAATCTAGCAGGAGCATCCGCTTCACATTCATCCAGAAAATTCTCAAAAGTACGGTACCAATGCTTCCATACCCTGCCAGCTGCTGGTGTATTCGGGTCCAAGTCCAGACGAATAGGTCTAAGGATTCTCTCCATGATGGGTGGTTCCCTGGATCCTTAACTCCGAGTTTGTCCGAAGGTCTAGTATTTGTGAGTGTAAATACTAAGTTACTTAAATTGATGTAAGAAAAAGGAGTCTTACCATCAAGTAACTTTAAAGTAAGCTTTAGGTAACTTATAAACACACTATATACAAGAGAGGTCTTTACCATGCCTCTGGTAGAAGCCTCTTACAATACTGAACAGACCAGTATTTATACCAGTCCAACAGGAAGTGACATATGACAGGAAGTGAGGTATGTACACAGTTCATAGTTCATAGTTCACAGTTCACAGGAAGTGATGACATAACTTCCCGGAAGTTATTATTATTATCACACCTGGCAAAGGCTGCCTTTAGCTTGTGGATCACAGCTGCAGATGTGGTGCTGTGAAGCTTGTCCAGTTCAAAAAATCTGCTGTAGTAATCAACAGTCAATATGTAGTCCTCGTTGTTCCGTGTGAACAGATCCGTTGCTGCGACCTGCCAGGGCCTATCTGGGATACGGTGAGGTATCATGGGCTCTTTGACATTTGATGGGCGGCGTTCTAGACAAATGAAACATTTTCCAACAATGTCCTCAACGTGTTTGCACATTCCGGGCCAAAACATAAGGTAACGTGCTCTTTGTTTGCATTTTTCCATGCCCATATGTCCAGCATGAATTTTTGTCAACATCTCTTCTCTGAGACTGGTAGGAATGATGATTTTCTCCCCTTTGAAGATGATTCTATTGATTTGTGACAGTTCGTCTCTGTGGTTCCAGAATTCAGATATGCTCTGAGGGCATTTCCTCCTTTCCTCAGGCCATCCTTCATTTTTGACTTTGCTGAGTTGTGCATCTTTCTCTGTTCCTGCTTGGATCTCCTTCAGTTTTGAGTCACTCACAGATAAGCTGTTGTACACCATGTGCACCTGCACATCCATGCCTTCACTGAGACTGCTGTCCTGGTAGCTAAGAGACTTTCTGGAGAGTGTGTCTGCGACAGGAATGTCTTTGCCTAGACGGTGAATGATTGTGAAGTCATATTTCTGTAGCTGAAGGATCATTCTCTGTAGCCTTGGTGGGGCTGCAGCTAGTGGTTTCCTCATGATTGACTCGAGGGGCTTGTGGTCGGATTCCACAATGACTTGTTGGCCATAGACGTACTGGTGGAAACGCTAACATCCAAACAGAATTGCATATAGCTCTTTCTCGATTTGAGCATAGTTGATTTCACTGTCTGTGAGAGATCTGGAAGCGTAGCCGATGGGCTTTCCTTCTTGCAGTAATACTGCACCTAATCCGTACTATGATGCGTCCAATTGTAGTCTGAGCTCTTTGTTGTGGTCGAAGTAGGCAAGAACTGGTCCTGGTTCTCTGGTGATTAGGTCTTTCATTTTCTGAAATGCTGTGTCATGTTGTTTGTCCCACAGGAACTCATTGGATTGTTTGAGCAACTGACGCATGGGTGCATTGATTTCAGAGAGGCTCAGGGCAAACTTGGCCAAGTAGTTAACCATGCCTAGTACTGTCTCTAGCTCTGCGCGGTTCTTCGGCGGCTCCATCTTCTTGATGGCGGAAATTTTCTCTGGATCCGGCTTAATGCCATCAGTTGAGAGGCAATGCCCGAAATAACTGATCTCGGTGGATCCGATTATACTTTTCTCAGGGTTGAGCCGGATACCTTTCTCCTTTCGCACGGAGGTTCCTGTCATGTTCCTCTCTATTCCTGCCATAGATGAGGATGTCATCTACGATTACGACTACTCCGTCGAGGCCTTCATAGGTTTCATTGATCTTCTGCTGGAATTCATCCTGAGCTGAGATAAGACCAAATGGTAAACGCAGAAATCGGTAGCATCCAAATGGTGTGTTGAACGTTGTTAGCTTAGATGACTCTTCCGTGAGCTTGATAGTCCAGTATCCTGATCATGCGTCCATTACACTGAAGGAACGTGCTCCCACTAGCTTGGGTGTGATGTCATCTGGCGTTGCTAGAGGGTAGTGAGGGCGTTTGAAAGCCTTGTTCAAATTTCTGGGGTCGAGACAGACTCTGAGCTTGACTGTACGTGGTTTTTCAACCATTACTAACGCGTTGACCCACTCTGTCGGTTCTGTTTCCTGGACGATGATTTCTGTATTCTCTATGCTCTGCAGCCGCTCCTTCAGGCAAGTATGTAAAGCAAGGGGTATCCTTCTCAGTGGGCAAACCACAGGGGTTGCTGCTGGGTCAAAGTGAATAGTGCATTCACCTGGGAATAGTCCGATTCCTTTGAAAATGTCAGCAAACTCCTCCATGACTGTCTGCTTCTCAACTGGTGCTGTCAATGATAGCACTAGCTTGACAAGATTCATGTCTAAACATGCCTTTAGACCTAGCACTGGAGGTGCTCGAGTGTCAACAATGTAAAAGTCCAACATCATGTCGCTATCTTTGTACTTGCATTTCATCACGCATGTGCCTTTTACAATGAGCTGCTCACCCCCATAGCTGGTCAGTCTGCATGAGGTGGGCTGTAGCTCACACTCATCCTTCAAGCTGTGATATTCACTCAGAGGAATTACATTAACCTGAGCTCCAGTGTCTAGTTTAAACTTAAGCTCTGTGCCCTGTTTTCCTATCTCAATATCGGCAGGGGCTTGCTCAGTCTCTGAAATCTGTTTTTTCTGTGACACAGAATCAATAAACAGTTCCTCTGCATTTGGCGCTCTATCTGGCATTTGGCTGTCACTCACTCTGTGTACTGCTTGTCCAAAAACAGTCCTGCAAACTTTAGCAAAGTGGTTCCATTTACCACATTTAGCACATTGCCTTCCTTTGGCAGGGCAGTGCTCCTTTTCTCCATGCATCTTGTTTCCACAATATCCACAGTTTTTGAAGCGTTTTATGTCTGTGTCACCCATTTTTAGAACTCTCTCTGTTCTTTCTATTCTGAAACACGCTCTATGGGCGGTGTTCTTTGGTGTGTGTCTATTAACTGCGTGCACTGTCTGTTCACGTGAGCTGCTCGTGGCGCCAGTTATGGTTTTCAACTGTGCTTGGGCTATCTCGTGTGATCTAGCTATGTCCATAGCTTTGTCCAGCATCTTGAGGGAAGTGGTGGTAGGGATTGTGGATGCATTGGTAATAATTTTCCAAAACTCCCTGGACTCAGCAAAGGTCCCGGCAGATTGGAAAACTGCTAATGTAACACCCTTATTTAAAAAGGGTAGTAGATAGAAGGCTGGAAACTATAGACCAGTAAGCCTCACATCTGTGGTTGGTAAAATTTTAGAGTCCATTATTAAGGAGACAGTAACAGGACATTTGGATAATCATAATTTAATAGGACAAAGTCAGCATGGTTTTCCGAAGGGGAAGTCATGTTTGACAAATTTGCTTGAGTTCTTTGAGGACGTAACATACAGGGTGGATAAAGGGGAACCAGTGGACGTAGTGTATTTAGACTTCCAAAAGGCATTTGACAAGGTGCCACATAAAAGATTATTGCTCAAGATAAAAAATCATGGGATTGGGGGTAATATTCTGGCATGGGTGGAGGATTGGCTATCTAACAGAAAGCAGAGAGTTGGGATAAATGGTTCATTCTCAGACAGGCAATCAGTAACTAGTGGTGTTCCGCAGGGGTCAGTGCTGGGACCCCAACTCTTTACAATCTATATTAACGATTTGGAGGAAGGGGACCGAGTGTAACATATCAAAGTTTGCAGATGATACAAAGATGGGAGGGAAAGTATTGAGTGAGGAGGACATAAAAAACCTGCAAAGGGAAATAGACAGGCTAAGTAAGTGAGCAGAGATTTGGCAGATGGAATATAATACTGGAAAGTGTGAGGTTATGCACTTTGGTGGGAAAAATCATAGAGCAAGTTATTATCTTAATGGCAAGAAACTGGAAAGCACTGCAGTACAAAGGGAGCTGGGGGTCCTGGTGCATGAAACACAAAAAGTTAGTATGCAGGTGCAGCAGGTGATCAAGAAGGCCAATGGAATGTTGGCTTTTATTGCTAGGGGGGTGGAATATAAAAACAGGGAGGTATTGCTGCAGTTGTACAAGGTATTGGTGAGACCACACCTGGAATACTGCATACAGTTTTGGTGTCCATACTTAAGTAAAGACATACTTGCTCTCGAGGCAGTATAAAGAAGGTTCACTCGGTTAATCCTGGGGATGAGGGGGTTGACATATGAGGAGAGGTTAAGTAGATTGGGACTCTACTCATTGGAGTTCAGAAGAATGAGAGGCGATCTTATTGAAACATATAAGATTGTGAAGGGGCTTGATCGGGTGGATGCGGTGAGGATGTTCCCAATGATGGGTGAAACTAGAACTAGGGGGCATAACCTTAGAATAAGTGGCTGCTCTTTCAAAACTGAGATGAGGAGAAACTTCTTCACTCAGAGGGTGGTAGGTCTGTGGAATTTGCTGCCCCAGAGAGCTGTGGAAGCTACATCATTAAATAAATTTAAAACAGAAATAGACAGTTTCCTAGAAGTAAGGGGATTAGGGGTTACGGGGAGCGGGTAGGAAATCGGACATGAGGCTAGGTTCGGATCGGTCATGGCCCTGTAGGTGGTGGAGCGGGCCCAGGGGCCGTGTAGCCTTGTCCTGCTCCTACTTCTTGTGTTCTAATTCTGTGTTAGATTTCAGGAGATGGTTCTATTCACAGGGATTAGTGGAGACCTCGGGAACAGGCTGCCAGCTAGGAGTCCTTCAAGAGTAAACTGGGCCTGTCACTGGCTGGGGTGGAGATCACCTCTTACAGAAGGTAAGTACTGCAGGAAATACAGGGACAGAGTGATCTCCTGGACGAGTTTCGATCGCCTAGATGGGTCGGAGAGGAATTTCCCAGATTTTTTCTCCCAAATTGGCCATTGGGTTTTTTATCTGGTTTTTCGCCTCTCCCGGGAGATCACATGGGTTTGGGTGGGATGGAGAGTGAAAGTAGATTTGAGGTTAGGATCAGATCAGCCATGATCTTATTGAATGGCGGAGCAGGCTCGAGGGGCCGATTGGCCTTCTCCTGCTCCTATTTCTTATGTTCTTATGTTAGCCCGGACCCAACATTCAAAAGTTTCTCTCTCACTTTAGCTGAATGTATTCCAAACAGGATGCGGTCTCTGACCATCTCATCTTTATCTGCATATTCACAGTTTTTTACCAGCAGTTTTAACTCAGTCACGAACTGTTCCAACGACTCACTAGCTCCTTGTACTTTCTCCTGAAACTTGTACCTAGCGAATATCATATTTGTCTCGGGCATCACATATGATTCAAAATGGTCAAAATAACTTTTCAGTACCTTTGCTTCATCCGCGGTGAGAGACCATGTGTTAAAAATGTCTCTCCCTTTTTCTCCGATCCACAGGAGTAGGTAGCTGCATCTTTCTTCCTCCCCTTTGCTTTTCAACGGACCCGAGAATATCAACTCCACGTGTTGCTTGAACTTGCACCATTCTCTATGTAAGTTCAAAGATCCCCAATTCATTCAAGGCAAGGGAGCTCCAACAATGTCCATTTTCAATCCCTGTTCTGACACCATTTCTTCTTTTGCACACTTTGTACAAAAATAATAACTTGCAGGACAACGGAGTATTACAGTTTAACTCTTTTATTAAGCATTAGGTCTGATCTTACTCATACAGCACTAGTGGGGGAAAGATGGCGTTAGGACCCCTAGCCTGGGTCTTCAAAACAATAGTAGTCCTTACAGATGCCTGCAGGCCAATGACAACTCAGTATGTGATCACATGTGAATATAACAGGTATTCCTTACAGATGCCTGCGGGCCAATGATAATTCAATATGCAATTGTTACAGATCACGCTATTGTGGGTATTCCAAATAGTGAGAGGGAGGTAGAGGAGCAAATCTGCAGGGAAATTGCAGGGATATGCAAGAGCTTTAGAGTGGTGATATTAGAGGACTTTAATTACCAGAATATCGATTGGGAATATTGCGTCCAGTTCTGGTCACCACACTTTAGGAAGGATATGAAGGCCCTTGAGAGGGTGCAGAGCAGATTTACCAGAATGGTTCTGGGGATGGGGGATCTTAGCTACAAGGACAGGTTGGAGAAGCTGGATTTGTTTTCATTAGAGCAAAGGAAATTGAGGTGATTTGATAGAAGTGTACAAGATTATGATGGGTTTGGATAGGCTAGACGGGGAAAGGCTATTCCCACTAGTTGATGGTACAAGGACTAGGGGACACAGATTTAAGGTTTTGGGCAAGAGATACAGGGAGGACGTGAGGAAAATCTTTTTTACGCAGCGAGTGGTGAGGACCTGGAAATCACTGCTGACGGAAGTGGTGGAAGCAGAGACACTCAATGTTTTCACGGGGAGACTGGACAGGCACTTGAGGGAAATAAACTTGCAGGGCTACGGGGATAGAGTGTGGGAATGGGAGACTGGATTGCTCTACAGAGAACTGGCATGGACTCGATGGGCCGAATGGCCTCCTTCTGTGCTGTTATGACTCTATGGCTATGATTCTATGACTAAAAGCTAACTGTAGTTAGTTTTTGAAATTAATTGGTAATTATTATAATGGAAAGTAAAAATTGATTGACTACAAAGACTTCAGAATTCATTTTTCCAGATGTATGCACCGTAGTGGTCTGAGCTGATGAAATATGAGAATGCAAGATTTATATTGTTGAGGTGAGGTACAAATGCCTTTTGGAATTCTGGTCTTAATGAGGCAACTAGTGTGGGGAAGGGGGTGGTGGTTAGGGCAGAAACTAATGCTTGAATTTTAATAGTGTGCCGGCTTGGGAGTGGGGGGTTGGGGGGGGGCGGGGCGGGCGCTCTGAAGCAATCAGGAAACCTGAAAGAACGGATTTCCCGCAGGCTCTGTCGAATTTAATGGCAGGGCCTGATTTGGATTGGAAACCTCTGTTTCCTCCCCGTAGCCAGCCAAATTGAGAGGCTGGCTGGCTGACTGTGGGCGGGTAGGCCTGCGGCACTAGACCGCAGAGAGCAGGGAGGGAGGGAGGTATCAGGGGGCTGGTCCAGAGCAGATCAGAGGGCCGGAGGAGCATGGGCAGGTCTGGAGCAGATTGAAGAGCTGGAGGAAAGGGGGTTGGGGGGGTGTCGGGAACAGATCGGGGCAGGAGCGGCTGATCGGAGGGCCGGAGGATTGCGGGGGGGTGGTTTCAGGAGCTCATCAAGGGCCATAAGAGCATCATCGGAGGGCCATAGCAGCATGGGGTAGGGGGTAGTGGGGGGGAGGCCGACAATACCGGGGGTCAGAGGAGCATGGGGGGGGCGAGGACTTATGCGGGGAATTGGAGGCCTGTAAGGGGATTGGAGGCCTCGTGGGGGGAGTCTCTGATCATGGGGGGCGGGGGGGGGGGTGGTGTTAGGCAGGGACGCTGGATCCAGAAGGTAAATGTAAAGGCACTTACCTCCTGGATCCAGCAGTCCTTGCTTTTCTTTAGCTGGTGTGTTTTATGAGGCCTGCAAAACCCAACCAGCTACTGTTAAATTTAAAATGGTGGTTAAATCTGAGGCATGCCAGCCTCATTATAATATTTAAATGGGCGACCCGCCTTCTGGGAGTGGGTTGACTGCCCGCCCCCCATCCCGCCTCCGTTAAAACCGAAACTTGGTGGGTTGGAGGCGGGTTCTGGTGGGGATTCAGATTTTTAACACTTTAACTTCCCACCCAACTCCAACCCACCTGTTTTGTTGGGTTAAAATTCCCCCTAAGGATTTTAATTTGCCTTCCCAACTTTGTTTTATTAAGTAGCTGCCTCTTTTCTCTGGCTGCAGGCTGATACTTGTCTTACTCCATCTCCAATCTCTGTTGTGAAACTTCCTTCTGCTCCAGGGATGGAGGGCCTCCTCCATTGTCTTCATCATGCTCCTCAATTTCAGGAAGGAGTAATGCTTTCTATATCGTGACATTTTTGCAGGATGCAGCAAGCTACTATAATTATGGACACTCTTGCTGGACTGGGCGGCAGGGCTTTATCAGATTTATCCAGGCCCTTAAAATGAGACTGCCTAATGCCAATCACATTTACTCTATCACATGTTTTGTAGCACCACGACCCTCGCTATATTGTTCCTTCCCCTCTGTCTGAGGATGCTGTGCTGGTCATGAGTCCCGCATCACTGAAGAGTGCTTCTGGGACCCTGGTTTCGCCTCTCACATTCTACTGGCTGGTGCTCTGAGGGGTGTGGTTGATGGGCAAGGAAAAAATGGGCAGACGGCAGAGGCAACAACAGCAACTTGTATTTATATAGTGCCTTTAGCATAGTAAAACGTCCCAAGGCGCTGCACAGGAGCGTTGTCAAACAAAATTTGATACCGAGCCATGTAAGGAGAAATTAGGGCAGATGACCAAAAGCTTGGTCAAAGAAGTAGGTTTTAAGGAGCATCTTAAATGAGGAAAGAGAGGTAGAGAGATGGAAAAGTTTAGGGAGGGAATTCCAGAGCTTAGGGCCAAGGCAGCTGAAGGTATGGCCGCCAATGGTGGAGCAATTAAAATCAGGCATGCTCAAGAGGCCAGGATTAGAGGAGAGCAAATTTCTCGGGGGGTTGTGGGGCTGGAGGAGATTACAGAGATTGGGAGGGGTGAGGCCGTGGAGGCATTATAAAAACAAGGATGAAAATTTAAAGCTCAAGGCATTGCTTAACCGGGAGGCAATGTGGGTCAGCAATCGCAGGAGTGATGGGTGAACAGGACTTGATGCGAGTTAGGCAGAATTCAGCGGCGGCAGTGGGGCTATAAAAGGCTCCAGAGACCAGGTAAGGCCTCAGAGCGTCGGCGGGAATTCAGCGGCGGCAGCGGGGCTATAAAAGGCTCCAGAGACCAGGTAAGGCCTCAGAGCGTCGGCGGGAATTCAGCGGCGGCAGCAGGGCTATAAAAGGCTCCAGAGACCAGGTAAGGCCTCAGAGCGTCGGCGGGAATTCAGCGGCGGCAGTGGGGCTATAAAAGGCTCCAGAGACCAGGTAAGGCCTCAGAGCGTCGGCGGGAATTCAGCGGCGGCAGCAGGGCTATAAAAGGCTCCAGAGACCAGGTAAGGCCTCAGAGCGTCGGCGGGAATTCAGCGGCGGCAGCGGGGCTATAAAAGGCTCCAGAGACCAGGTAAGGCCTCAGAGCGTCGGCGGGAATTCAGCGGCGGCAGTGGGGCTATAAAAGGCTCCAGAGACCAGGTAAGGCATACCAGACTCGGAACTCAGAGGGAAGGAGAGAGGTCAAAAATAATCAAAGTGTGACGTCACCAGAACGCAGGTAAGTGATTGGTTGGTGAGCATTTCTCTCTTTTTAAACTTAAACTCTGTGGTTTATAGTTTCTAAGGTGTGATATTCATCATCTAGAATCAGGGCAGAGGGTATTTAAAAATAATATAAATAAATGTAATTAATTAAATAGAATGGGAGAGCAGGTGATGTGTTGCTGCTGCAATATGTGGGAGCTGGTGGACACCATTGATGCTCACGGTGATCACATTTGCAGTAAGTGCTGGCTGCTCGAGGAATTCCGGCTCCGTATTGAAGAGCTGGAGTCCGAGCTTCAAACACTGAGACACATCAGGGAGGGGGAGAGTTACCTGGACTCTGTGTTTCAGGAGGTAGTCACACCAATTAGATTAATTAATTCAGATGTAGTCCGTGGCCAGGGACAGGATGGTGTGACTACGAGTGAGGCAGGTACGGGGATCCAGGAGGTAGTGTTGGAGGAGCCGCAGCCCTTGCTCTTGTACAACAGGTTTGAGGCTCTTACTCCCTGTGAGGATGGGAACGGGGACTGCGGGGAGGATGAGTAACCTGGCCACAGCACCGTGGAGCGGGGGGCCATTCAAGTGGGGGGAGTTAAAAGAAATGTTGTAGCGGTAGGGGATAGTTTTGTTAGGGGGATAGATAGGGTTCTTTGCAGCCGAGAGCGAGAGTCCCGAAGGCTGTGTTGCCTGCCCGGTGCCAGGGTTAAGGACATCTCCTCTGGGCTGGAGAGAAACTTGGAGTGGGAGGGGGAGGATCCAGTTGTCGTGGTCCATGTTGGTACCAATGACATAGATAGGACAAGGAAAGAGGTTCTGCTGAGAGAGTTTGAGCAGCTAGGGGCCAAATTAAAAAGCAGGACCACAAGGTTAATAATCTCTGGATTACTACCTGAGCCACGTGCAAATTTGGCTAGGGTAAATAAAATTAGAGAGTTAAATGCGTGGCTCAAAGACTGGTGTGGGACAAATGGGTTTTGCTTCTTGGGACACTGGCATCAGTACTGGGACAGGAGAGAGCTGTTCCCTTGGGACAGACTTCACTTGGCCAGTGCTGGGACTAGAATCCTGGCGAATCGAATAACTAGGGCTGTAGAGAGGGCTTTAAACTAATTAGTGGGGGGGAGGTTTTAAGAGAGCGAAAAATAAAAATGACAGCGGAGAAGGCAATAGAGCAAGGTAGCAGTGGGGGAATTAAAAACCAGTGCATGTCAGGAAGGGACAGAATGTATAATGATAAAGGTAAAGTAGTAAAAGGGGTAAAAGCAGGAATAAATAGTCAGAAAACATATTTGAAAGTTCTTTATCTGAATGCACGCAACATTCGTAACAAAATAGACGAGTTGACGGTACAAATAAGTACACATGGATGTGATCTGGTGGCCATTACGGAAACATGGCTGCAAGATGATCATGACTGGGAACTAAACATACAAGGGTATTTGACAATTAGGAAGGACAGACAGGAAGGAAAGGGAGGTGGGGTTGCTATGTTAATCAAGGATGGAATCACTGCAATAGTCAGAAATGATATTGGGTCAAAGGATCAGGATAGTGAAACAGTTTGGGTGGAGATAAGGAATAATAAGGGGAAAAAGTCACTAGTGGGCATAGTCTATAGGCCTCCTAACAGTTGCAACTCTGTTGGTTGGAGTATAAATCAGGAAATAGTTGGGGCTTGTAATAAGGGAACAGCTATAATCATGGGGGATTTTAACTTTCATATTGACTGGACTAATCAAATTGGGCATGGCAGCCTTGAGGAAGAGTTCATAGAGTATATTAAGGATGGGTTCCTTGAGCAGTATGTAACTGAACCAACCAGGGGGCAGGCAATCTTAGATCTGGTCCTGTGTAATGAGACAGGATTAATAAAAAATGTCCTAGTAAAGGATCCCCTTGGAATGGGTGACCATAATATGGTTGAATTCCAAATTCAGTTTGAGGGTGAGAGAGTTGGATCTCAAACCAGCGTACTGAGCTTAAATAAAGGAGACTATGAAGGTATGAGAGTAGAATTGACTAAAGTGGACTGGGAAAACAGATTAAAGTGTAAGACAGTACAAGAGCAGTGGTCTACATTCAAGGAGATATTTCACATCTTTCAAGATAAATATATTCCACTGAGGAAAAAGGGGAGTAAAAGAAAAGACATCCGTGGCTTAATAGTATCCGACTGAAAACAAGGGCATATAAAGTAGCCAAATCTAGTGGGAGGATATAAAATTGGGAAGCATTTAAAAGCCAGCAAACAATAACTAAAAGATTAATTAAGAAAGGGAAGATAGATTATGAAAGTAAACTAGCAAAAAATATAAAAACAGATAGCAAGAGTTTCTACAGCTATATAAAAAGAAAAAGGGTGGCTAAAGTGAATGTTGGTCCCTTAGAGGATGAGATCGGGAAACTAGTGGTGAGGAACATGGAGATGGCAAAGACGCTGAACAAATATTTTGTATCAGTCTTTACAGTAGAGGACACTAAAAAATATCCCAACACTGGACAAACAGGGGGCAATGGGGGGGAGGAGCTAAACATGATTAAAATCACTAAGGAGATGGTACTCGGTAAAATAATGGGACTTTAGGTGGATAAATCCCCCGGACCTGATGGCCTACATCCTAGGGTCTTGAGAGAAGTGGCGGTAGGGATTGTGGATGCATTGGTGATTATTTCCAAAACTCCCTGGACTCAGGAAAGGTCCCGGCAGATTGGAAAACTGCTAATGTAACACCCTTATTTAAGAAGGAAAGTAGACAAAAAGCTGGGAACTATAGACCAGTTAGCCTAACATCTGTGGTTGGCAAAATGTTGGAGTCCATTATTAAGGAAACAGTATCAGAGCATTTGGATAAACATAATTTAATAGGACAGAGTCAGCATGGTTTTATGAAGGGGAAGTCATGTTTGACAAATTTGCTTGAATTCTTTGAGGACGTAACATACAGGGTGGATAAAGGGGAACCAGTGGATGTAGTGTATTTGGAGTTCCAAAAGGCATTTGACAAGTTTCCACACAAAAGATTACTGATCAAGATAAAAAAATCACGGGATTGGGGGTAATATACTGGCATGGGTGGAAGATTGGCTATCTAACAGAAAACAAAGAGTTGGGATAAATGGTTCGTTCTCAGGCTGGCAATCAATAACTAGTGGTGTTCCGCAGGGGTCAGTGCTGGGACCCCAACTCTTTACAATCTATATTAACGATTTGGAGGAAGGGACCGAGTGCAACATATCCAAGTTTGCTGACGATACAAAGATGGGAGGGAAGGCAGTGAGGCAGAAAAAATCAAAGAGCAAGTTATTTTCTAAATGGAGAGAAACTGCAAAGTGCTACAGTACAAAGGGATCTGGGGGTCCTGGTGCATGAAACACAAAAAGTTAGTATGCAGGTGCAGCAGGTGATCAGGAAGGCCAATGGAATCTTGGCTTTTATTGCAAGGGGGATGGAGTATAAAAACAGGGAAGTCTTGCTGCAGTTATACAAGGTATTGGTGAGGCCACACCTGGAATACTGCATGCAGTTTTGGTTTCCATATTTAAGAAAAGATATACTTGCTCTCGAGGCGGTTCAGAGAAGGTTCACTCGGTTGATTCCGGAGATGAGGGGGTTGACGTATGAGGAAAGGTTGAGTAGGTTGGGCCTCTACTCATTGGAGTTCAGAAGAATGAGAGGCGATCTTATCGAAACATATAAGATTGTGAGGGGGCTTGATCGGGTGGATGCGGTGAGGATGTTTCCACTGATGGGTGAGACTAGAACTAGGGGGCATAATCTTAGAATAAGTGGCTGCCCTTTCAAAACTGAGATGAGGAGAAACTTCTTCACTCAGAGGGTAGTAAATCTATGGAATTTGCTACCCCAGAGAGCTGTGGAAGCTGCAACATTAAATAAATTTAAAACGGAGATAGACAGTTTCCTAGCAGATAAGGGAATTAGGGGTTATGGGGAGAGGGCAGGGAAGTGGACGTGAGTCTAGATTCGGATCAGCCATGATGGTATTGAATGGCGGAGCAGGCCCGAGGGGCCGTATGGCCTACTCCTGCTCCTACTTCTTATGTTCTTATTATGTTCTTATGGATGACCTCAAGTTTACACAGGGTAGAATGTGGGAGGCCGGCCAGGAGTGCATTGGAATAGTCAAGTCTAGAGGTAACAAAGGCATGGATGAGGGGTTCAGCAGCAGATAAGCTGAAGCAGGGGTGGAGTCGGGCGATGTTACAGAGGTGGAAATAGATGGTCTTAGTTATGGCATGGATATGTGGTCGGAAGCTCATTTCAAGTGGCACCAAGGTTGCAAACAGTCTAGGGAGAGTGATGGAGTCGGTGGCTAGAGAATGGAAGCTGAATGGATAGTCTCAATCTTAGTGCCAAAGAAGTCCATGAGCTCTTTGCCATTTTTGTTGGAGGTGAGGGTGGAGAGCACAGGGGAGAGATTTAAGGAAATGGTTGGTAGTGGAGAAAAGAAGACAGTGATTAGCTTTGCTTTCCAGGAATATCTTGGAGTAATGGATGGTTTTGGCAGAGGAGAGCAATGCCCAATAGTTCTTGTTGTGGAAGTCAGATCCCCCAAATTCACCCCTTACATGACTAACATACACCTCGTATTGAGGTACCTTAGATGATTTAAATCTACAAAAATGTCAGACAGGAAAAGACCAACTTTTGCCAATGGGCATTCAGCCAATTCTCAATCCACCGCAGCAGATTACCATTAATTCCACGTGATTCTATCTTGTAGAGAAGCATCTTATGTGGTACCTTATCAAAAGTTTGCTGGAAGCCCAAGTAGACAATGGCTAATGGGTTACCCTCATCTACTAACCTGGTGACTTCTTCAAAAATTTCAACTAAATTGGTAAAATGCGATTGTCACAAATGTAAAAAAATACTAACCTGTTCACTGTTTATGTATCTTTTAACTAGTGATAAGTCCTATGAAAGGAATGGTTAGGTACTATATTAAGAATAGGCTCCTATTTTCTATAAGCAAAAGCCAGAAAGGTTTCTTTTAAAAGCAGGCACTAGTGCATCAGATTTCCCACAATCACCATTGGTGATCAGAACCAAAAGTACTAGAGGCATGTACAATACACAGGACAACTAGTTCATCAGCACAATTTAAAAAAGCGTTTAATAAAAATTAGTATGTTGCAGACTTGTTTGATCATTTATAGCAGATATTTTTAGCATTGTGTAAGCTGGGGCAACACTACAAATGAGCACACAGAGTGCTGAATTTCTTCTAGCATTCCAAAGATATGAATAGATGCTGTCATTTGATATCCATAAGGAATTACTGTAATATTTCAATGATCTGTGTTACTGAAAAGGATGGAATCAAAATCTGAGAGTTAGATTAAGTTTTGCCCTGGGTATTTCCTTTAATAAATCAGAAACTCATACCTTCTATAGTTTAGCATGTTCTAAAAATGCTCCATTAAGCCTCAAAGGGTTAATTAAAGCATGCCATCTGTACTCTTGGAACACTGACATCTTTCTGCAGGCTCGGCTGTGTCTCTGGAAGCTGGCTGGAGCCATGGTTGCTGTCAGAATGTGTGTGGGATGTGATTACTACAGTCAAGAGACCTGAGAGTATAAGCAGATAAACGGCAAGCAGAAGTGAACCCGTGTCACAGTGCACAGAGATACACCATCTTAACACAAGGCAGGCCGAATTCTCTAAGAGTTTCTTCCTCGTTTTGATGTGTTGAAGAGATGCAGGGCTGTGCTATAAACCAGGAGGGAGAGAGAAAAGAATTCCTGTTATTCTCACAACTGTTGTTTTTCTTTAGATCAACCGTGGCTCATTCATTTTGTTCTTGACAGAAACTGTGGAAAAGTAGAGCGTATAATTTCACTTTCCAGAAACGATGTTACTATATATGTAGAAATTGGTTGAAGCCTTTCACGTTATGAGGCAAATCTATAGATAGCATGCAATTATCAAATAGGCACCTAAGTCATCTATAAGTTCATCTTTTAGAAAGTTGAGATACGTATTAAAATACCAATGGAAGTGAGAGAAGTTGGAGGTGAGCAGCCTCTCAAGTGCTGAGGAAATAAAGTCCCCAGGCAACATGTAATAAGTAGTGGCGTTGGCAGTAAAACTGCTGATGGCACATGTGCCTGCAAAAAATGGCACTCTAAGCGTTTCCTGCTCTCCAAACTCCATTGCACATCTCCATAACTCCACACTTTTCCTTGTAGAAGGATATAATTATACAGGCCTGTAAGCAACCTTTAAAATGGTGTCCATTTAATTTTTATTCACCACTTCTATTTTATTTCTCTTATCTTATCTCTCTTCCTCAAATCAGTATATAAAAAAATTATATTCACTACCATAAATCCGTTGTAAATTTTAGCAGATAAATCATACCTTCTATCATTAAAATATGGTTCTGTGCATATATTCTCTAAATAGGTTTTTTCCTAAAATTTTAATTTAGCTTGGTACCTGTCTGCATGTTACACGTGAGCACCCATTATAATCCTGAAGGGCACAATTTTGGACATCAGTGCAAAGACCAAAGTGCATGTTGTATGTATTTTTATACAGAGGCAGGGAAGAGTACTAGACGGGTGTGTATTATATGTGGAATACTGAGACATAAATCACATTTGTATTTAGTGCTCATTTATTTTGTGTTGGCCGCTTCAATGAAAGCCTCACAAATTTTACCAGTACAGAAGTCCCTTATCTAGAGCACCTGGTACGTGCATGGAAATGGGAAAAAGCAAAATCCGACAGATGCTGGAAATCTGAAACCAAAACAGAAAATGTTGGAAATACACAGCAGGTCAGTCAGCATCTGTGGAAAGAATAGACAAGTTTATATTTTTTCTTTAAACTGAAAATAAGAGGCAGCCAGGCATATTAATACAATGAATAAAGGGGAGGGGGATTTATATATACATATATTACATACAGAGGAATTATAAGGAGAATGATACAACAGATCATATCAGGCAAATAATAGACAGAGGCATTATCGAAACAAGAGATATGTAAATAGCTAAAACACTGGGAAGTTTGGAGAATGTGAGAAGATGGCTTTTTTCAGTTCCAAATAAGGGTTCGCACTTAAAATGTGTCCTGTTTTGCACACTTTGTACAAAAATAATAAATTGCAGGACAACAGAGTATTACAGTTTAAACTCTTTTAATGAAGCATCAGGTCTGTGCTTACTCATAACAGTACAGCACTGTGTGGACAAGATGGAGTTAGGACCCCTGGGTCTTCTAAACAATAGCAGTCCTTACAGATGCCTGCAGGCCAATGACAACTCAGCATGTGATCACATGTGAATATAATAGGTATTCCTTACAGATGCCTGCGGGCCAATGATAATTCAGTATGCAAATGTTACATCCCCTTTCTTTTAAAAGAAAAATGTTGTGCATTACTTTTGAACCTTTCTTCTACATAATGTTCTCAATAGCATCAACATATAAGTAAACTCAACATTTAACTAGCACTGAAAACATCTCAACGTTTCAATAACGATGTACAGTTTTTTTAGGGCAGCGATCCGCCTACACTCTTTGGCAGTTCACAAATCAAGGATAACTCTAGGCTTGACCTCTCGTCCCGACCTTGTGTGGTATGGAACTGAGTATGCTCCTGAATCGGTCAACAAATCAAGTTCAGGTTTAGGTTCAGGTAAGTATGATGTGTTTTGTGTATTGCTCTGTTCATCACACTCTGTTGCACTGATCCTCTCGTCGGAAAGACAGTGTTGCTCCTTGGTGTTCAGGAGGTGCCTGCGATTGCGGCGGTGCACCTGTCCTTCTGGGGTGCGGACGTGATACGATCGCTCAGTGTCAGCTGGCTGGATGACGACTGCTGGCTTCCAGTAGTCATGGTCCTGGATTCTGATGGATTCTCCATTGTGCAGCGGCGGCAGTAGTCTAGCTGACCTGTCATAGTAACTCTTTTGGTGTTGCTGTCTCTGTACATGTTTTGCATGCACTTGCTTGCAGCTGACGACCTACCAGGGCCTGTCTGGGATATGGTGAGGTATCATGGGCTCTTTGACATTTGATGAGCGGCGTTCTAGACAAATGGAACATTTTCCGACAATGTCCTCAATGTGTTTGCACATTCCGGGCCAAAACATAATGTCACGTGCTCTTTGTTTGCATTTTTCCATGCCCATATGTCCAGCATGAATTTTTGTCAACATCTCTTCTCTGAGACTGGTAAGAATAATGGTTTTCTCCCCTTTGAAGATGATTCCATTGATTTGTGACAGTTTGTCTCTGTGGTTCCAGAATTCAGATATGCTCTGAGGGCATTTCCTCCTTTCCTCAGGCCATCCTTCATGTATGACTTTGCTCAGCAGTGTGAGTTGTGCATCTTTCTCTGTTCCTGCTTGGATCTCCTTCAGTTCTGAGTCACTCACAGGTAAGCTGTTGTACACCATGTGCACTTGCACATCCATGCCTTCACTGAGGCTGCTGTCCTGGTAGCTAAGAGTCTTTCTGGAGAGCGTGTCTTCGACAGGAATGTCTTTGCCTGGACGGTGAATGATTGTGAAGTCATACTTCTGTAGCTGAAGGATCATTCTCTGTAGCCTTGGTGGGGCTGCGGCTAGTGGTTTCCTCATGATTGACTCGAGGTGCTTGTGGTTGGATTCCACAATGACTTGTCGGCCATAGACATACTGGTGGAAACGCTTACATCCAAACAGAATTGCATATAGCTCTTTCTCAATTTGAGCATAGTTGATTTCACTGTCTGAGAGAGATCTGGAAGCGTAGCCGATGGGCTTTCCTTCTTGCAGTAATACTGCGCCTAGTCCGTACTATGATGCATCCAATTGTAGTCTGAGCTCTTTGTTGGGGTCGAAGTAGGCAAGAACTGGTCCTGGTTCTCTGGTGATTAGGTCTTTCATTTTCTGAAATGCTGTGTCATGTTGTTTGTCCCACAGGAACTCATTGGATTGTTTGAGCAACTGACGCATGGGTGCTTTGATTTCGGAGAGGCTCGGGGCAAACTTGGCTAAGTCGTTAACCATGCCTAGTACTGTCTCTAGCTCTGCGCGGTTCTTCGGCGGCTCCATCTTCTTGATGGCGGAGATTTTCTCTGGATCCGGCTTAATGCCATCAGTTGAGAGGCAATGCTCGAAATAACTAATCTCGGTGGATCCGATTATGCTTTTCTCGGGGTTGAGCCGGATACCTTTCTCCCATGATCTTTGTAGCATCGCATGGAGGTTCCTGTCATGTTCCTCTCTATTCCTGCCATAGATGAGGATGTCGTCTATGATTGCGACTACTCCGTCGAGGCCTTCATAGGTTTCGTCGATTTTCCGCTGGAATTCATCCTGAGCTGAGATAAGACCAAATGGTAAACGCAGAAATCCGTAGCGTCCAAATGGTGTGTTGAGCGTTGTTAGCTTAGATTACTCTTCTGTGAGCTTGATATTCCAGTATCCTGATCGTGCGTCCATTACACTGAAGTAACATGCTCCCACTAGCTTGGGTGTGATGTCATCTAGTGTTGGTAGAGGGTAGTGAGGGCGTTTGATAGCCTTGTTCAAATCTCTGGGGTCGAGACAGACTCTGACCTTGCCTGTACATGGTTTCTCAACCACTACTAACGCATTGACCCACTCTGTCGGTTCTGTTTCCCGGACGATGATTTCTGTATTCTCCATGCTCTGCAGCTCCTCCTTCAGGCGACTGCGTAGAGTAAGGGATATCCTTCTCGGTGGGCAAACCACAGGGGATGCTGCTGGGTCAAGGTGAATAGTGCATTCACCTGGGAATAGTCCGATTCCTTTGAAAACATCAGCAAATTAATCCATGACTGTCTGCTTCTCAACTGGTGCTGTCAATGATAGCACTAGCTTGATGAGGTCCATGTCTAAACATGCCTATAGACCTAGCACTGGCGGTGCTCGAGTGTCAATAATGTAAAAGTCCAGCATCATGTCGCTTTCTTTGTACTTGCATTTCATCACACATGTGCCTTTTACAATGAGCTGCTCACCCCCATAGCCGGTCAGTCTGCGTGAGATGGGCTGCAGCTCACACTCATCCTTCAAGCTGTGATACTCACTCAGAGGAATTACATTAACCTGAGATCCAGTGTCTAGTTTAAACTTAAGCTCTTTGCCCTGTTTTCCTATCTCAATATCGGCATAAGCTTGCTCAGTCCCTGAAATCTGTTTTTTCTGTGACACACAATCAATAAACAGTTCCTCTGCATTTGGCTCTCTATCTGGCATTTGGCTGTCACTCACTGTGTGTACTGCTTTTCTGAAAACAGTCTTGCAAACTTTAGCAAAGTGGTTCCATTTACCACATTTACCACATTTAGTACATTGCCTTCCTTTGGCAGGGCAGTACTCCTTTTCTCCATGCCAGTTGTTTCCACAATATCCACAGTTTTTGAAGCGTTTTATGTCTGTGTTGCCCATTTTTAGAACTCTCACTGTTCTTTCTGTTCTGAAACACGCTCTCTGGGCGGTGTTCTTTGGTGTGTATCTATTAACTGCGTGCACTGTCTGTTCACTCGAGCTGCTCGTGGCGCCAGTTATGGTTTTCAACTGTGCTTGGGCTATCTCGTGCGATCTAGCTATGTCCATAGCTTTGTCCAGCGTTAGCCTGGACCCAACATTCAAAAGTTTCTCTCTCACTTTAGCTGAATGTATTCCAAACACGATGTGGTCTCTGACCATCTCATCTTTATCTGCATATATACAGTCTTTTACCAGCAGTTTTAACTCAGTGACAAACTGTTCTAACGACTCACTAGCTCCTTGTACTTTCTCCTGAAACTTGTACCTAGCGAATATCGTATTTGTCTTGGGCATCACATATGCTTCAAAACGGTCAAAATAACTTTTCAGTAGCTTTGCTTCATCTGCGGTGAGAGACCATGTGTTAAAAATGTCTCTCCCTTTTTCTGATCCACAGGAGTAGGTAGCTGCATCTTTCTTTCTCCCCTTTGCTTTTCAGTGAACCCGAGAACATCAACTCCACGTGTTGCTTGAACTTGCTCCATTCTCTAGGTAAGTTCAAAGTTACCCAATTCATTCGGGGTAAGGGAGCTCCAACGATGTCCATTTCAAATCCCTGTTCTGACACCATGTCTTGTTTTGCACACTTTGTACAAAAATAATAAATTGCAGGACAACGGAGTATTACAGTTTAAACTCTTTTAATGAAGAATCAGGTCTGTGCTTACTCATATCAGTACAGCACCGTGTGGACAAGATGGAGTTCGGACCCCTGGGTCTTCTAAACAATAGCAGTCCTTACAGATGCCTGCAGGCCAATGACAACTCAACATGTGATCACATGTGAATATAATAGGTATTCCTTACAGATGCCTGCGGGCCAATGATAATTCAGTATGCAAATGTTACAAAATGTACACTTGTTTCTGACTCCTCAGTTGTTAACTGACTTGCTGCATGCTTCCAGTATATATTGTTTTTGTTTTAGAACATGCATGAAAGTACATATGCATACAACTCTCTGGCCAGAATTTTCTCGTTGCTGAGCGTACAGGTTTGGGGGCAGGTTGGCAGTAAAAATCTCGTAAATTGCGAGAGCGTCAGGGATCCGCTGTCATCTCGCCGCCTCACACATTTAACTCGGGCGGCTTTGAAGGCACAACACGGACCCGATCAGCAGAGGCGGACAACCTCATTCAAGTCATTAACTGCTTGTTGAGAGACCCTTAAGAGGGTTTTTAATGCTAGCTTTTGATTTTTCTGCAGGAGCGCAGGATTCACGCAGCTCGGGTATCTCGGCTGTGAAGGGGAAGCGGAAGCTCAGTGGCCATTGGTGAGTCCATTCATTGAGAGTTGGGAAAAGCACATAAATACTGAAACATTACACCTCATTACTTGCCTTATAGAAAGGCTCTTGCTCACTCCATTTTTTCCACAAATTTAGATGTCAGCAGTTTGCAGGTCATTTCAGCAACCTCAGAAGCCACTTGGCCATCTGATTTCTACTTTACCTGCCATCTACTACATCAGCATGGGTGCTGCTTTTACTGTCTCACCTTGGCCCTCAGAACTGGACCAAGATGAGCCCCACCACCAGCAGCAGCATCCGCACCAACAGTCTTCTCCTCAATGACCTGATGCTCCACAGGAGAGAGGGGGGCACCACAGGGCTGCAGCGCGCCAGAGGCGATACCCCCAACACAGGGTATACAGGCAGTGGATGAGCTTCCTCAGCATGACTGAGCAGCAGTGCTTCAGGATACTCAGGCTATTGTGCCAGGTCATTGCAGACATTTGTAGCTTGCTGGAACAAGACCTGCAGCCCAGAAGTCCTGGTGGACACAACTTGCCAGTCACTGTCAAAGTCACCACCGCCCTCAACTTCTTCGCCTCAGGCTCCTTCCAGGGATCTGCAGCAGACATTTGCTGGATCTCACAGTCGGCCACCCACAGATGCATCACCCAGGTGACCGATGCCATGTTTTATAAGTCAGCCAATTATATCAACTGTGCCACTGATGAGGCCAGTGTTACTGAGTGGCAGGGCTCATAGAAGGAGCATTCACGTTGCGGCCCCATCAGGTTTTTCGCTTGTGAATCCTACAACGCTACACCCAACTTTCCTGATCTGGTATTGGAGGGTGAAGAATGGATCTGCAGTCAAACCGAGACCAAGACGGTGACGGGTGTCAATGTCGAAAGCATGGGCCCTCATCAGGGCTGGCACTGACTATCATCTCTGCCAACATTGAAGGTCTGTCAGCAGTCAAATTGGCTGATAGATGTACAAGAAACAAGTGTGACATCCTTTGCCTACAAGAGACATACCGCGGAGCTACACGCATCCAGCCAAGGTCAGGAATGACCCTAGTGATAGAGAGACTCCATGATGAGTATGGCAATGTCGTTTTCATCCGAAGCAGAGTTGCTGTTGATAAATCCTCCATGTCAGAACTTGCTAATATTGAAATCCTTAACATCCAGCTTATGGGGATTTCAGTCAGTGCAGTATATAAGCCACCTAATGAGCAGTTTGCTTTCCCAGATGCCTTTACTGACGACCCAGTAAATGTTGTGACTGGCGACTTCAATAGCCACAGCGTGCACTGGGGATACTCGGAGATGAATGAGGATGCAGAACTAGTAGAAAGCTGGTCAGAGGCAAGTCAGCTGTCTCTCATTCATGATGCAAAACTACCAAGATCCTTCAGCAGCAGCCGATGGAGACAGGATTACAACTCAGACTTGGTGTTTGCTTCTAACCGCACAGCTAACCAATGTGAGAAAATTGTTCTGGATCCTATTCCAAACTCCCAACATCGACCAATTGGAATCAAGATCAATGTAGAAGTTGCTCCTCACTCAGTTCCCCTCCACCAATGCTTCAATTTGAAGAAGACAAACTGGGAAAGGTTCTCTACTTACCTGGATGCTGCACTAAAAGACACCCCAGCTTCTCCAGAACATTACGACGTGTTTGTAGAGATGGTGAAAACCTCCTCTAGAAATAATATTCCCCGAGGGTGCCGGACAAACTACATCCCAGGGCTATCAGAGGATACTAAAGACCTCTATGAGGTCTATACCAACTGTTTCCAGGCAGATCCCTTTGGAGATGATACTCTGGAAGCTGGAGAAAGGCTTGTTGATACCATATCAGATGAGTGAAGCAAGAAGTGGCAAGAACTGATCGAATCCACAGATATGATGCACAGCTGGAAAGCATGGAAAAGCATCAGGATGCTAGGAAACGACTTGATAAAGAGGATTCTGACTTTACAAGGCCCTTCAACATGAACGAGGTGTTCTTCGGTATCAAAGTGAGGAAAAACAACAAAGCAGCTGGACTTGATGATATTCTTTGCAATCAAATCAAGCATTTTGGTCCTGTGGCTTTACTATGGCTACTTGACATGCTCAACAATTGCTTAGCCACCAACAAGATCCCTAAGTTGTGGAGACAAGCGAGAATAGTGGCAATTCTGAAGTCCGGCAAAGACCCAGCCAACCCTAAGAGCTTCAGGCCAATTTCCCTGTTATGCCACACCTAGAAACTGTTTGAGAGGCTCATCCTGAATTGTAGATGAATGTCTTATCCCTGAACAAGCAGGATTCAGGCCAGGAAAATCCTGCACAAGCCAGCTTCTAAATCTGACCCAATTTATCGAGGATGGCTACGAGAGTGGGCTAATAACAGGTGCAGCCTTTGTGGATTTATCTGCTACATATGACATGGTCAATCATCGGATTCTTGAGCAGTAGGTATTCCGCATAACAAAAAATGCCAGATTAACTGAGCTGATATGCAACATGCTGGCCAACAGATGTTTCTTTGCTGACCTCAGTGGCAAGTGAAGCAGATGGCGCAGACAGAAGAATGGGTTACCTCAAGGTAGTGTTCTCGCACCCTTGCTGTTTAACATTTATACCAACGACCAGCCCATCCATCCACACACCAGAAGTTTCCTCTATGCCAATGATCTGTGTGTAGCATCTCAGGACCAATCCTTTGATAAAGTAAATAAGTCCCTTGGCGATGCGCTTGCTGAGCTAACCAACTACTGTGTGACCAATCATCTGCGAGCCAACCCTGAAAAGACACAGATCAGTGCTTTTCATCTTAAGAACAGAGATGCAAACCAAGAACTTAATGTCTGGTGGTATGGGAGAAGACTGGCAAACAACTCTAAGCCAATGTACTTTGGCATAACATTAGATCGTACCCAAAGCTCCAAAGATCATGTCATCAAAGCAAAGTCGAAGGTGGGAGCCAGAAACATCTTAAGGAAGTTGGCCAACTCTAAATGGGAAATTGACCCAAGGATCTTACGAACTACTGCCCTTGCCCTGTGCTATTCAGCAGCTGAATATGCCTGTCCAGTCTGGGAACACTCCTCGCATGCCAAGAAGATGGATCCAGTCCTCAATGCAGCCCATAGTGCTATTTCTGGATGCCTGAAACCTATGAAGGTGGATGATCTTTACCTGCTTGCTGGTATTGCCCCACCTTTCATAAGAAAGCGAGTTTCATCAAGAGTGGAAAGGTGATCCCTGTCATCCACTTTTTCAACACAAGCCAGCAACTAAGAGTCTCAACTCCAGGAGCAGTTTCTTACATGCTGTCCAACCCTTGGAATGTAATTCCCACAGCTGTAGACTAGATGCTTGGTCAAAGGATCTGCAGACAAAGCCACACAAGCTACCTTTTGATACAGAGGAATCTCTTCCAACAGGAGCCAGTGAGACTTGGCTTACTTGGCTGTGTCTCAATTGCCTCAGGACTGGTGCTGGCTGCTGCAGAGCTCTCATGCAGAAGTGGGGATACAGCCAAATTGATACTACTGACTGTGACTGCGGAGAAGCATTTCAAACAATGGAGCATCTCCTAGAATGCCTTCTAATACCACAGCCATGCAGACCTAAAGATCTGAGGGACTTCAACTCTCAAGCCAGAGCCTACGTGGAACAGTGGCAAGGGAAGGCATAGCAACACAACGCGACGACGACTGAGCGTGCACTTAGCTTTGCGATTCTGGCTGTCTTCCCACAGGTGCAGGGCGTCATCGACTGCACACGTGTGGCCATGAAGGCACCCCATCATCAGCCAGGAGTGCTTGTGAACCGCAAGGGCTTCCACTCCCTCAATGTGCAGCTCATCTGCAACCATAAAAAGATGATTATGCATGAGTGCACCAGATTCCCTGGCAGCTGTCATGACTCTTTCATGTTGTGCCAGTCCACCCTCCCTCAGCTCTTTGCTACTCCAAACAGATTTACCGGCTGGCTGCTTGGAGACAAGGGCTATCCACTGAAGACGTGGCTCATGACACTCTTGAGGACGCCAAGTACTGAGGCCGAGGAGTGTTATAACGAGAGCCACATGCCCACCAGATGTGTCATAGAGCAAGCAATAGGCATGCTGATGATGCGCTTCAGATGCCTTGACAGATCTGGAGGCGCCCTTCAGTACGCACCAGCCAGGGTCTCCAGAATCATAGTCATTTGCTGCGTGCTGCACAACATAGCATAGCAGCGAGGAGGAGCAGGAGGAAGAACCTGAGGTGGAGATGGCACCAGCAGCGGTGCACATTGCTGCCCGGGAGGCCCAGGATTGCCTCATCATGGCCAGATTTACTTAACTTGCTCCAGAGCAGCCACATGGCTGCCACATGCTGTACTAAGTTAACCCCCCAACAACACCATAAGGCATCCCTACAATGACCAGCCATTCCTCTCACCCAAATCCCCAGTGCTCGAGGTTAAGTAATGTCTCACCATTCACTCCAAGTGACAAAACCACTTTCAAGGTAGCAGGCAAAAATGGACAAGACCAGAAAGTGGTGCAAAAAAAGACATTTATCAGTGTCACAAAATTAACTGAAACTTAACACTAACATTTGTTCATGCACCCATGTGCATACCCGTGTGCATCTACTTTTGTGTCTTTTTTCTTTTCCGAGTGCTTCTACGAGGTGCAACCCCTGTGGATTCAGCAGAAGTTGAGGCAGGCTGCTTATTTCCCTGCTGCGACTCGTTAGAAATTTTTGGTGGACGTCCTCTGGGTTTTGGAGCCTGTGATGGCCCCGCCAAAGTCTGCTCCTCCTGCGACTGTGCAGGGGCAGACTTGGCCATTGGGATCCGAGGAAGCATGTGGGGCACTGACTGAGGGGGAGGCAATGGGGGAGAAGTGGGAGCGCTTTGAGAAGAGCCCCCACTTGCATGTCCCCTTTCACCATCGTCCCTCTCATGGGCCACCCGCACTTCCCTGCTAGTAAGGAGCTGGAGAGCATCTTGCAGAGGTGGAGCTTCCTCTGAGGAGTTGTCTTCCACCTCCGACTGGGGACAGTGGGTGGGGGGGCACTTGATGGACCTATGGGAGAGTAAAGAGATGAATTAAAAGTGTTATAATAACAATGGGTAATGTTCAGAAGGCATTTGATAAGGTGCCACACAAGAGGTTATTAAACAATATTAGGGCTCTTGGATTGGGGGTAATATACCAGCAGGGATTGAGGGTTGGTTAATAGACAGAAAACAAAGAGTAGGAATAAACGGGTCATTTTCGGGTTGGCAGGCTGTAACTAGTGGGGTACCGCAAGGATCAGTGCTTGGGCCTCAGCTATTCACAATCTACATCAATGATTTGGATGAGGGGACCAAATGTAATATATCCAAATGTGCTGATGATACAAAGCTGGGTGGGAATGTAAGTTGTGAGGAGGATGCAAGGAGGCTTCAAGGGGATATAGACAGGCTAAGTGAGTAGGCAAGATCATGGCAAATGGAATATAATGTGGAGAAATGTGAAGTTATCCACTTTGGTAGGAAAAATAGAAAAGTGTAGTGTCCGCGTATCAATAACACACGGATTGCAGGAGAATGGTAATAACAGGTGTTTACTGAACAGAGGGTATGCGGGAACTAACTGTACAAATTACTACACGGTGTTATATACAGGGGTGGTCACTACTGGTACTGCAATATACAGGGGCTGTAAAAGATAGTTCCTCTCTTAAAGGTACATACATTACAATTCCCCCCCTTTTAGATAAACAGTACATAACATTCATTTAACAATTAAATAATAACTAATTACAATTACAATTTTCTTTGTACTATATACATCAGCTGAAAGTAATCATTTATAAATTCAGTCTTTGAGGAGGCTTCCTGATCCTGTCTGGATAGCGCCTTTCTCGAGTATCCTGTTCTTGCGGCGGAGTTGATTCTGGCTCATTGTCATTGGTTGGTTCGTCAGCTTCCAATACCACTGATTCTGAGGTAGACGCAATCTGTACTTTGGGTTCATCACCAGGTACGTATGGGCGAGGCATGGGGTTGATTTGTTCCTGTGACTCTAGAATCTGGTCAACATGGCGTCTCATGATGCTCTCTCCAACGTCCACTGTGTACATTAGTGGTCCCTGCTGTGTGCATATCGTTCCTGGCTGCCATTTTTCTGTTCGGTAGTCGTGGGCCAAGACTGGTTGCCCTATCTTGAAGCTCCTGGTTGGCTTCTCATTGATGTGCTGGAATTGCTTATTCTCAACATCTCGTCTTATGTTTGGTTTGAGCAAATCCAGGCGACATCTTAACCTTCGGTTAAAGAACATCATGGCTGGAGCTTGGTTGGTGACTGCATGTGTCGCATTCCGGTAAGCAAACAAGAAATTATCCACCTTGTGTTGCAGTGGTATGTTGTCGTTATACATCGCCTTTATTGCTTTTTTAAAGGTTTGAACAAACCTCTCAGCCAATCCATTTGTGGCTGGATGATATGGGGCGGATGTGTAATGCTTTACCCCATTATTCCTCAAAAACCTCCGGAAATCCTCGGACACAAACTGTGGTCCATTGTCGGAGCAAATCTGTTCTGGCAAGCCATTCCTGGCGAAGATGGTCCGTAGGACTGCAATAGTTTTCTCCGTGGTGGTGGAGGACATTTTGATGACCTCTGGCCATTTCGAATGTGCATCCATGGCGATTAAAAACATTGAGTCCATAAATGGACCAGCAAAATCAATGTGTACCCGTTGCCATGGAGATGAGGGCCACTCCCATGGGTGTAGCGGGGCCTGTGGTGGAGCGTTTTGGACTTTCTGGCATCCTGTGCATCTCTTGGTCATTTCCTCGATTTCTTTATCGATTCCCGGCCACCACACAAACGCCCTGGCTAGGCTCTTCATTTTTACCCCTCCCAGATGACCCTCATGAAGCTCATTGAGCACTCTATCTCTCAACTTGGGTGGAATTACCACTCGGGATCCACACATCAAGGTCCCCCGGCACACTGACAGCTGTTCTATCCTTGGCGAGAATGCTGGCAACAGTGAGTCGCCATGTGCTGGCCATCCCTTCACCGTCAAATCATAGACCCGAGAGAGTGTCGGGTCAATTCGGGTTTCCTTCTCTATACTTGAGTTTGTAACAGGTAGACATTCGACTATGGTCGAATGGAATATCTCAACAGGGTCCACTGCAGGTGCTTCCTCCACCATAGGCAGCGGCAGGCGCGACAGCCCATCAGCGTTTCCATGCTGTTTTGTGCCCTTATACTCTATGTCGTATTGATGTGCCTCTAGAAAAAGGGACCATCTTTGCAGCCGTTGCGCCGTCATCACCGGAACGCCCTTCTTTGGGTTAAAAATGGAGACAAGAGGCTGGTGATCAGTCAGTAAGGTGAATTTCTGCCCGTGCAGATAGTGATTGAACTTCTTTACCCCCCACACCAGGCTGAGGGCCTCCCTGTCAATCTGGGCGTAGTTACGCTCAGCTGAGGTTAACGAGCGTGACGCAAAGGCTATTGGCCTCTCTGAACCGTCAAGGAATTTGTGCGACAGCACCGCTCTAATGCCGTAGGGAGACGCATCACATGCCAACCGAATCGGTAGTGTTGGATTGTAGTGGGCCAATACTTCTTTTGAAATGATTAGGCATTTACATTTCTGAAAGGCACGCTTACACTCATCACTCCATTTCCATGCTACTCCAGTTTGCAGCAGGGCATTCAGTGGGTGCAGAATTGTAGACAAATTTGGCAAGAACTTATGGTAGGAGTTCACCAACCCGAGGAATGACCTCAGTTGCGACACATTTTTCGGTGCTGGAGCCTTGACTACTGCCTCAAACTTGTCTGGGGACTTATGTAACCCCTCTTCATCAATCACGTGGCCACAATACAAGATTTGTTTCCTGAAAAACTCGCATTTGGGGCGGTTGGCTCGTAGGCCATATTCTTGTAATCTAGTGAGCACCTGCTCCAGGTTGGTAAGGTGTTCACTGTCATTTTCGCCGGTAACCAGGATGTCGTCCAAATAACACTGGGTCCCCGGGATCCCTTGCAGGACTTGTTCCATCGCCCTCTGCCAAATAGCCGGAGCTGATGCTACCCCGAATACCAGTCGGTTGTACTGGTAAAGACCTTTGTGAGTGTTTATCGTGAGGTATTTTCTAGATGCTTCTTCTACCTCCATTTGTAGATACGCTTGGGCCAGATCAATCTTCGTAAAGCGTTTCCCTCCAGATAGTGAGGCGAAAATATCTTCTATCCGCGGAAGTGGATATTGTACTGTGTGAAGGACTGGGTTCACAGTTACCTTAAAGTCCCCACAGATGCGAACCTTCTTCGGTTCCCCAGGCGTGCTGCTCAATGATTTCTTCATTACAGGAACGATGGGTGTGGCCCACTCGCTCCAGTCCACCTTGGACAGCACACCCAAATGCTCCAGACTCTCCAGCTCTGCTTCGACAGCTGGGCGGATCGCATACGGTACCGGTCTGGCCTTAAAAAATTTGGGGTTTGCTTTATCTTCAATTTTTATCATTGCCGTTACGCCTTTTAGAGTCCCAAGTTCTTGCTGGAACACCTCTTTCGCGTCAGTTAGAATTTTTGACAGTCGTCCAGGTGTGATGTCGTAATCCTTTTTGTCAGCCACAGTTAGCGCCTGAATGGAATGCCAATCCAATTGTATTTTTTGGATCCATTCACGTCCCAATGATGGTGGTCCTCCATCTTGTAGTATATATAGATACAGTTTCTGTGTTTCCTTGCCGTTGTATTTAATGGGCACCCTTATTTTTCCTCTGGGGTAGACTTTTTGCCCCGTATATGTCTTCAAGACAATGGACGTGTCCTTCAAGTGTATGTGTGAGAATAGCCACTCATAGTCTCGTCGATTCATGACTGTTAGGGCTGATCCTGTGTCCAATTCCATCTTTACTTGGGACCCTGCTATCATGAGGGTGACCCAAATGGTTCGGTGATCCTCCTTTGCGATCACGATTTGTAACTTTAGACAACTTAGTCTCCTGCTCCCGGAGTCATTATCACTCTTCTGATCTTCTGAACTACTGTCCGTCATCTTTTGTACTTTCTTGTACTTTTCCTTAGTAGTTCTTTTAGTGTTGGTTTTCCCGACCTGCAGACTCATGCACTTTTCCACATTGCCTGCATACTTTGTCCTTAAACCAGCAATCCTTCTGGTCATGGGTTGTTCTGCCGCAGCGATAGCACTTTTCTGCTCCATATGCCATTTCATTGGTGCTATATTCTTGCGGTTTCTGTTGTATTTCCGCAGCTCCCCGTGCTGCTGCTTCGTAGGATACTGCCACGCTGAAAGCCTTTTCTAGCGTAAGGTCCTTTTCCGAAAGTAGTCGTTTCTGGGTTCCTTCACTCTGGAGCCCGCAGACAAACTTATCCCTTAAGGTATCTGCCAGTCCTGCTCCGAACTGGCAGTGTTTCGATAACTTGCATAGTTCCGTAAGATAGTCAGCATTATTCTCGTCTTTGTGCTGGTTTCTTTTATGGAACTTGAATCTTTCTGCTGTCAGCAGCGGTGTAGGGTTTAGATGTTCCTGTAAGATATTGACAATCTCTTCAAAGCTTTTCTCCATTGGTTTAGCTGGGGTAATTAAATTCCGCAATAGGCCGTACGTTCTCGCGCCCATCAAATTCAATAATACCAACGCCTTCTTTTCATCGGCCACCTCATTTGCCTTGCAGTACACTTCAATTCTTTCCACATACATGGTCCAGTCTTCTATTTCGTTGTAGAAAGCAGTGATGCTGCCACTCTTCGGCATCTTGGGTGGTTTAAAATGGCGCCTCTTGCGCTTTTCCTTCTTCCCCAATGGATTAAAATGGCGCCTCCCGCACTTTTCCTTCTTCCCCCACTGCTGCCAATGCTGCTCCTAGCGTTCTAAATAGTAATGGCGGCGCCCCGCGGCTTTCTGCGCGTCTCTCTTTTGTTACTTAATTTTCTTAGTTTTATTCTTCTTCGACGCTGTCCACTGCGCATCTCTTTTCCTTCCCCTTTTTTAATTTTCTTTAACGCTGTCCGGCTCTTGAGCACCGGCCGCTCCCTGTGCGCTCCACCCTCTCTCTCTCTTTTCCTTCCCGATGACGCTGCTCGGCCCTCTTGCAGAGCCGCTCGATCGAGCTCTAGCCCGCCGCAGTCCGGGAAGGGTCAGCGCACTACCTGCTACCAGCCCGATTTGCTGGAACACCTTGACTGGAGAGCCAAGCCCAGCTCTCCACAGCTTCCCCTGCGATTCTCTGAACTCCGATGGATCACTGGGCGGTTGCCCACGGTCGACGCCTGTTGCTCTGGCTTCGACCTCCAAGAAGCTTCTTTTCTGGGATGGATCCCCGTGAGGTGATGCAGTACTGCAGGTGAGTTTGAACCTGCTCGTCGCCACTGTAGTGTCCGCGTATCAATAACACACGGACTGCAGGAGAACTGTAATAACAGGTGTTTACTGAACAGAGGGTATGCTGGAACTAACTGTACAAATTACTACACGGTGTTATATACAGGGGTGGTCACTACTGGTACTGCAGTATACAGGGGCTGTAAAAGATAGTTCCTCTCTTAAAGGTACATACATTACAAAAAGCAGAGTATTTTTTAAATGGTGAGGGATTGGGAAATGTTGATGTTCAGAGGGACCTGGGTGTCCTTGTACATGAATCACTGAAAGTTAACATGCAGGTACAGCAAGCAATTAGGAAAGCATATGGTATGTTGGCCCTTATTACAAGGGGATTTGAGTGTAAGAGTAAAGACATCTTACTGCAATTATATAGGGCCCTGGTGAGACCACACCTGGAGTATTGTGTACAGTTTTGGTCACCTTACCTAAGAAAGGATATACTTGCCATAGAGGGAGTGGAACGAAGGCTCACCAGACTGGTTCCTGTGATGGAGGGATTGTAATATGAGGAGAGATTGAGTAGACTCGGCCTATATTCTCTAGAGTTTAGAAGAATGAGAGGTGATCTCATTGAAACATACAAAATTCTTACAGGACTTGACAGGGTAGATGCAGGGAGGATGTTTCCCCTGGCTGGGGAGTCTAGAATCAGGGGTCACCATCTCAGAATAAGGAGTCGGCCATTTAGAACTGAGATGAGGGGAAATTTCTTCACTCAGAGGGTGGTGAGTCTTTGGAATTCTCTACCTCAGAGGGCTGTGGAGGCTCAATCATTGAGTATATTCAAGATAGGGATTGCTAGATTTTTGAATATTAAGGGAATCAAGGGATATGGGGATAGTGCAGGAAAGTGGAGTTGAGGTAGAAGATCAGCCATGATCTTATTGAATGGCAGAGCAGGCTTGAGGGGCCAAATGGCCTACTCCTGCTCCTATTTCTTATGTTCTTACGTTACCATTATGCACATGATGACATTTTACTGGCTGCTGATGTCAGTCACCATATGAGTGATGTTGCATGCCATGTGGCTGAATGAGATGCAATTCTGTCACTAGGTTGTTGGGATGGCCCCCTCTCTCCGTCTCCCACTGCCAGCAGCTCTGCAAATCCCGATATCTCCAGGGCCCTCACCTGTGCTGGTGTTAGTTGGGTGTTGGGTGAATACTGAAGGGCCACCTCCCGCATGTTGTGGGCTCTTTTCTCCTGCAAGGAGGGAAAGAAGAGAACTTTGAGTGAGAATGATGGAATGAATATAAGAAATGGTCGGGTTACACCTGTATAGGGTGACTACGAGAGAGTGGGGTGACAATGCCAAATGGCCTCCTTCTGTGTTGTTACTTGCTATGATTGCATTAGGATGAGGGTGAGTGTCAGGGGTGGTTAGTCCGATGGGGATGTGAGTATGTACATAGAGAGGGATAGGTGGACGTGCAAGGTATGTTGGTATGAGGAATGATGTGCAGGAGTAAGGTAGGGAAGGCAGAATGATGTGGATGTGGTGACAGGCACATCAGGATGAAGGTGAGTGTAGCATTGCACTCACCTTTCCTGACCTCAGGAGATCATTGAATCATTTCCTGCATTGGATCCTGCTCCTCCTGACCACATCCCTGCTGCTGACCTCCTCTGTTATATCCAGCCAGGCTCTTTTGGTGTCTTTTGGAAGTCTCCTGCGCCTACCTGCAGGGAACACGACCTCCCTGCGTGCTCTCCCTGCCTCCACCAGAGTATGCAGGGATGTGTCAGAAAATTGTGGTGCAGCCCTCTGCCTTTGACTATCCATCATTGGTAATTTAGAACAGTACTAAGCCCTTTGTATTTCAGCTTCCACACCAGCAACCTTCAAATGAGTTGTGTGCAAGGCTGCTTTAAATATTGGTGCTGGAAATGAGTCATCGATGACTTCATCAGCCCCACTCCATTTAATTGGGCCAGGAAACGCACATGACTGCTTTAAGTGGGGCCATTAAGCTAAAGTCGCCCTGAATAACGCACTGAGCAGAACATCACAACTCAACCCGCTACGCAGTCCACACGCACCCGACCTGACTCCACGGTAAAAATTCCAGCTTCTGTAATTGTTACCTGCAATGAAGTAAGGTTTGAACTGGGTGAAAACAAAACATTTTCTTAGTTTAGATCTCCCTGTTTTCAGGACACTTATGAACATGGAGCCTCTTGCAGCAGGATGTGATGAATAGTTGGGTGACAGTCACCTCCATTACCATCGCCAATGGGGCGCCCTTACGGTGTGACCTGAGCCAAAGTCAAGATGGGTCAAACAGTGTTCCCAAATTGAATGGCTGGCTTCAGTGGAGTAGCCAGTTCCAAGAACTGACAACACTCCCAAAAGAAACTAAGTTCAGTAATAGTCAACCTTGAGGGTCCTATTTTCAGTCATTCTATTAGTTTTGAACCAGCTGGAAAATTGTAAAATGCGTTTTTGGTGTAAATCTCTTATCAGGGTCCTGAATGTGTCAGTTACTGGTGTGTCCTGACATTCTATAATGGATACTTGTCTGAATACTATCCTTTTTATCTCACACTACATACAGATTTGTTTCCTTTTTTGTCTTTTTTTTCCCCTCGGCAACTTTCTTTGCTACCCCTCAACTCCCCCCGCACCCCCTCTCCTGAATACATTGAAATCTTGAACAGGTGCTGGTGCTCTCCATTTCCTTTTCCAAATAGTCATTATTCATGACAGTGAGGTCCTAAGTGGCTAATCGACTGCTGGATGCACCACAGCCAGGTTTTCACCTAATATCCACACGTGCACCTTCGTGGGGATTGCTGTATAGCAATAAGGAGTGAGGACTCTGACTAATTTATCCTCCCCACCCAAAAGCAGCATCCCTGCTACTGGTCCAGGTGAGATCAACTAATTCAGCAGAGACTGGGGATCAAACCTGGGACCTTCCTGGTCAGCACGTGTCATTAAAATGCTTTAATATATATAAGGCAGTGAGTAACCTAACATGAGTCCAGTTTTTATCATATGAATTCAATTACATCACAGCATAAGGACCTTGGGTTACTCTTCTACATTCTAATAATTCTTTGGAAATGTCCGAGGTCTATGAGAAAAATAAGAGTTGCTAGAGAGTTTGCGGGCATTATAAATCATACATTAAATCAATTTGTTACTTTCCCAAATGTATTTATAAACATGTTATAAATCATCTTTTGAGCACCTGTAGTTAATTTATAATATATCCATAAATGCATTTTTTATCCTCTCCCTACAGATTCGAATAGCATTGCTCACAGACCAGTTGTGAAACAGAATGAAGCTCTTTGTGCCAGGACTCTGCCCTACAGAGGTTGAAACAAAGCACTGCTGGTCACACAATCTGCAGTTAACATATAGAAACTGATCAATTTTCATTCTCGTAGTTTGTGATCAATCTCAAGCCTTTAATTGTCCTGTTGGTTCTTTACTTTTGCCCATTTTCCATTATTGTACAGATGCAGCTAAATCTGCTTAATATACATAAAATAGGCATATGTAAAACTCACATCTGCAACTCTATACGAGCCATCACATCTGCAAATTTAGACTAAAGAAGGAACTTGCATTCATATAGCGCCTTTCCTGACTTCAAGATATTGGCTTTACAGCCAATGAAGTTCTTTTTGAAGTGTAATCACTATTGTAATGTAGGAAACACGGCAGCCAAATTGTGCACAGCAAAGTCCCACAAACAGCAATGAGGTAACTGCCCAGATAATCTGTTTTAGTGATGTTGTTTGAGTGATAAATATTGGCCAGGACAAATACTAATCATCACATCTGCAACTTAGTTTAACATCTCATCCAAAACCTGCAGAAGGGAAGTTCTCCATCAGTACTGCACTGAAGTGTCATCTTAGATTATGTGTTCAAGTCCTGGAGTGGAGCTTGAACCCATGACCGTCTGACTTAGTACCTCCTCTTTTATATCACATCTGCCCCTTTTTGGAAACGTGACACAGCCTCTTTGATGAGGACAATTTTTAGATAGATTTCATACAACAGTGTAAAATCTAACATGAATTTTTAATTATTTGTGCTCTATTAATTTGATTTAAAGTGCATTTCTTTTTAGTATCCTTGGACTGAAACAGTACTGCAAGATATTAATCCATTTGGATTGTTTCAACAAATATCTTCTTCATATTTTTAGTGGCTTCCTAACGTTTGAAAATGGCATCCAAGATGTGCGTGCATATTTTTGGCGGGAAATGTGCCGGACGCCACCTTAGTAAAGGGTTTAACACGTGCGCACCTAATGACCACTGGCAGCATGCAGAGCAGGCAGATTATGACGTTAATCAATACGCCCTGTATTAACCTCGCACAGCTGAACATGACGTTAAACGGCATGAAGGACCCCCCACCAGCACTACTTACATTGATCATGAACTACTTACAGATTAGTTGTTGGATTATTTCCTTTGGCTGCTGGTGCAATAGTATGTGTTTTTGGAGCTTTGCTATACTTGCCTAAATTTTCAATAGTATACAGGAAGTGATCTGGCTGGTGCTGAAGTACTTTTTTGTTCATTTAAAAGCTTGTGCTGAAACAAGCTGCCTCTAGACATGGGTGGCCTGGTAGGCCTTTCCTCTTGGAATTGAGCATGAGTGGGAGAATGAAGAGAGGCCATGCAGAGCAAGACAAGCTGCTAGAAGAGGAAGGAGGAGGAAGTGGACAAGCGCTCTCAGCAGGAGGCCATATCCACCGAATGTCGTTAAGGAGCAATTCCCTTACCTCAGCTTCAGTGAGGACCAATGTTTGAGATGTCTTTGCTTCACTAAAGAGGTTGTGACTGAAATCTGCCAACTGCTACAGCCACAACTGCAACCTCAAAGCAGGGCAAGGACTGCATTGCCTGCGGCTATCAAGGTGACCGTGGCTCTTAACTTTTATGCATCTGGCTATTTCCAGGCTGCTGCTGGAGATATAAGCAGCATCTCTCAGTTTGCAGTACGCTGCTGCATAAGGGAGGTCACTGAGGCTCTCTGTACACAGAGAGACAGCTTCATCTCATTCCCCCTTGCAAGAGACAAGCAGAAGAATCAAGCACAAAGTTATGCACAGACTGTAGGCTTCCCCATGGCCCAGGGTGCCATTGACTGCATGCACATTGCCTTGAGTGCGCCTCATCTGAACTCAGCCATTTTCATGAATGGAAAGGGATTCTATTCCCTCAATGAGCAGCTGATGTGTAACCACTGGCAGCGCATCATGCAGGTGAATGCCCATTATCCTGGCAGTAGTTATGATTCCTTCATTCTGGGGCAGTCATCTGTACCACCTGTATTTGGCTCACCACACCAAGTCAAAGGCTGGCTACTGGGCGACAAGGGTTATCCACTCATGACATGACTCATGACTCTGGTCCAGAAATCATGCATACGTGCACAGTAGACATACAATGAAAGCCATGCTGCCACAAGGAACATTATAGAGCACATCATCGGTGTCCTCAAGCAACACTTCCCCTGGCTGAACCGCTCTGGAGGAGCCCTGCAATACACAGCTGAGTGGGTATCCAGATTTGTTGTGGTCTGCTGCATGCTGCACAACCTGGCCATTATGAGGGGACAGCCCTTGCCACCACCGATCGAGCGAGAAGCTGAGGAACAGGAGCACGAGGATGAGGAGGAGGAGAAGGAAGTGGAGGAGGAGGAACTGCAATAGGAAGTGGAGGAACAGGAAGAGGAAGGGCGGCTGCAACATAGGCAACCCCTTTCTGCCCAGGCTCTACGTGATGAAATAATGAATGAGCAATACCAGTAACTTCAACCACACCTCCCCACTCACCAACAGTCCCATGTTCCTTACCTTTACTCTATCACTGACCATCACATCGTTCTCTTTCTGACAACACAGGAATAAAAACCATCAGAAAAATGCACATTCCAATCCCAATTTATAAATTCAATCATGATATAATGCATGTAAAATTAAACTAATCACCCTTGTGCAGTCCCTTAGTGCCTTTCTTGCGTGTGCCTTTGCTAGTGCTCCTATGAGGTGCTTCCCCAGTGGCTGCAGCATGGGTGGTAGAAGGCTGCTGACCTCCAATTGAGGAGGCTGCAGCTGGCCTAGGAGGGCAAACTCAAGCAGCTCTGGGCCTAGAAGACTCAGCTTCAGACTGCACTATTTCAGCCTGGGCTGCAGCCGTCTGGGCTGGCTGGCTGACAGGCAACAGCAAGGGCACTGGCAGAGTGGCAGGGATGGCAGCAGAAATGCTGCCATCCTGAGAGAGGAAAGCAGGTTCGTGCTCCATGGAGCCACTGCCACTCTCCTGGAACGGTGCTTCAACAATCCTACTGATCTGTTGGAGAAAAGATTGATGGACTGCTATGATACCCTGCAAGCCCCTTTGACAGTGATATTCAGAGCCATAATGGCAGCAGTCTGAGCTTGCAAGGCAGCAGTCTGAACTTCAATTGCAGACCTTTGTTGGAAGTTGTTTGTGTTGCAATGGAAGCTGTGACATTGGCCATCAGACGCTGCATCATGGTGGATTCCACAGGTGTGTTGATGGAGGTGACCACCCATTCCATGTTTGAAAGGATAGGCTCCAAGGTCTGCGCAAAACCCTGTGCCAAGTTGGTGCGGGACTCCTCCATGCTCCTTGACATTGAGCGCAGGCTTTTTGGCAGTCTTTCCAGTGCACCAAGCATTTGGTTATGCACACCCATCGGTCTTCTTCTGTAGCCTAGCCCGTCGATGTCCTCATCGGAGTCCTCTGCAGCAGAACAAAGTGAGTGACCGTGCTCTCCGGTGAGCTGGCACCTGCGCCTTGCCCTGGCTCCTGTGCACTTGTGCCTGGTGTCTTATCACATGCAGATCCCTCCTCTATCCTAGCCTCTAAAATACGCCAAGTGTCAGTACCTAAGCTGATGGCTGTGACTGTAAGATCGAGAGACGGTGTCTCTTCATCTTCACTGTCTTCTTCCTCCTCCTTCACTGACTGGGAAGGCTCCAGATCTTGGATATCTGAAATGAAAAAGGGACAAGGGTTGGGCTGTGGTGACGAGAGAGGTGAAAGTAAGAAGTGCGTGCTTACACGATCTGCAGCTTCTAAGTCAGAAGAGATTGAGGGATGAGGGAGAAGTGGATGAGAGAAGGAGGATTAATGATGCAGATACCCTCATCAGTGATTGCATCAGCACTGCCAGTGGCCACGGACTCAGTAATGCCCCTTCCCATGATGGCCAGCACTGCCTCCTCCATGGGGGTTAAAGCATGCAGGCACGCTTGTCCTCTCAAGTTCTTTGCTGCTGCCTGCTGTTATGCGCCACCTTCTCCTGCAAGAAAGAGGGAAGTATGTCAGTGAATGTTCTGAAATATGTTTGGGTGATATGGCTGTCATGGTTGAATAGCTGCCAAAATGTGCAAGCTGTAAGTTGTGGGTGTGAGGCTTGCAACAGTACTAAGTGTGTGAGGATCAGGTAAAGCATATTAATTTTAGGGTTGAGTACTGATTGATTGAGATTGTTGGTAGATGGATGATGGGGGTGTAGTGAATTGAGCAATGGATGAGGCTAGTGGTGCAGTTAGTAGGATATGCCATTTGAAGATGAACTCACTGACCTTGGCAACTCGTGTCAGATCGTTAAACTTCTTCCTACACTCCATCCGTGTTCTTGGAGCAATACCCCTGGCATTGACCTCCGCCGCTGCTTCTTCCCACTGCCTCCTGAGCATCTGTCTGGAGGGCCTCCTGTCCCCCTGTAGATACAGGACGTCTCTCCTTCTTTCCACCTCTTCCACCAAGACCTCCAGTGTAGTATACGATAGCAAAATACTGCGGATGTTGGAAATCTGAAATAACAACAGAAAACGCTGGAAAAACTCAGCAGGCCAGGGCAGCATCCGTGGAGAGAGAAACAGAGTTAATGTTTCAGGTCGCTGACCTTCCAGTGCAGTGTCTGAACGTCTTGGTGCTCGCTCCCTCGCATGTTCAGCCATTGCTCAAAGTATCAGAGCACAAGTTGAGTTTTCAAATGACTCCCACCACTTTTTGCAGCCACAATGCACCTCCCCTTTAAACAGCGCAGGATGCCTTTAAGTAGTGCTAGCCACTCGTGATATCGGCCTCCCTGGTGATCTATGCAGCCAATGAACAGCACAGGGTAGCACATTTAACATGCTGCCTGCAACGCAATGAACGGGCACAGGTTAATCGCATACCCACATCCGTTTTTGGAGGTTGGCCAATTTCTCCCCCAGCCTGTGTTGCACTGCAGCAGGTCTCTTTTGTTAACCTCTGATGCACAAATAGAATTCCAGCATGTCAAAGCACTCCAGAAATACATATAGAAGCCCTAATTAATATTTGTTTGATTTCTGTCACCAAACAGAATACTCAGCGCAATGCCCGGAGGCTCTCTGTAACACACAGCATATCAGTACCAATGTTGACAAATGCCCCACAATGGAAATCAGACCAAAATGTGACTTTGAAGTCACTTGTGGAAAAAATAGCAATACTGCTTCAGTCAGTGACATGACCAGACAACAGAACAGAAAAAAATGACCACTGAAGCCACAGAGCATAGTCTAGCGCCTGTGCAAAATGACTGCAAAAGTTAGTACTTTTCCTAAAAGGAGACCACTTTTGTCAAAAAAATATTTAGTTAACCTATATTCCTTGTTCACAAACACAGGAGAACATCACATAAATCAGGTTGAAATGCACCATTTGCATGTGACATCATAAAACTGACACACACAACGTAATTTTGACTTTGGGAGATAGTGTAAAATGGGCGCTATCGATTCAGCCGCCCGATATACATCTCTCACAATTTTTATTTCTATTAAAGATAATGAAAATGAAAATAGGGAGGGATGCATATCGGACGGCTGAATCGATACCATCCAAGTTACTCTAGCACCCAAAGGCAAAATTACCCCCACAGTTCTGATCCCTCACCAAACCAAAAAGGATTTGCCAAGCAATTGACATACCATTTAAATAAGTTGAAAACCTAGGGTGTGATAAAGTAAAACAAAGACTGGTTGCAATTTTCAGGGAAGAAGATTAACCATTGATTCTTGGATTCCAAGAGTGAACTTGAATGTGCAAAAAAGCCATTGACTATATTTCTGTAACTCGGAATCAGTACCACTATAGTTTACAAAATGCCATCAACTTTTGTTTATATATATATTATTTTTAAATCCTCTCCTTATGGAATTTATATATATTTTATTAGAACATTTGTGGTCCAAAAACAATTACACACTTTTATTGTCAAATACATGCACAGCAAAAACAAAACAACCAAATAGATGTAAAATACCATAGAGCTTAAAAAATCTAAATCAGATTATATTATCTAACTAGTGATGGGAAATAAAGTTGATAATATACCCTTACTTGTTATTGTGAGTTTTTGGTTAATGTTAAAATTAAAACTGTAGCAGGATTGTGTGTTTTAAAGAGATTTTAAAAATGCATGATCTTCTGCAATACACTCTGCCTTTCCCATTAAAGCAGCATAGCAGCTCTCCCCAAATATTTACAATGGCTATACATCAGTACTGTGTATGTTTTACTCTTAGTACGTTCACTGTCATGGTCAAGACACGATAACATTCCATATGTTTCATTCTTAACAGCGTAGTCTGTTCTGTGTGTCTTTGTTCATGAAGCGATCATTAGCATTGAACAAAGGTTTCATAAATCATCCGAGCCCTTTGTACCATTCTTCTACCTCCAAGCCCTGTTTAATGTTCCTGCGTCACCTAATCGAGCGGTTTCATTCTGATCTGCTTTACCACATTAGGCTGTGCAAATAAAGAAAACAGATATTAAAGGATTCTGCCATCTGCCTTTCTCTCCTTTCATTGGAGTTTAAAAAAAATAACTCCTCTCACATGGAAAGAATGAAGCTGTGAAATTGATAAAGATGGACACACAACACACTCTTTTATCACAACAAAATCCCATCTAAATGCAATTCTGATGAATGGTAAAAGCCAGCTTTGTGGATTTTTAAGTGGTCTCAAGACTTGCAATGATGTCTAATGATTATTTAATGGTGCCGTACTTGATGCAGCCTTATGTGAAAGCCTTCCCTTTTGATTTTGATGAATAGGTTTTGTGACAGCCATTTAGGAGTAAACATGAATTCAGCGGTCTGCATATGAAGAGGCCAGTTTGTAGATTAAGTTTCCAGAAGTAATTCACAACTTTCTGGGGTCACATTCCCATTCAGTTGGCTAGAGACTAAAAGACTATCACGGTCCATTTTTTGAGACTGGCTGCACTAAGGAGTCACTCTAAATGGACCTCTCCAGCACAAAGCACTCTTTCAGGGAGAAGCCTGAATTTTTATGACCTACTCTTTGGAAGCCCATCAACATGCCACTATGAGTATCTGCTAGGGCAAGACCTCATCATACTATTAAAGAGTCCTGTGACCCTATTGATTTGAGGCATTTAAAGCTCAGTTGAAGTTCAAAGCAATTTCTTTTCTTTTCTATTACTCAAGCTCTAGGTGCCGGTACTGAAACATCTGCCATTAGTTTTTGTCACAGGCCACCTCGTGAATCTGTCAGAGGACTGCAGAGCAGTTTAATTCTTAATAAATTTGATTCCTTTTCAATTTTTCATTCAGTGATGAATATTCAACACCCACTACATCTGCTACAAGCCATAACTTCAGAATACTTCCCTATAGTCTTTTCACAGAAGAAGATTGACATTTGCCGTTGAAAGCACAGTGTTCCTTATAAACTCCTCTTTCCCTCTTTGGTGCCTAGAGGCAATTATGTTAATCTTCACCATAAAGTGTCGAAGGATTCTGTGTGGAAAAGTTTCACTTTTGTTATCTGCATTTTTATTGGTAATTAACTCTTAGTGCTAATCTTGCTTTATGCTTGGAGCTCACATACTTGTGGTTTCATAGCCTTAAATGTTAGGGTATCGTAGCACATTATAATGCAAAAACGTTACAACAAAAGATAGTGTTCATTTTGAGTACTAACCTTCCTCTAGAATTTTTTTAAATATATTTCTCGGTGAATTTATTTCTGCTCATCAATACCTTCTCCATCCAGCGTCAAACATTTCCCAGATCAGATACAGCAGGGTCAGATGTAGAGTAATGCTCCTGCCATTCTTTCTGAACAATATGCTTTAACCCCAGCCTCTGAAGAGCATGCCCTGCTTTACCAGTGTGAATGTTCTTTTACTACAGCATTATTGTTTCTCTGATTGAGTCTGTTAATTTTATGTCTGACATTTATGCTTTATGGCCAGCTTTATGCTGTGGGTCCATACCTATTAAAACCTTGGTTAGGACTGCCGAAAAGCCATTTCACTTCATTAGTTTATTTATTTAAATAATCCTTGTATTAGGATGGCCTCGAGGGACAGCACACTGCCGTTACAACATGCTTTGCCATGGACTGGTGGATTATAGTTTTTGCAACATATAATTTCACACACATCAGGGGTAATTTTGACTTTGTGCGATAGTGTAAAACGGGTGATAGCGAATCAGCAGCCTGATTTACATCTCTTCCGATTTTTGTTTTAGAATGTGAGCAAGGAACCAAAAGACAGGTATTTATCAAATGGAAGTGTTATAGCATGTTAATTATGAAGGAGATCTAAAGATTATTGTGGATAAGCCTATAAAATTGTTAGAACGTTGCTTAACTACAACAAAACAGCCAAATATGGTGCTGAGTTGCATTTGTAGATGGAATGGAGTACAAATCGAAAAGGATTCTGCTGTTACTGTATATGATGTATGTCAGACCAAATCTGGAGTAGTGTGTGCGGTTCTTGTTACATGCGCATCGGAAAAATACTATTGTCATTGAAAGGGTACAGAAGTGAGCAACAAACATGATTTCAGTTAACAGAATTTAACTTTAAGAAAGATTAAGGGGGAAAAATTGGGTTGGCTTGTGCCTCTCATTAGCGCCCCCGGAGGATGTCATCGCTGAGCGACACAACCCCTTACTGTCCCGCGGCAGAAATTCGGCTGTGCCCCGCGAAGCTACCACAGGTGATGTCAGCGCCAGCCTCGTGGGTCACGAACCGGGCCAATCTCTGCTCGCGAGGCGGTAATTAAAGGGGAAGCCCAGCTGCGCCCCGCACCACCATTTTATTGTTTTGGGGCCCCTCGTGGTGGCCTTTGCCATGGGCCGTGGCCGCAATCGCTCAGATCAGTACCATGTCTCGGTGCCGGGCTGCGGCCACGGCACCACGACGCCCTGGTGGGCTACTGGAGGCCGTCAAATGGCCTGCAGAGTGCGCTGCATCCTCCCTCTTTAACGGAAGGGGAGGGGCGATGAAACGCGTCAGCGCTACGCGGAGCAGCCACGTAGTGCTCCAGCGCTACCGCGCTTTGCACCTCAGACACCGTCCCGAGAGGAGGTGGAGTGCCTGAGAGAGCGCTCTGCTTGCTTGCCGATGCGGTAAGCCTAATTTAGCCACTGGGGCGGTACTCCCGCTCCGGGCGCTAAATGGCGGCGTAACCAAATTTTTCCCCCTAAGGAAGTTAGACATGCTTTCTTTGAAAAAAAAGACTTTGAGGTACCCTATTTGAAGTTTTCAAGTTCAGGAAGAGAATTGACATCATTGATCCACAAAAATGATCAATGTAAAGGGTTCAAATATCAGAGGACACAAATTAAAAATTAGGAGCATAGGAGTCAGAAGGATATCACCAAAAGGAGTTCTGGAGTAAGTACGCAGAGAAAGCTGTTGAAGCAAATACTGTAATATAATTGGGTTCAAAAGACAATTGAATTAATTCCTGAAGAGAGTGAGGATTCAGGGCTATATGGGGGAATTGTTCTGGTTGCTATGCATTTTTTTGAACGCATCTACATGTTCCTACACAATCAGAACAATTCTGCCCCCTTAGAGGGAAAGAAAATAGGTGGGGTTGATCCATGCAAAAGCCTTGTTTGAGGGTAATGGCCATTTCCTCTTAAAAATGTTTTACCTGAAGATTGGAATACTGGATTCTGGTAGCTAAATGATTTTATTCCAGGTAGAATATATGGAGTAGTGGCGATGCAGTAATATAAACTAGTCCCTTTTGTGTGACACTCTATTTTAAAACTTAACATTTGAAGCTTATGTATGCAAAGTATGCAAAAATGTGTATCATTCCATTAAATTTCTTCTGTAGTCATAAATGTGATGTCCTTTTAATTTTGTACTTTTGGTTTGTTTTTGAAATAATAATTGCAATAATGAGGCAATTGCGATTTACTCTGAGCATTTTGCTTATACATTGGCCCAGTAATTCGGGTCCCAACGCGTGAGTACGGACGGGGTACTCACGCGTGGGCCCGATGGAAGTGTCGGTTTTCAGCATGCACAGCGCATGCGTGGAAAACCGGCATTTCCTTTCCTCTGAACCAAGGGGTTCAGAGGTCGAACGTGTGCGCGCAGGAGTCTGCGCGTGCGCGCTGAAATCCCTTCTTTTTTTAAGCTTTGCCCGTGCGTGAAGGCCTCCGGTTTTTACACGTGAAAAAAGCAGACGTAAGGACTTAGTTTTAAAAGGTAAGTGGTCTATTAGTTAAAGTTAGAATTTTTTTTCCACAGGTTTATTATTTTTAAAGAATTTACAGTAAGGTAAGTGTATTTTTAGACCCGATTTTTAAAAAAATTATTTTTTTCAAAAATTTGAATAATTGTTTAAATTAGTTTTTTTAGAGTTATTAATAGTTCATTTAATTAGTGGGATTTTTAAAAACTTTTATTTGAAGTTTAAGTACTGTTTTGGGCACCCGGAGTTTTCATGAGTTTGACAGTTCTTACTATCAAACTCATGAATGAACTTTTGCAACCTCCGATTGGTTGCCCAGTGCTCACGTGATCCCAGCCGGCTCATCGAACTAACTATGCCGCTGGATCACGCAAGCACAGCGCGCCGGGAGCTGAACTGGGCCACGGAGAGGAAATGCACGCAGGCCCAGGCTAGGTAAGTGTAGGTCAGGGGCTTGCACCCGTGGGAAGCCCCCGACACCAATTTCTGGGCCATTATTTTTGGTGTTGTACATGTAGAAATTATCAAGGAGATCAAACTAAACAGAAATAAATACAATTGCTGTGGAGCTAGACTTAGAAATTCCAGCTGTGTTGAAGGAAACATTGCCCCTGAAATTCTGCAAGGGTTTTCCCACATTCCCATTGTAACTTCAGAAGGAGACAGATGGAACCTTGAGCAAAATAGTGTAAATGGCTAAAAGCACCATCTCTCTGTGGGTTCCACCAGTTTCCTGACAAAGTTTATGGAGGAGTCCAGGAGAACATCCCGTAGAGCTACAGGTCCATTTTGTTTTGATTGTAAATGGTTAAATTATGAGAACAACTTAGGTTATATTCTCTTAAGTTTAGAAAGTTGAGGAATGATCCAATTGAGGTGTTTAAAATGATAAAGGCATTTGAGAGGGTAGATATAGAAAAACTATTTCATCTGATGGGGGAATCCAGAACAAGGGAGCATAATCTTAGAGCTAAGTCATTTAGGAGTGAAATCAGGAAGCACTTTTTCACACAAAGGATAATGGAAATCTGGGAGTCTCTCTCCCAAAAGGCTGGGTCAATTGAAACTTTCATGACTGAGATCAACCGCGTTTTGTTAGGTAAGGGTACCAAGGGATATGGAGCAAAGAGGGGTAAATGGAGTTGAGGCATAGATCAGCCATGATCTAATTGAAAGGTGGAACTGGCTCAAGGTGCTGAATGGCCTACTGTTCCTATTTTCCTTATCTAGGCATTGTTTGAGAGGGATATTAGAGAATGGGGGTCAGGGTTGGGGGTTTGGGGGAGAGAGGGAGACTGGAGAATGAAGGTTGGGGGATAGGGCTCGGGCGAGAGGGAACTGAGGAATGGGGGTCATGGATGGGAGCTTGGGAGAGAGGGAGACTGGGGAATGGGGATCGGGGATGGGGGCTCGGTGGAGAGATGGAAACTGGAGAATGGGGATGGGGGATGGGCACTCAAAAGGTGAGAGGAGACTGGGGAATGGGGTGGGCGTGAGTCCCAGCCAGAACCAGCAGCAGCAGCAATGTGGTGACTGGGAGCAGTGCTCGGAACTTCTCGCACAGCAGCTGCTGATCCAAAACCATGAGCAAAGATACTCAACTACAGGGACCTAACTTTTATAAGGTAAATGCCATAACAGCTACTGCTGTCACATGATCAGACATCATGTGGTCAGCTGTCACGTGATCAACCCTCCAGGAATACATCCAACCAGAGTTGGCAACCTTATCCTGAGTACCCCAGATGTTGGATGAGAGGCGGGGGGAGGGACGGAGGCGCAGTGGTGGGGGCTGGAGACTGAAAATCGGCCAGAACTCTGACTCTCTGAGAAGCAGTCATAGGGCAAGTGCAGGTATCTGTAGGCAGAATGCAGAAAAGAAAAAAATCACTTTATAAATGTTTCCTTCCTTCAGGAATCTTTACTTAAGGATCTCCAGCTTCTTCTATTGCAGGAGTTCCTCACTACCGCCTTAACAGCTGGTCCTGACAGCTACTGCTCTTCATCTCAACAAGTGCTTCACAGCCAATGAAGTACTTTTGAAGTGTATTCATTTTTGTAATGGTGCGGAACGTGGCAGCGAATTTACGCACAGCAAGGTCCCACAAACACCAATGAGATAAATGAGATAAATACATGTTGGTGCCACCATTGTTCCTTATCTTTTATATCAAAAATCTTTGCTATTATCTGTGATACTAATGAAAAACTTGCCTCTGTTCACAACATTACCACCCAGATGACAAAACAACTCATTTGGCACTGCTCTCAGATGACAGCATTTCTTTTGTTGATGCACTGTAACAGGTAACAAAATTGCATCCAGCACTAAGGTCAAAGAACTGAGGGAATACTTTTCAATTAATGAATTAATATTGAAGAAAAGAAGAATCTGATTTCAGCATTTCACAAAATCTGGTCCCAGAACATTAGACTCACACATCCTATAATCTGCCCAGTGCTGTTCCTTGAGAATATTATGCAGGGAGATTCATTACAGCATACATACTACACAGTCCCTGGTTGTGCAATTGTTATCACTGACACATTGCTATAGCAGGGTTGAATAGAAGCTTAGACAGATGAAGTTAATAGGCTTTCATCCAGAGAGATTTTAAAAGCAGCTGAATTTCATTCTTATTGTCAATTAGTAAACTTTCTTTTCACTTTTGTAATGGTTACTGAGATTGGATTGAGATTAGAGTGACAAATCCTGTTATCACACTTTTACAATAGGACCACTGTTTTTGAGCTTTGTGGGTATTGAATACAAAGATGATAATCAAGTTTTTAGTAAGACTGGTACGTAGAGTCTTCCTATATTTTCTGAGTTGCATTTTTTCACTTGAAAACTACTCCAGCAGTTTTCTGAACCTTATGGTGTGGGATTGAAATTCCATAGATATCAGCCTTTGCTCATTATCAGCACTCTCACCTTTGATTCAGAAAGTCAAGGGTTCAAGCCCCATTCCAGACACTTCAGCACATAATCCAGGCTGACACTTCAGTGCAGTACTGAGGGACCGCTGCACTGTCGGAGGTGCTGCCTTTCGCAATCCCAATTTTCTGCGCTCTCTGTGCCAAGCAATTTCAGGCTCAAAGTTAATTTAATTTTGAGATAAATAGAATTGTGTAGGAAGATAAAAAGACAATGGTGAGAAGGAGAACACAGGAACAAAAGATAGATACAGACAGGAAGGCCATTTTACCAATCTTAGCTCATCACTGTGTGGAAAGGTTTCTAATTTGATTTATGTTAGTTTGACTGTGGCCCATTGTTGTGCTGAGACGTTACACCATTCACCAGCAAAGAGAGTTGCATGCAAGGTAAGTTAATTTATATTTGAAGTGGTTTAAGTTCTGATATAATTTCATTCTAAAAATGCAGTGAGTAGCTTATGCTACAGGAAACTTGCAGAAGTGGTGCCACCTCAGCAAAGATTTAGTCCTCATTGGGACACTTGGGGATAGCAAGAGGAGCCTACAGAGATTCTTTCCTTTTGATCCCTTTGCATTTTATCCACTTGGCATATCCCACCCTCATCTGAAGTGCCACTCAGCAGAAACATGAGCAGTCACAGGCCAGCTGTGCCCACAGAACACCATAATGGGGCAGCATCTCGCCAAAGGGTTGGCATTTTTTTTTTACAGGAAAACCTGCAAGCTCTCCTGGAAGAAGTGGAAGATAGGAGGGACAGACTCCTGGGTGAAATTGCACCCAGGAGGCACCTTGAAAGGATCCGGTGCCAAAAGAATTCAGGGCAATGGTCGGTCTCGAAGGGACGTACATATGGAACTGTTCACAGAATCACAGAAACCCCACAGTGCAGATAGAGGCCATTTCGGCCCATCGAGCCTGCACCGACACATATCCCACCCAATCCCCGTAACCCCTACACCAACACATATCCCACCCTATCCCCGTAACCCCACGTATTTAATCCCCCTAACACTAAGGGTCAATTTATCATAGCCAATCAACCTAACCCGCACATCTTTGGACTGTGGGAGGAAACCGGAGCACCCGGAGGAAACCCACGCAAACACGGGGAGAATGTGCAAACTCCACACAGACAGTCGCCCGAGGCCGGATTTGAACCCGGGTCCCTGGTGCTGTGAGGCAACAGTGCTAACCACTATGCCACCGTGCTGCCAGCTGTTCTGGCAGTGCTGCGAGGATTAAGATCTTCGCGAAGAAGAGCGCACTGATCTGCAATGACAACCTTGGACGATCACATCATGTGAACACGGAGCTCTTCGAAAGGTCCTCGAAGGACCTGTGGAGAGCACTACCTGGTAGGCTGGTATGTTTTGCCATGCTGTCTTATTCTCTTTGCCTCCACACACAGGCTGTTCCTCCACCTCTATAAGTATGACATAGAGATGTAGGCCCGTGTGGAAGGCCATACCTTCTCCAAAGTCGTTTTGAGTATGTGGGTGTTCATGGGAGTGGGGGGTTGAAAAATGTACGGGTGGGGTGAAAGTGTAGCACTGTTAGGGGGTGGTGGGGGGGGGCTGCAAGTAGCCAAAACTGTGAAAAACAAAGGGTTGAAGAAGTGTTTGTAAAGCCAGAAATCAGCATGTAAAGTTTGGCAAATCTTCAAAGCTCTCTGACTCCTCAATTTCCCCTGAATCAGTGACTGGGGAGCAGCAGTGCTTGCTTTATATGGGTGCAACTTTCCCAAAGTGCAGTAGTGGCGTAAAAGCAGGAAATTCCAGGCACAGCACCACCAGGTGAGTGGCGCTCCTATCCAAATGAGCCCCAAGCGGCTTGGGCGAGGAGATCATCAAAGTTGCCAACAAGATCGAGAAAATTTGCATCTAGTACATTAGCTCCGCATAAGTGGCAAAATGCCCTAAACACAAGGGCTGTGAAATTTGGAGGTCTAGCGCCGGCCGTCAAGGCCGGTTTTGCTGAAAATATGGCGGCCACCTCGCTTCCGCCCCCTTCTGGTGCAGAATGCAGCGGCCGCCATTTTGGGGAGGTCGTTAGCGCTGCCATTGCCTGCGCTCGCCGCCCACATGTAAATTATGCAGATCGTGACGTCAATTGGCGTGCAATGCCTTCTCAACGGCAACTAGGGATGGGCAATAAATGCTGCAGCGACGTCCACATCCCATGAACGAATACTAAAAAAGAAATGCCTGAATTGACGCACAACTGTGATTTTGGATGTCGCCGCTCTGGATACCACCCTCTACTAACCATGCACAGAAGAACGTGCATGCAGCAGTACAACAGAGGCGCTGCCAGCACTTCTTAAAGGGACTCACACATCTCTCAGGTAAGTTTAGATTTTGACTTTTGGACATTTTTTTACATTTTATTGGAGTAGTGGCTTGGTGCAATACATTTAAAAGTTGTTAAAATGTGCAAGAAGTGCTACTGGAAGCTTGCAAGGCTTTGGATATTAAAAAAGGCCTCTGAGAACACCACTTGCTCCCAGTCCTGGGGACTCTAGTTGCAGTCCCCCTTGGGCTGCAACATGACATGGAGATGGAGCAAAAGCAGCAAAGGGGACAAGCTGCTCACAGAGGGAAGAGGAAGATGCAGAAGAGCAAAAAGCAGAAGGAAGGATGCAACCCAGACAGCCCTTTCTGGCCGGGATATCCGGGATGGAATCATCCACCTGCGGTACCAGTGAATATAACCCCAATTCCCCTTTCAAAATTGTCCCACATCTTACCTTCCCTCTGTTACTGACCATCACAGTGTCCGCTTCACCACGATGGTGAAATAAAAGCCACCACAAAGCAAACTTTCCAACCCAACTTTATCCATATATGCATCCAATATTACATCAAAAAATCAACTAATCACCCTTGCGCATTCCCTTAGTGAATGTCTTGCGTCTGCCTTTGCCTATCCTAGTGATGTTATGCAATGCTACCCCAGTGGCTGCAGCATGGCTGGTGGAAGGCTGCTGCCTTTCAGTGGGGTCACTGCAGATGGCCTTCCAGGACAACCTTGAGGAGCTGGTGCTGGGAGTGTGACATCGAGTGTCAATGTTTCTTTTTCTTCTTCACTCTCCTTTCCCTCTTCTTGGTGAACCATTGGCTGGATAGGTTGGATTTCTTGGATGTTTGAAATGAGGAAGGCACAAGGGTAGGGGTGTGGCGAGGGGAGGGGAGGAAAGCAAGAGGTGTTGCTTACACTATGCGCACCTTGTAAATCAGAAGAGATTGTGGGATGAGGGGGAAGTGTGATGTGAGAAAGAGGATAGTGTATGAGGATACCAGCATACCCGGCCAAGGGCTCAGCCATGTCACTTCCAAGAATGGACAGCACCGTCTCCTCCAAGGAGGTGAGGTGAAGCTAAAAATGTGAGGTGTGCCTCGCGTTTGGTAGAGATTGTTGGTAGGTGAGTGATGGGGCAGCGGGGTGGTCGTGCATTGAGCAGTGTGTGAGGCTAGTGGTGCAGTTGGTAGGAGACGGCTTTGAAAGATACATTCACTGACCTTGACCTTGACCACTCGAGCTGCAGACTGCCTAGTTCTGAATGATATAAAATTTTGTTTTCAGAATGTAGTTCAGCTTTAAGGAATAGAGATTGCCTTGTAAAGGAACAGGTTAGCTTTAAGGAAAGGCAGCCTCCCTCCAGCGACACTAACTTGGGCCACCTGCTGAGCGCACAGCCTGTCAACAGCGCGATAGTCACTAGGCTGTGCACTTCTATCATGTAAAATAGCAGGCAGCACCAAGTTGACGTGCTGCCTGCACTTTCTGAATGGGCGCAGGCATATTTCGCATCATGGTGCCCATGCCCGTTTTCGGGTCTTAATCAAATTTGACCCCCAAGTTTCCTTGATCTTCTATTGCGCAATACCAGCACAATAATGGCTTAAGTGCTGAAATGAGTGTGGTTATTCAGGGCGCCAATGTTACGGTGTAGTTTGAAGTAGTGTTCTGCATTTACCTTTTCTACACTGTTTACTATTTTGTATCAATGAGCTCAGCTCTCACCATCACCTCCTTTCGAAGCTGAAAAGCCCAATTTTCTCCAGTCTTTCCTCATAACTCAGTTCTTCGATGCTAAAAATCAGCCTTGTGGCTCTTCTCTGAAATGCTGCATGATTCTCTTGCATCTCGGTGACCAGAGCCAGCCATGCTGCGACAGAATTGCCACTGGGCCCCCGCCCTCCCACTTTAATTTGTGTCCTCCACAAACTAATTTTCAGATGCACACATGGAAGAAGGTAATGAGACATGAACAAATAATAAACTTACAATTCTCAATCTTGTTATTCTTTTGAAATGATTGAAAAAGAGCTATAACAGTGCTCAGAAGTTTCATAAAAGTTCAGGATGTATAAAGTTTATTTAAAAAATGAAGTATAGACACACAATCAATCTACTATTGAAGAGACCTAGAAAAAGAAGAGGAGAAAATGTCCCAGCAGTAAATAAATCTTATTGGTGATCTTCATAAATTCACCTTCCCAATCTTATCAAAAAAGCATCCAGACTCTTTATAATTATTATTCCAGGCACTCCAGATGACCACACACCCATCTGTTGGATGAGAACTTAATCACACAATCAATAAATCAATGTACACATTACAGAGCTTGTAACCAATTATAAAGTGCCTGGGAGTCTTGCTGCTACTGCAGACTGAGTACTACAGATCATTCTCATTGTCAATACAATATGGCTTTTCAATGTTTTTTTGTGGATACATTGCAAGGTTAACTGAAACGAATGACCTTGATCTAATCATGAGCTTTGCTCTGAACAGGTGCTAAGTTACAGCAGTGCAATCCTTGTTCTTGTGGGCCAGCATATTGCAAGGTGGCAGAGACGATCCGGCAGCTGGTCACCGGCAAAACCAGCCCTTCCAAATGGCTTCAATAAAGAAAGTATGAGTTTGTGGGAGTGTTTATACCTCATCGCCTATTGTTGATCTAATGGCCCCCACCTCTCTTGCCCTTCTCAGCATGCACAACATGCCGTTAACAGGAACCGAAACCAATTGCTTCATTATGTTTAACTGAGAGCATGCTGCAGTGAGTGTTCAAATAGAAAGAGCTAGCCTTACAAAAATTCATTACCACTTTCATGTTATCTGATTTGGGGATTTGACATTCAATATGCTCCCTAGTTCGCTGCATACCTTCACTGATGACAATAGTTATTCAGTATATTTCCCATTACAGTGGATTTCTTTTTATTGTCACTTTTAATTTGCAAGCTGAAAAGGGACAATGGGCATGATGTGACAATAACGAAGTTTCACTCCAACCTGCTGTAGTCTTCCTCAAAGAAACACTCAGTCCCCCACTCTGTGATTGGCAGTACCTTGCAGTCAGCAGAGAGCTGAGGTCAGTGCATTTTGCACAAACAAAGTGCCATTCAGGATTTTAGCCTCCACTAAAGACTGTGAACATCTCTTAAACAGATCAGGTTGACAAAGCTGATTTGTGGTGAAAAGATATTTTAAGGGCAAATTTTAAGAGCGTAAAATAAATTTATGAAGAATTACTGTTTTAAAATTAGGGACACTGGTGGGTGTCTGTCATTGCGGAAGAATGAATTTTGTGCCAAGAATTATTTTATTTCAACAAACAAACTTCTGGATTTCCATGATAATTACAAAATGCTATGTTATATGCACCGTCTATCCTAAATTATATAATTTACATCTAGTTTAAGTGATTGTTTAATTTGATAGAAAGAAAATCTTTGCTAAAGGGCTATTACTGTTCTGCTACAAATGTTTATGGGTATTCATTTATTTAGTTAATAAAACTGAGCAAGTGTTTCCGCAATTAAGCTTGTATCAATGTTTAAACTTATTGTAAAAGTATTTTTCAAATCCGCATTGCAATGATTTACAACTGTTTCAGCCAACATAATAACCATGGAAACTGCTGACATTAATTTCTACAGGGCTCTTCTGTAACTTTGGCCGAAGATCTGTGAAAACCCTGGAGAAGCAGGGGGTTAAATTGGATAACCCCCGAAAACGGGCACCAGGATTGCGGCGCGCGTTTAACCCGCACCCATTGATTGCACCATAGGCAGGATGGCAACTTTATGTTGTCTGATCATTTCCATGATTTCTGCGTGCAGCCAGCGCTCCCGCACTCTTCATTGGCTGCACGCATCAGCAGGGGGCCCAATATCAATAGTACCGAGCACTACTTAAAGTTTTAAACACACCTTCCAGGATTTACTTGTACTTCTTTCAATTTAGCATACTGTATTTGCTGCTCATGGTGCGGTCTCCCCGATGGGAGATCAAACACGGATTGGGTGATTGCTTTGCGGAACACCTCTGTTCAGTCCGCAATCGTGACTGAGCTTCCGGTCGCTTATTATTTTAATTCTCCAGCCCACTCCCACTCTGACCTCTCTGTCCTTGGTTTGTTACACTGCTGTAATGAAGCTCAATGGAATCTCAAGGAATAGTACCTCATCTTTCGATTAGGCACTTTACAGCCTTCCGGACTCAACATCGAGTTCAACAATTGCCGGAGCCGGGAACGATGTGCCCAGCCCGACATCAGAGGTTCAGCCCACACGTCAATGGCGACGATGAGGGACCCATCCAAAACCAATTCGTATTACCCTATAGCACCCAACAGCTTAGGGCTATGGTGAGCCATATCCCTAAGCTCTCCGAAAAAGGGGACCTGACATAATAAAGACCCACTACGCACTTGGTTGTACATAAAGCAGGGCTTTAATCGACTTGTAACAAAACATGGCGGTCTAGTTAGTAGTCACTAGCTTCCTGTTTCCAGACTGTCTCTGGCCAAGGTGGGCCCACGCCCGAGTATTTATACTCCTTGGGCAGCGCCCTCAGCTGGCCATTCAGTAGTACTTCTTGTAGAAGTTGCGATTTATGACATTCTTCCTCCCTAAAAGGTTTGGAGGTCCAGTCTTCCTTTAGCGGACTAGGCGGACCAAAAATAGCCGTAGTCGTTTAGCCTTCTGCTTGTGACCGGAAGGCACGTCTCCCCGGACCGTGTCCTGGTCCCTGGGTCGCTTGGCCTGTACCGGTAAGTTGGTAGAGTCCGCGTCGTCTTGATCATCCTGTGGCGGCCTGGGAATATCATGGCTCCGGGTGCGGGTCCCCACAGGCGCAGAGCTGGCCTCATCCTGGGTTGTAGCCGGAGATTGTCCGGCATCCTGATTTCGGGTGGCCATCCTACGGGGAGCGTTCGGCTCCCTGAGTTGATCTGGTAGCACTGCCGGCAGATCCCTCGATGTCCCCGGTAGGGTGTCATCTTCATAGGGGTGCGGAGTGTTGACATCATCGTCGTGGGATCCTACATCATTTGGGCCTGCGTGACCGGTTGGGCAGGGAGCCAGATCTCTGAGCGAGACGGTGGACTCCCGGCCATCGGGGTACTGCACGTGCGCATACGTGGGGTTTACCTCTGTTAACTCCACCTCGTCAACGAGAGGGTCGTTCTTGGATGACCGGGCGAACCTCCGGAGTAGCACAGGGCCTGGAGCCACCAACCATGAGGGTAGAGATGTCCCATGTGTAGAGCGACGCCGGAACTTGAAGAATCGCTCATGAGGTGTGACATTAGTGGATGTGGAGAGAAGAGACCTGATAGAGTGTAACACGTCGGGGAGCACAATTTCCCACAGCCGGTCTGGTAGGTTGCGTGACCTCAGTGCCAGACGGACAGCGTTCCAGATGATGGCATTGTATCGTTCAACCTGTCCATTGCCGATTGGGTGATATGGTGTCGTCTTACTCGAGGCGATTCCCCATTGGGAGAGATAACTTTTAAGTTCACTCGACATAAAGGAGGGACCCCGATCCGTGTGGATAAAATTGGCCGTCCCGCAGAGGGAAAAGACCTGATCGAGGCATTTAATTACCGTAGAGGTAAGCATATTAGGACAGGTGAAGGCAAAGGGAAAGCGTGAATACTCATCTACCATCGTAAGTTGGTAGGTGTTCCGTGTCGACGAAGGCAATGGCCCTTTAAACCTATGCTGAGCCTCTGCATAGGCTGCATTGCATGTATGAGTAAGTCATCTGATGGGCGGAAGAATTGTGGTTTCAATTCTGCACAAATCCTACAGGAGGAGCATGTTTTCTTTACGTCCTCCGTTGAGAATGGTAGATTTTTGGAGCGCACAAAGTGCAATATACGGGTAACGCCAGGATGGCATATGTCCATATGCAGATCCGCCAGAGTCGACATTGACATTGAAGAGCAAAATGCCTGTGTGAAGGTATCTGGGGCCACATTCTGTTTGCCGGGTCGGTAATGGATAGTATATCCAAAGGCGGCCAGCTCCATCCTCCAGAGTTGAATTTTATTATTTTTGATTTTCGTGCGCTTCCGGTTATCCAACATGAAGGCCACGGAATGCTGGTCAGTTATGGGCGTGAAATGACGCCGAGCCAGAAAATGACTCCATTGGCGTACAGCCTCGATGATGGCTGTAGCCTCCTTCTCGATGGGGTGTAAGATTCCCAAAATTGATATTATATTATAAAGGGTCGAATGGCAGAAGAGGCCATGATTTTAAAGACTCTTTTAAAAGAAGCCCAGGAGAAAGGGGCATTCAAATTGGCCACCAGACCCCGTGACCAACTTATTGGGACACTTTAAAATGGTTCCTGCAGTCCTCAGACAGCTTTGTGGATTCAACCCACAGTAGGTTCTGGAAGCCGTTTCTGAGAGAACGAAACCAGACGCCCACACACACATAAAGATTGGATGCAGATCCAGTCAGATCGGCCTGTAGATAAAGGCCATCTAAATGTTTACCCAGACAAAGGGGAACAGTTCCATATTCATAAAGAACACATCAAGGACCCGTTAAAGACATCAAGAAGACATTAAAAACAATGAAGGTCATTCCAGACCAGAGATGGCCCGTTACCGGCCACCCAAGAACAGTTTAAAATATAATAACTACCCCGTTGTGCAACCAGCCCGCCAAAATTAAAACAAAAGACTAACCTGATTTGGCGCGAGATAAGGGCTTCTGCTGAGAAGTATAATTGGGAGACACCGGGGGTAGGGGTAGAGGGAAGCGAAGGAAAAAAAAAAAGAAGAGGCTTCAGCTTAGATATTGGGAAGAGAGAGGTTCCTTTCTTCATCATCTTCGTGGGATCTTCGGTAATAGCCGTTACCTTCGATAGCAGCTGGAGTTTGGAGAAGAAGACGGTTCGAGCTGGCGTCCCGCCCCGGGGTAAAACATCGGGAGATCATCGACCAACCCCAGGCCGTTGACGAAACGGGAGGTAGTAAAAAAATACTGAAGAAACCTATATGAAAGCCATCTAGGGGCTTCCAACCGTGGTCAAGCAGGTGATCTCCGCCGACATCCAGGCCCGTCAGTGTTCAGCCTGTCCGTGACCTTCACCTCGAGAAAGAGAGTGAGGTGTGGCGCAGTCCGCTGTGGCTCCACTGACCACGAGGAAACAGGGCGCCTGAGGGGATCAAAACGCAGACCTGTTTCAAAACTCTATACCTTTCCAACTGGATTGGTGAGCATGTTTCTGGCCCTTCATAATCGGATCTAGATAGGTTAAAGGGGGTGGTCATTTTGGGTATAATTAACATGAGTTGTTGTCCCTCGATTTTCCGTGTGTTTCCCCATTTTATGGTGATCTTTGTAAGGTATAATATGCCTGTATCCATTTTAGTTAGTACTGTATTGTTATGATTTGTTTTTCCCTCCCATGTACCCTCTTATTTGCTTGCATTTGATTTGTTTTTCCTTATGCAATAAAATATCATTTCGTTTCATTAAACCTGGTCTATAAGAGTATTCTCTACATTGTAGTTCCTGCACCTAAGTCCAGTGTCTAGAATCTAAGGGGTGAGTGGGTCGAACCACTCAAGGTTTTTTTCTGTGCAAAAGTGAGAGAGAGAGAGAGAGAGAGAGAGAGGAAGGCCTCTGAGAGAGAGTAACCTCTGCGATCTGCGAATCTCGAGAGAGAGAGAGAGAGAGAGAGAGAGAGAGAGAGAGCAAACCCTTTACAGGGGAGGTAATGGAGCTCGCTACCCTGTAAGGTTCTGGATAGGAATGCCACGGGCCGACCACCTTGATTCAAGGTAGCCGAGATCGCCACCTCCGATGCATCGCATTCGACCACAAAAGGAAGGTTTTCGTCAATGGAGCGAAGCGTGGCTTTCTCCAGCTGTCGTTTGAGGAGGTTGAAGGCAGAAATAGCCGTTGCTTCTAATGGAAAATAATTCGCATTAAGCAGGGACTGTATTTTATCGGAGAAGTGAGGTATCCACTTTGCGTAATAAGCAAACATGCCAAGTGCCTGACGAAGAGAGCCGAGATTTGTAGGGGGAGGGAGCTCCTGAAGTGGACGAAGTCGCTCTGGGTCCGGTTTAATAACACAGTTGCCCACCCAGTAGCCGAGAATGTTCACCGATGGCACTGATTTCACCGATTTGGATTCGTTTAATGTTAAGTGGCGATGACGGAGAACGTCAAAAAATCTCTGAAGATTGGCGTCATGCTCCTTTTGATCATGGCCAGCAATAGTGATATTGTCTAAATACGGAAAGGTATCCGTCAAGTTCGCTTGCCGGAGTAGGCCATCCATTGCCCATTGGAAGACAGCCACCCCATTGGTGACCCCAAATGGAAGGCAACGAAACTGATAAAGCCAACCATTGGCCTCAAAGGCCGTATACTTTTTGTCAGAGTCTTTCAGCGGTACCTGATGGTACGCGCTCTTTAAATCGAAGGTTGAAAATACCGTGTATTTGGCAAGGTTGTTGACCATGTCATCTATGCGTGGTAGCGGGTAGGCATCCAGATCGGTATATTGATTAATAGTCTGCAAATAATCAATACACAGACGTTTCTTATGTTGTTTTAAAGGGTTTTTCACAATGACGACTTGAGCCCGCCAGGGGGATGAACACGGCTCGATAATACCGTCAGCTAAAAGGCGAGAGATTTCTGCCTCGATAAATGCTCGGTCGTCTTGGCTAAAGCGCCACGATTTGGCGGCTATGGGTTTACAGCGGGGGGAGAGATTGGCAAACAGGGAGGGCTCACCGAGTAAGGCCGCCGAGAGCGCACAAAACGGCACCTTAGAAATGGTAAGCTCCGGCTTCCACCCTCCAAACTCAACAGTGAGTCTTTTGTGCTGCTTCTGGAAGTCCTGTCCCAGAAACGCCTCGCTACATAAGTTTTCGAGTACTCTGAGCCGGGTGGAGGGATACGTGCGACCATTGAGGATGAGGTTGACAAGACAGAAGCCAGAAGAATTGGTGGTCAGAGTTGTCAGAGCCATTGCAATCTCCCTGTCCGAGGGATAAATGCACAGTTTTAACCTGCTGACAGCCCGCTTACTAATGAAGCTGTCAGAGCTGCAGGAGTCGATTAACGCGCTTAGAGTGTGCCCATTTACTGAAACCTTCGTAGTTGCATGGGACAAACTTTGGGGAAAAACAGCTGTGATGGGAGGAGGGGTAATTTTTCCTTCGACAGCTGCAGCCTTAGCAGTGGTTCTTGGGGGAGGAGCAGCTCCATAGATAGCAGCTGTGAAGCTAACAGGAGCTCTCGACCGGTATACTTTAGAGGAGTGGCCTTTCTTGTTAGCAGAGGCCCGTGACTGGCATATCTTGGAAAAGTGTCCTTTCTTGCTGCAATGATTGCAGGTCGCATTACGAGCCGGGCAAAATTTTCTGTAATGGAATGTCTTATGTTCATTAATAAATAGACATTCTTATTATGAACACAGCTAGCTTTTGCTAGACACTTTTATTGAGCACATGTGGACTAGGTACAGTATCTGTAGAGGCTTCCATCTTGACTGCTGCCTTGTGGGTAGCCTATTGCCTCATGGGTAATGTAGTCTTAATATACATACAGCTGGGTAGTGTAGTCTTAATACATACAGCTATATACAGCTCGAGACAGCTCTACGGCTCCACCTAGTGTCCACTATAGAATGACATGTTATTGATCATTACATCCCCCTTTCTTTGAGGTTTAACAAAATCAATATCAATCAACTTTCAAGAAAACAATGAAGATAATATCAGTAACACTTTTGTTAGTGCTCTATAAACATAAACATTTTCAAAACAGTCAGCACATTTTCAAAGCTTTACATTGTACTCAAAGATTAAGTCTATCAGGCTTTTTTACTTCACGTGTGGATCTTCTCAACATGGTTAAGTCTGATGTGTCTTCATGAGATTGTTCTGGTGGTGAATGATAAGATGCAGTTGCGGCATTGTCATCGATCTGCTCTTGTATAGATCGAGGTCTCCTTGCGATCTTTGCTTGGAGAGGGTTTCAGTGTTTCCTTCACTCTTCATGCCATAACTCTCAATGTAGTCCATGCACTCTCGAAAAACTGCTGGCAGCTGGATCCCATCATACAGCATAGTCCTCTCAGCAGCCTCGGCTAATGGAACACCAAAGATTGGCCTGAGGGAAGAAGGAGTATCCACCGGAACTGCTTCCTGCTCTGGTGCAGGCTTCTTCTTTCTCTTTTTCTCTTTCCACTGCTTAACAACATCTGCTGCGGTTATATCTTTAGACTTTTTCTCCTTGTGTTTTTCCTCTTTGTGCTTTTCTTCCTTTGGCTTCTCTTTGACCTTAAAGTATTTTTCTTTCTTCTTGGAGAAACTAGGCTTTTTGAAGACATGGATACCCTTTGGCCTTTTCATCCTTGATGGGCTCTCTGCTTCATCACCTGAGTCATCTGGTCTGCTTATGGCACAGTTTATACGGTAGACTCTCTTGACCAGTTCTAAGTCTTCACAAGCTTTGTCACCTAGTATCGAATCAAGTCTTTCAGCCACAACAGAAAACATGAGATGATGCACTTTGTCTTTGACTGTCACTTTAAGTCTGCATACACCTAAGCTATCTATTTTCTGTCCATTATAGCTCTTCAGTAGTACTGACTTTTTCTGTATTTTGGGCTTTTCTTTCATATTTTTTATGTCACTCATACTGATTAAGTTTGCTTTTGCCCCAGTGTCCAGTTTCAATGTAACTAATGCTCCATTTATCTGCAGTGGGATCATCCATTTGTCCACTTTTACTGCATTGACTTTATGTTCAGCATTGTCCATTTCTGAGAGCTGCACATTTTCTGTATCCTTTTTGATATCGTCACATGACACCATTCCTGCAAAAAATGTCTCACTTAAATCAGTGTCCTCAATTACATTAACTCGTTGCCCTTTCTTAGTTTTTACTTTTGAAAAGCATTGTTTGGCAAAGTGATTCTTTCCATGACACTTTGTGCACATTTTTCCAAATGCTGGGCATTGTCTTAACTGGTGTTTGTAACCATAGCGTTTACAATTAAAAATTTCATCCTCCGATTGCTTTTCATTTCTGTTCTGCCCACGTTTCTTCCCCTTATAGGACACAGCACCGACAGCAGCATTATCACTCATTACAATCGCATCATTATTGATTTCACTGAAAGTTTTCGCGTGCTTTCGAGCTAGCTCGCTGGCTTGGCATATTTTCACTGCATTTTCCAAATTTGGTTCGGTTTCTCTCAACAGACGTTCCCTGACTTTTTTATCATGAATACCAAACACAATCTAGTCACGAATCCTGGATGATTTCAGCTCAGAGAAATTACATGTCTGTGCTTTCAGTTTCAGATCAGTTATAAAGCTATCAAAAGTCTCATTTTGTTGCTGTGTCCGAGAAATGAAGATGTATCTTTCATACGTCTCATTCTTTTTGGGAGAGCAATGTGCATCAAATTTTTTTAGCACATCTTCTAATTTTTCTCTGTTCTCCTTTGGATTAAATACAAATGTATTAAATACCTCTATCGCCTGTGGGCCTGCAACCGTAAGCAGCAATGCTATCTTCCTTGCGTCTGGCTTCGTACCGAATCCGATGGCAGGAATGTATAGTTCGAATTGTTGTTTAAAAATCCGCCAATTGTAGTCGACATTTCCCTCGAGATTCAAACGCTCTGGTGGCTTCAAATTCTCCATGTCACTTTTCACAATTTTTTAGCAGATATTTACAACTCTTGGTATCCTGGTACCATCTTATGTTCATTAATAAATAGACATTCTTATTATGAACACAGCTTGCTTTTGCTAGACACTTTTATTGAGCACATGTGGGCTAGGTACAGTATCTGTAGAGGCTTCCATCTTGACTGCTGCCTTGTGGGTAGCCTATTGCCTCATGGGTAATGTAGTCTTAATATACATACAGCTGGGTAGTGTAGTCTTAATACATACAGCTATATACAGCTCTACACAGCGCTACGGCTCCACCTAGTGTCCACTATAGAATGACATGTTATTGATCATTACAGAATGTACCTCCACAAAAGAAACACTTTCTTCCTGATTGCCAGGATGCTGCTAGGGCGGGGTCGTCATCAGCAAAGGCCTCTAGGGTAGGGTCGTCGTCCGTTAGAGTAGAGTCATCATCAGCAGGGGCATCCACCCGAGACCTATCGAAAGACTTATTACGGGTGATAGCCGCCGCCCGTGCATGTGGTGGGAGATAAGTGTCTGCATTCTTCTTGGCCAAGTCCAGGGAACACGCCTGGTCATAAGCAGCCCGTAAATTGAGGGTTTTATTTTCCAGCAGGTGCTGACATATAAAAGGGGACGCAATCCCATTGATAAAGGAATCGCGGATTAGTTCCTCTTGATACTGTTCAGCTGTAACCGCTTTAAGGTTACAATCTTTGCTGAGCCTGCGAAGTTTCTGGAGGAATTCATTGAGTGATTCCCCAGGCTGCTGCCGAGTTGTGGCCAGTAGGTGTCGAGCAAAGATTTCATTCGGGGACTTGACATATAGCTGCTGTAAAATTTCGATAGCAGCGTCGTAGTCTATACAGTCCTCAATATAATCATACACATGAGGGGATACGTAGTTAATAAGCATTCGTAACTTATTAGAGGCACCCGCCCCACATTCTTCAAGACAGTTGCTAAAGGTACGAAACCATTGCTTCCATACCTTCGCTGCGGCAGGTGCATTCGGGTCCAGGTCGAGACGAGCGGGTCTAAGGAGTTTTTCCATGATGAATCAGTTTCTTGCCCAGGTCCCTTTCTGCAGTTCGAGTTGCAGCTGGTTGTTCCGAATCACCCAAGGCGTGGAGACGATAACAAGTCGATTAAATTGATGTAATAAAGACTCACTACGCACTTGGTTGTACATAAAGCAAGGCTTTAATCGACTTGTAACAAAACATGGAGGTCTAGTTAGTAGTCACTAGCTTCCTGTTTCCAGACTGTTCTTGGCAAAGGTGGGCCCACGCCCGAGTATTTATACTCCTTGGGCGGCGCCCTCAGCTGGCCATTCAGTAGTACTTCTTGTAGAAGTTGCGATTTATGACAGGACCCCTCGATCCACTTCAGGGAAGCAGAGCAGGCAGCCAGCGTCAACGACTGCGATAGCGCTAAGCAGGCCAAAATGCTGCTATTCTCCCTGGAGAGTAGGCTCCTCCAATCCCTCTCTGACGTGTGTAAGAAGGGGCAGTGCAGGTATGAGGAGCTCAGGGATGATGTTCTGGAGGCCATGGGGATGAATAAGGGAAGTCCTTTCTCCCGTGTGGAGAAGATGGTGCAGCTTGCAGGGGAATCCCCGCAAGCCTTCGCAGACAGGTTATGGCCGGTGTACCGGAGTGCCTATCTGGGGGCACATAACTGAGCATTCCTGAACGGGGATCCACTGGCCCACTGGTTCCGTTGCCTGGTGGCAAACAGTTTGCCACAGGTCCGGGCCAAGGCGGATGTCTGGTTCGAACTCAAGAATCCCCGGACCACTGAACTTATGGTGATCAGACAGTTGACCCTAACCTATAAGAACGATAGGGGAACCAATGCACACCCACCTAAGGGGAAGGTGCATGAGATAAAACCCGGACCGGGTAGGAAAGAGTGGCATCAGGAAGGGAATAACCCCCCAACAAAAAGGCGAATTGTTACGGGTGTGGGAAGGACAGTCATTGGCGGAAGGAGTGCAAAAACCCTTGGAAAGACAACAAGGGAAAGAATTCCACAGCCCCAGCCCAAAAGGCGGAGGCGGGAATCCCTCCCGCAGCGGTCGAGTCATTCTTGGACACCATGAGGTCCTTATTGACTGGCCACAGGGGAGTAGCAGCCACTACCGGTGCTCTGACCCCGTCAGCCCCATCCAACCCACAGGCCTGACAAGAGCCAGCGCAGCCTGTTTACCTGTGTTCCCTTCGATATGATGAATGGAAAAGACCCCTCGTGGAGATGGAGGTAGAAAAGGTGAAGGGGACCTGTCTGTCGGACATGGGGGCATCATGCACCGTGGTCCATTCAGCTAACCCACCACCTCACCTCTATCTAACAGGGTCCCATACAGTCTATCGGGTTTCACAGGCAAAGAACAGGCCGGCTCGTTTTCCATCCCGCTCGCCATTCGTTTAGGACCACTCTGCTCTGAAAGGACCTGTGTCCTGGTGAAATGGGAAGTGGAGGGTGGAAGAGGGGTCCTGGGAGCCGACTTTATTGTAGGCCACGGGATCCTGGTCGATTTAAGAAATCATTGCCTATGGGGGGCAAGTACAGGAAAGGACGGTGAGGTAGTAATAATCCCAAGGAAAGAAGGGAAGGGGCCCCTATGCACCATGAAGCTCAAAGAGGGTTATAACCTTGAGCTCATGGTCAGTAACACCCCACAGGATTTCCAGGCATTGTGCGAGCCCACCTAGCCACATTTGCCACACACAAACACGACTGCGGGAGGGTCAACGGGTTTGAGGTCAGCGTAGGCGGGGACCCCATGGCCCGACCACAGAAACAGTATAACTTCCCCAGGGAAGCGGAGCCAGACATGGAAGCAGCCATGTCCTCCTTAGTACAGCAGGGGGTTCTGAGACCGATAGCCAGCCACGTAAACTCTCCACTGTGGCCGGTTAGAAAGCCAGACAATTCCTGGAGGGCCACGGTGGACTATCGGGTGCTCAACAGCAACATCCCAGCCTGTGCACCCATGGTATCAGCAGCTGCCGACCTGATAGGAAGTATCCCAGCATCCGCGACCATTTTCACGGTGCTGGATAGTTCCAACGGGTTTTGGTCCATCCCTTTAAGGAGGGAGGATCAGTACAAGTTTGCCTTTATGTTTAAAGGGCAACAGTACATGTCGAACTGCTTGTCTCAGGGCTTTCATAACAGCCCCAGCATTTTCCATCAGTGCATGGCAAACAGTTTAAAGGATTTCAGCCAGCCCAGTCAGTTGGTACAATATGTGGATGACCTGCTGCTCTTCACCGATTCGCGAGAGGAGCATGGCCCACTACTGGCCGAACTGCTGGAGCTGCTCGGGCAGAAGGATTTCAAAGTAAACCCCAAGAAAGCGCAGATTGGCCAGCAGGAGGTGAAATTCCTAGGCCTGACCGTACGCGCTGGAGAAAGGGCCATAGATAAGGCTAGGAGGGAGACGGTACAGGAGTTACACGTCCCCAACACAGTCACGGGTGTGAGGTCATTTCTAGGGCTAACCGGGTACTGCAGGGACTTTATTGAAGACTATGCAGCCACAGCAGCCCCTCTGCTCCGACTCCTACACAAGGGAGTGGAGTGGGTTTGGGATGAGGGCTGCCAGGCAGCATTTGTCAGGCTCAAGAGAGACTTGCAGACTGCACCAGCTCTAGGGGCCATAGATCGGGGGAAAGAGTTTTTCCTGGGGGTAGCAGCCAGCGGGGATAGCCTGAGTGCTGTGCTGCTCCAAGAGTGGCACGGCAGGCTGAGGCCGGTGGTCTACTCCTCCAGGATACTCACGGATGTGGAGAGGAGCTAATCCAACTGTGAGCGGCACTTCTTGGCCACACATTGGGCTGTGAAGAGATCACTGATCTTCACAGGCACCTCTCCCATCACCCTCCTCACCCATCACACACCCACCCAGGTGCTTCTGGATGGGAGGATCAAGGATGGAACAGTGAGCAGTGCCCGCATTGCCCGCTGGACCCTGCTCCTCTCACAGATGGATCTTAAAGTGAAGGGTCTCTGTGAGCCAAAGCTTGCAGCCAACCTGGTATATCCTGGAACAGCCCACCGGTGTTCCATAGAAGGGGTTTGGGAAGTGAACATAGGTTTACGGGTCGGGATACATCCCTCGGGCCGCGAGATCTATGTAGACGGTTCCAGCACGGTATCTGCTGGTGAGCGTCTCATGGGGTGTGCAGTTTATGACCCGGCGGCAAACATTGCCCTGGCAATTAAGCTCCCCAGCACCATGAGCGCCCAGCAGGCTGAACTGTCCGCGGTAGTGTACGTCGTTACACACCCTGAAATCTTCCCTACCCCATACACGATTTGTTCAGACAGCATGTTTACGTGCAATTCGTGTACGGAGTACCTGGCCACCTGGTCCCGCCGCAGATACACCTCCGCCGACGGGAGACCCATCACAGTAAAACCCCTGCTGGAGAAAATCCTGGCAGCAGTGGGGGAGGAAGGGGAGGTCTTCATTCACAAGGTGAAGGCCCAGTCCTCCACAGAACACGCGGCCAGGGCAACCAGCAGGCTGACATGCTCGCCAAGGAGGGTGCCCGCGCAGGCACTTTCTGGGACCCATATGGGTCCAGACCCATGGCAGCAGTCAGAGGTAGGGACGGGACCCAAGGGAATGCAGGGGTAGCATTAGCCCCGGACCTTTAGATGGTCCAAGCCCAAGACCCCGTCCTCAAAGCAGTCCTCAGTGCAGTGACTGAGGGAAAAGGAGTAGAGGGTCCTTACGGTGCAGCAACCCTCTCCGTCAAAGAGGGCATGCTGTTTCGGGAGGAGCAGTGGGTTGTGCCGCAGCAACACCGGAGGGAATTCCTTCAACTGGCCCATGAGGGTCCAGGAGCGGGACATCCCAGGCCTGAAACCACCTGCCAACGGGTGGAACAGTCGGGGTGGTAGCCAGGACTCAGGGAAGATGTCCGCGAGTTCTGCGCTGGCTGTCTGGTGTGCGCTGCTAATAACCCTGACCCCCACAAAAGGAAGGTACCCATGGGACACATCAGGAGGGTAGAGGGACCATGGCAGTCGATACAGGTCGACTACATCAGGCCCCTGCCCACCGCCCAGGGAGGCTATAATTACTGACTAGTCCTGGTAGATGTGTTCACTAAATGGGTAGAGGCCTTCCCCTGCAGAACAGCCACAGTTCTGGGTACTGCCAGGATCCTGGTCCGGGAGGTGTTCTCGCGGTGGGGGCTACCACAGTATGTGGAGTCCGACCAAGGGAGTCACTTCACCGGACAGGTGATGCAGAATACCCTTACGCTGCTAGGCATCGAGGGGAAGTGGCACGTGGCCCACAACCCACCATCATCAGGGATTGTGGAGAGGATGAATAGGACCCTAAAAGAAAGGTTGAGGAAGGAGACGGTGGACTCGCTCCGTAAATGGGCCGAAGTCCTACCATTGGTTCTGATGGGGATCCGGGCCAGCCAGTCAAAAAGCATGGGGTACTCCCCGTACGAGCTGATGACTGGCAGGGTTATGCGGACCGCCACCCATGTACTAGCCCCGGTGCTCACGGAAGGTCAGCTCAGAGAGGTAAACTGGGACAGGTTCATCCGAAACCTCTTCGAGTGCCTTAAACAGGTCCATGAGCAGGCAGCTGGGAACTAGGGAAAGCAGCATCGGAGTAACCGATTGCTGTTAGAACCCCGAAAGCACCACGATTGGGAGGTAGGGGATCAGGTCATGGTGAGTAACTATGCCTGAGTAGGGAGTCTGGAACCATTATACATGGGGCCCTACAGCATTGTAGGCAAAGCCAGCCCCATGGTATACGCCGTTAAGATGCCTCGGCGCACCAAATGGTTCCATATTAATCAGTGTAAACTGTTTAAACCCGAAAAGAGAAAACAGCCAGTTGGGGTAGGGTCTGAGGATAGAAATCCTCAGCCTGCAGCGGGAACAAGTTCACAGACTGCCCAGACAGGCGCTGTGGCTTGTTTAAGCGGAGGGCCATCCCGCCCACCGATTGGGACACTCCCCCACTCTTCTGGGATTTAGATGAGGTGGGACCCGAGGGCGGAGAACCCGCCCCTGACCCAGGTTTCGGTGAGGTGGGACCCAAGAGCAGAGACCCCGCCCCTGACCCAGGTTTAGATGAGGTGGGACCTGAGAGCGAGGACCCTCAGCCTGCAGCACCAGGCTGCGAAGAGTTACCTGCCTCTGGCCCAGTTTCAGGAGAGGTAAAGCCTGAGGAGGAAGATCCCCAGCCAACGGTAGTGGTAAGTCCACAGACCGCACCGGAGGGGGCAGTGGCTCGGGTTAAAGGCCCACCAGCCAGAAAACCCCCACCCGCCAAAGTCCCTAGAAGATCCCCACGGATGCCCCAGCCAAGGAAGCCGTGGTCACCGGCTCCCCAGTTAAAAAGGGCCGCCTCTCGAGCAAGGGATCGGTCTGGAGGCAGACGTCCCCAGCCAGCAACCACAGGCTGTGAGGGACCGAAAGTACAGGACAGTGCTGCCACACCGAAGGGAGCGGCGTGCCACAGCCCGAACAGGAATTAGGCTGGCCGCCCGTAGACGGGCCGCGAATGTACATAGTTTAGGTAATTTAAGTTTAGGTATTTAACTTAAGTTAGGGTGTTTAGCTTAAGTTAAATAAGGTGATGGGTAGTTTTAATTAAGTAGTAATCTGCTAAGAGTGTGTGTGTTTGAGTCGAGGTCGCGAGACCCGACTATGCTTCACCCAAGCCAGAGAATCTCTTGGGGACCTCGCTGTATGTTTTTGTATCTGTTGCAGAAAGACTTTCAGGATGAAGGGGGGCGTAATCCTACTCGCCCTGATAGGACTGAGCATTGGAAAGAGAGGTGACGTGGAGGAATCCCAAATCTATGGGTGCTCAGGAGAGAGAGCACCTATAGTAACCGACGGACGTAGCGAACGGGATGTGGAGGAGACCGCCGTCTACGTCCACAAGGGAAGGTGGCCAGAGTGGCTGGGGTCCAATTCATCTCAGTACTTCAGCCAGACCGGGTTCACATACGGGGAGGCCTCCCTCCTGTGCCCCAGGGTATAGGTCGTTACCACAAGGGTTAGCGTCACCATAGGAAAACGTGTATGTTTAACATGCAAGGGACACATTCCTTTGGATAGGTGGTGGTGGCTCAGAAAGCTGAGCAAGGATATGAGAAACCCCGCAGTCGAGTGGGAACGCTTGGGGAACAATACCCACCGGACGATTACAGGGACTCACGGAGGATTAAATGTGTGTTGGGGCAAGTGGTGGGGACCGGATCAAGGGATTTACATCTGTATGTGGGGGTCAGAGAGGGTCTGCTCTGCAGGCATATCCATCATTTTCCACCGGCAGTGGCAAGACACCGGGGAGGGAGTGAAGTGGGATACCAGCCGGAAGGTGTGCGCGGTCCCATACACCCCGATCCCAGTCAATGCTACTGAGCTTGTGACCCGCCCTCATAAGCCCCTGCCCACGACCCAGGCAGCGAGGACACACAGGGAAGGGTGCCCCACCACCACCAAGGGACCAGGGAATGGGCTGGTACTAGTGCCTACGGATCAGGTGCTGTACCAGGGGGTACACTACGCAGTAGCCTCCGTGATTTTATATCTCCCCGAGGTACACTTACCGGAGTGGTGCCCCAAAGAGACAGAACAGTTATACCAGGCCCTGTTAAAACAGATGTTCAGAAAATTTTATGAGTTCGATTTCGCCAACGTCGACAAAACTGAACAGTATACCACACCCCATGAGTTTTTGGGTAATGCAGGGAGACAAAGAAGGGGAGCATGGAATGATGCTTTTACTGCGTTTAGCACTGGGTCCTCTGTCATCAACAGTTTGGATGACATAGAATTGCAGACCCAGATAAACGGTTTAAAAACTCAGTTAAAGAAAATCCTAATGGATGAGAACAAGGTAGTGGGCGCAGAGTTACATGAGGACCAGGTCATGACGGTCCATTTAAAAGAGATTATAGCGGAGTTGGAGAAGCACACAAAGACCGTGAATGCCCTCATAATGGAGGACAGAAATGCTTCGGACCAGGTTGCGTAGAACAAGGTGTGCGTGCTGTACAGGGCGTGGTTGCTGGGCGAGGGCCGCAGTAACCTGGAGGATTTAAAACAGGGTTTAGTCCCCTCCTGGATCAGCAACAAGCACCTCGCAGCCCTCCATCCATTTGAGAATGCATTAAGCCCGTGCCAACTCCGACTAGCTTCTGAAGCCAACCTGGTCCCAATGGATTGTGTACGCTCTAACCACACCATTATGGGTATAGTAGTTAAGATGCCAGTCATGGGTAGGACAGCCCGACCCGCGCTGGTATACAGGGTTGAGAACATCGGAGTCATTCAAGGGGGTGCACACATTCGTTTCACAGCGGTCCCACCTTACGTCATAAAGTGGGAGCACGCTATGACAGGTACTGACCTCTCAGGGTGCCGGAGCCGGGGAGCACACATAATCCTGTGTCCCCAGCACTTGAATGCCTATTCAAAACCATAGTGCGGGTTCAGAGCTGCTGGCGCGAAACCCATAAATTGTACCGTGGAGGCAATGGCACAAGGCCATGTTCCCCTGCAGGTAGCATATATAGGAGGTGGGACATATTGTGTCATCACAGGAGCGCCCCACTACCAGCATGGACAGCATAGCTGGTGTCCGGTTAGTGACAGCAGTTTCTGCTTTAAACCCGAGGCAGAAGTTCAAGTGGCCCAGGAACGAATTGTCCCCATTCCTGAACCCTCCACTGCTCACCTTACTGTAAAGGAGAATTTTACCAACTTGCAAAAGTAGGTAGCGCATTTCGGCTATGAAATTCCCCCTCTCCCAGAACACCTTACCAAAATACTCAAAGCAGTTATAGTTTCACAGAAACCTTTTTACACTCTGGAGCAGAAAACAGTAGAGATAGGGGCTAAGATATTGGACATTGTCGTTCCACCCTGGTGGGACATTTTCAATAATATAGAGGTCCCTTCGTGGATCAGACTGGCTTCCCACATTCTTGTGGTTTGCCAGTTGGGGATAGTATTGTACCTACTATGCACTCAATGCAAGGGAAAGGGTCAGATACGAGAATTCCGAAACCAAAGGACCTGGAAGGAACATTATGTTAAGGTGGAGGGAGCTACACCTGTTTGAATTTGCTGTTTGTATCGTTGATTAAAGATTGTTGTTTTTTTATGTTCTTTTATTGTTTTTAATAAAGATTCTCAAATGTGTTTTTAATAAAGATGTATGCGTACCAAGTGGTGCAGGGGTGTCGGACCCCTCCATGCTTGGATGTGTGTAAACAACTGTAATTTATTCTATGTACACTACATTTTTACAGAATGGGAAATGCATGTGTCGTGGGTCTCTTAGATAGGTAATTACAGGGGAAGGTTGACTATGGAGGGTCGGAAATTTTGCTCACCTCATCAGGATGATACTTAAAGCAAGTTTAGTACCAACAAGGGGGAGTGTAAATCTAGGGTTCTCAAAATTCCCACACTCCCCGAAATTATGGATCAAGGGACCCTGTTTTGGACAAGTTATTAAAAACAGGGTACCCAAAATGGCTTCTGCAGCCTCGTGACCAAACCGACAGGATTTTAAAACAGGGCTCTGCAGACAGGCAGGCCTGGAGATGAAACTAAAATGCAGGAATCTGTGAGAAGGACTCTGTGGAGACAGACAGCCAAAGTAAACACAGAATATGCATTCATTTGACTTGTAAAAATCAAGCTAGGATGGGCCTAAAATCGAGGCCATTAGGTTTCTGCATATTTAATCAGTAACAGCTCACAGTAGCCATCAAGTCAGGATGGGGACAATTAAGTTTCATCCATGACAAACAACCAGGACATCGGGGCCATTAGACCCGGAGACAACCACTCCACAAGTCGTTAAAATAGATGGCTGTAATCAATTTAAACGTCACAGCGTCGGCGGGAATTCAGCGGCAGCAGCGGGGCTATAAAAGTCCCAGAGACCAGGTAAGGCCTCACAGCATCGGCGGGAATTCAACGGCAGCAGCGGGACTATAAAAGTCCCAGAGACCAGGTAAGGCCTCACAGAGTCGGCGGGAATTCAGCGGCAGCAGCAGGGCTATAAAAGTCCCAGAGACTAGGTAAGGTTTACCAGTCTCCAGTCTGGGAACTCGGAGGGAAGGAGAGAGGTAAAAGGTAATCCAAGTGTGACATCACCAGAAAGCGGGTAAGTGATTGGTTGGTAAGTATTTCTCCCTTTTTAAGCTTAAATCTCTTTGGTTTATAGTTTCTAAGGTGCGATATTCATCATCTAGAATTGGGACAGAGGGTATTTAAAAATAATATCAAATTTAACTAATTACATAGAACGGGAGATCAGGTGATGTGTTGCTGCTGCAATATGTGGGAGCTGGTGGACACCATTGATGCTCACGGTGATCACATTTGCAGTAAGTGTTGGCTGCTCGAGGAATTCCGGCTCCGTGTTGAAGAGCTGGAGTCCGAGCTTCAAACACTGAGACACATCAGGGAGGGGGAGAGTTACCTGGACTCTGTGTATCACGAGGTAGTTGTTGTGTATGTAATATGTGTGCTACTTTGAACCTATGGACAGGACTGCACTACTTGTAGGGCGTAGTGATACGCAGTACCACTCCTGGCCATAGGGGTATAAATAGTACTGTGGGTACTGATCTCCCCTCAGTTCCCGCCTGTGGGCATGAAGTAAAGACCTATGTATAGTCCCTACCTCCAACCAGTAAAGACCTGTTTTATTGTTACTGATTAAGTCTGAGTATTAATTACTTGAACAACTCACAGATTTAACACTGGCGACGAGTCTGATTCGGACCCTGCGGCAGTCACTCCACGGCAGCTTCGTCCACAGCCAGGACGTTGCAGAGAGGTTTCCACCCTCTCCACCCCACTGGAAGACATCCTGACCTCGGAGCCTCCATCGGCGACCGTCAGCTTCTTCTCCAGCTTGGTGGTGGGTAAGCCGTTGTCTGAGCCGGGCAGCGACGCGACAGGCAGTCGACCGCGTTGGCCGCACGAACGGGGCTGGGGGAGCTGGAGGAATAGGGCGCGAGAGCCACTTCGAGCGGGAGGCGTTTCAACAGAGCGATCGCATCTCCTGATAAGAGCCGAGAGCCGCTTCGCGATCCAGCGATCGCATCCGCTGATAAGGGCCGCACTCGGGCGATCGCGGCGAAGATAAGGGCCGCACTCGAGGGCTGAAGGGAGACGGCGTTGGGGGACGGGTGAAGACCGCCAAGCGTGGGAAAACCGCCATTTTGTGGGCGGAGGACGACGGCAAGAGCGGGAAGCCGCCATCTTTGATAACAAGTAAAGAAAATAAAATCTGAGAAATTGCAAATCTACAATGCCTAAACACGGGAATATTAGCACCTTTGATAGTGACCTCGAAGATTGGGCCATATATGTTGAAAGAGTAAAACATTATTGTAAGGCCAATAAAATTCGTGACCAAGATAAAGCTCTAACATTATTAAATTTAATGGGTGCGAAGACATACGGGCAATTGAAACACCTGTTATCACCAGATGAACCGGCGGATAAGACGTTCGATGAGATTGTTACTGTCCTGAAAGATCATCTAAACCCCACGCCGCTGATGCTAGCGGAACGATTTAAATTTTATGACAGAAGGCAGCTACAGCATGAAAGCAATGCTGAATATTTGCTGGAATTGCGTAAATTAGCGAAATATTGCCAGTTTGGAACGGGACTGACAGAGGCACTTCGAGACAAATTTGTGTGTGGTTTATTTAAACAGGATACACAAAAGCGACTGCTCGAGGAGAATGAGCTGACGCTTGAGAAGGCGGTCACTATGGCAGCAGCACACGAAGCCGCAGCGAGAGGCACGGCAGTAATGCAGCTACGGTCACCGGAGCTCAGTGCACACAAATTGGGTGTGAGTTCTGGCAAATGTTATCGTTGTGGAAAGACAACGCATGATCAGAACCAGTGTTGGTTTAAAAACCAAGAATGTAGAACTTGTGGTAGGCTTGGACATATAGCTAGAGTATGCAGGTCAGCGAAGAAGACCAGCAACAAGAAGTCACCGCAAGGAAAATACGCAAAGGTACACAAGGTGACCGAACAGGAGTCCGATTCAGACGCTAGCAGTAATGAACTGGCTAGCTTAAGAGTACTCAATGCTGGTAAGGGTGCAGACCTCCAGACAATTTGGGTCACTCTTCAGATAGAAGGAGTCCAAGTAAAACTGGAATTGGACACTGGATCGGCATTGACGGTCATAAATAAGAAAGATTACGGAAAGTTATTCCAACATATTCCCCTACAGTATACGGGGATTATATTGGAAACATACACGGGGCAAAGAGTGTACCCCATCGGGAAAATAGAGGTTGCAGTGGTCCACAAGGGCGAAGACAGTCAAATAATGGACTTATATGTGATATCTGAAGGAGGTCCTCCACTACTAGGACGGGAGTGGATTAGGAAAATGAATATGGACTGGCATTTCCTACAAACAATAACGAGTGCGAACTCGGTGAAGATAGTCGGCCCAGACTCTGGAACAGATGATGGTAAGCCCAACTCAGGTGCAAAAGACAAAGTTTCAGCACAGAATTCCACTGAGCAACAACAACATAGTTTAACTGTGGATTCTGAGTCTGGCAAGTCTACTGATGTGCCCATTTCTGAGGGACACCGGGCTCGAACTCAACTCCATTTCAAACTACAACAGCAATTAGAACAAATGCTTCACCGTTTTGAGCAAGAGTTGAATGCAACGAAAGAGTTCTTTGATATAGAGTTGGAGAATCTGGAAAGACAACAGAAGCAGCTGATGGAGAAAATGGAGCAGGAGCACACAAAACGTCTGATGTCAGAGGAGTTAACGGTCAGCCAACTCCTGCATATGCTGAAGGACAGGACTTTGAAATGGGAAAAACTTGAACACGAACTTCAATATTCAAACGAAAGGGGTTCGGAGCTCTCAAAGGTTATTGGAAGAGCTGAGGTGGCAACACAGACTGAGATGACTGCAACAGAGCAGCCCTTGGATGCCAAAAGTACGCTGACTCACGTCAACGTAGAACAACAGACCGCTGAAACAGCTGCTCCGGTAGAGGGATTGAATAGTCCGATCAATCAATCTCCAAAAGAAGTTGAAGTAGTAAAATCTCAAATGAGGTCATTAGTAAACGACTTGCTGAAAGCCCAGAAAAAGCTGGATGAAGAGGTACGCATGAAGAAGTCTCTTCAGGAAAGATGTCTGGACTTGGAACAAAAGCTGGCTAACGCCCAGCTGGGTATGGAGGAAATAGAAGACCCTCTCGCTGGCCTAGATCAGGACGACACCGAATATTACTATGTCCTGTCCTGCCCAACTTGTAACTTCGACTCCCACCATACAGAAATCATGGAGGAGCACCGAAAGTCTACGGAACATCGGGAGAAGGTGGCTCTACTACGGAAAAAGGAGGGAGAGAAGGAGGAACTGCGCATGCAGCTGGCAGCTGACAGTGGAGCCCAGAGAGTCTCCAAGAAGCAGAAAAGGAAAAGTCGAAACAGAAGATGACCCATCTGAACCATTATTACCTCTACCAGATCACACACGTGGTCCCTCCGAACGGAGCCAATTCAGTTCGGAAGTTCAAACTGTTAAATCCATGGAAGGACTATTGAATGAGTCACTCCAGCAACGTGAACCGACTACACCACAGAGATTGAATCTGTGAACTGTTTTCCGCAGAGACTGAATCTGTGATCTGTTTTGACATGAAGTTATCTATGTATCTATGTTATTCTGTTATGTAAACCTGAAGTTATATATGTATATATGTTATTACGTTATGCTAAATGGGGAGATGACTGTAAAGCTAGGAAGGGAGGAATGTTGTGTATGTAATATGTGTGCTACTTTGAACCTATGGACAGGACTGCACTACTTGTAGGGCGTAGTGATACGCAGTACCACTCCTGGCCATAGGGGTATAAATAGTACTGTGGGTACTGATCTCCCCTCAGTTCCCGCCTGTGGGCATGAAGTAAAGACCTATGTATAGTCCCTACCTCCAACCAGTAAAGACCTGTTTTATTGTTACTGATTAAGTCTGAGTATTAATTACTTGAACAACTCACAGATTTAACAGTAGTCACACCAATTAGATTAATTAATTCAGATGTAGTCCGTGGCCAGGGTCAGGATGGTGTGACTAGAAGTGAGGCAGGTATGGGGTTCCAGGAGGTAGTGTTGGAGGAGCCGCAGCCCTTGCACTTATCCAACAGGTTCGAGGCTCTTACTCCCTGTGAGGATCGGAACAGGGACTGTGGGGAGGATGAGTAACCTGGCCACAGCACCGTGGAGCGGGGGGCCATTCAAGTGGGGGGAGTTAAAAGAAATGTTGTAGTGGTAGGGGATAGTATTGTTAGGGGGATAGATAGAGTTCTTTGCAGCCGAGAGCGAGAGTCCCGAAGGCTGTGTTGCCTGCCCGGTGCCAGGGTTAAGGACATCTCCTCTGGACTGGAGAGAAACTTGGAGTGGGGGGGGGAGGATCCAGTTGTCGTGGTCCATGTTGGTACCAACGACATAGATAGGATAAGGAAGGAGGTTCTGCTGAGTGAGTTTGAGCAGCTAGGGGCCAAATTAAAAAGCAAAACCACAAGGGTAATTACCTGAGCCACGAGCGAATTTGACTAGGACAAATAAAATTAGAGAGTTAAATGCGTGGCTCAAAGACTGGTGTGGGAGAAATGGGTTTTGCTTCCTAGTACACTGGCACCAGTACTGGGGCAGGAGGGAGCTGTTCCGTTGGGACGGGCTTCACTTAGCCAGTGCTGGGACTAGAGTCCTGGCGGATCATATAACTAGGGCTGTAGAGAGGGCTTTAAACTAACTAGTGCGGGGGAGGTTCCTAGAGAGCAAATAATACAAATGACAACAGAGAAGGTCATAGACTTAGGTAGCAGTGGGGAAATTAAAAACCAGAGCGTGTCAGGAAGGGACAGAAGGTATGGAGTAAAAGGTAAAGTAATAAAAAGGGCAAAAGCAGGAACTAAGTGTCACAAAACATATTTGAAAGTTCTCTATCTGAATGCACGTAGCATTCGTAACAAAATAGACGAGTTAATGGCACAAATAACTACATATGGGTATGATCTTGTGGCCATTACAGAAACATGGCTGCAGGGTGACAATGCCTGGGAATTAAACATACCAGGTTATTTAACGATCAGGAAGGACAGGCAGGAAGGAAGGGGAGGTGGGGTGGCTATGTTAATAAAGGAAGGAATCACTGTAATACAGAGAAATGATATTGGGTCAAAAGATCAGGATAATGAAACAGTTTGGGTGGAGGTAGGGAATAATAAGGGGAAAAAAACACTAGTGGGCGTAGTCTATAGGCCTCCGAACAGTTGCAACTCTGTTGGACGGAGTATCAATCAGGAAATAGTTGAGGCTTGTAATAAGGGAACATCTATAATTATGGGGGATTTTAACTATCATATTAATTGGACAAATCAAATTGGGCAGGGCTGCCTTGAGGATGAGTTCATTGAATGTATTAGGGATGGGTTTCTTGAGCAGTATGTAACTGAACCGACCAGGGGGCAAGTAACCTTAGATCTGGTCCTGTGTAACGAGACAGGATTAATTAAAAATGTCCTAGTAAAGGATCCCCTTGGAATGAGTGACCATTCCATATTCAATTTGAGGGTGAGAAGGTTGGATCCCAAACAAGCGTGCTAAGCTTGAATAAAGGAGACTATGAAGGTATGAGAGTGGAATTGAGTAGAGTGGATTGGGAAAATAGATTAAAGGGTAAGACGATACATGATCAGTGGTGTACATTTAAGGAGTTATCTTACAACTTCCAAAAAATATATATTCCACTGAGAAGAAAAGGGTGTAAAAGAAAAGACAGCCATCCGTGGCTAAGTAAAGAAATTAAGGATAGTATTCAACTAAAAACAAGGGCATATAAGGTAGCCAAATCTAGTGGGAGGATAGAGGATTGGGAAAACTTTAAAAGACAGCAAAAAATAACAAAAAGATTGATTAAGAAAGGGAAGATAGATTATGAAAGCAAATTAGCAAAAAATATAAAAACAGATCGTAAGAGTTTTTATAGTTATATAAAAAGAAAAAGGGTGGCTAAAGTAAATGTTGGTCCCTTAGAGGATGAGACCGGGAAATTAATGGTGGGAAATATGGAGATGGCAAAAACACTGAATGAATATTTTGTATCAGTCTTTACAGTAGAGGACGCTAAGAATAACGGGCTGCTCTTTCAAAACTGAGATGAGGAGGAACTACTTCACTCAGAGGGTGGTAGGTCCATGGAATATGCTGCCCCAAAAAGCTGTAGAAGCTACATCATTACATAAATTTAAAACAGAAATAGACAGTTTCCTAGAAGTAAAGGGAATTAAGGGTTACCGGGAGCGGGCAGGAATTTGGACATGAGTCTAGGTTCGGATCGGACATGGCCCTGTGGGTAGCGGAGGGGGCCCAGGGGCCGTGTAGCCTGATCCTGCTCCTATTTCGTGTGTCTATTTCTGTTAGATTCAGGAGATGGTTCTGTGATAGTAGATTGGCTGTTAGATTCAGATCAGCCATGATCTTATTGAATGGCGGAGCAGGCTCGAGGGGCCGATTGGCCTACTCCTGCTCCTATTTCTTATGTTCTTATGTTCTTATGAGCCCGCCAAAAGTAAAACAAAGGACTGACCTGATTTGGTGCCCACATAAGGAGTTGAAGGACGGGTATAATTGTAGGCCCATCAGTGGTAATCGCTCTCTTGCTCTGGCCTCTCATCGTTTGGCTTTTTGCCTGCTGCCGCTCCTTCTCATGCCCTGGCCTCGTGGCGGGCTCTCTTCTCACTCCCCGCACCGCTCAACAACCAAGGACGCCCATTACACCGGGGCCAAACGCGGGAGGAGAACGAGACCTGAGTTCAAAACCACACAGGACACACAGGTCACAAACAGGCAGACGAGACGAGACGAGATGAAGAAGAAGGTAAACCGATAAAAGCCGAGAAGGGCAGCGAATGACGCATTGGGAAAAGCCAAATGCCTAGTTATAAGCTGGCGTTTGGTGAATAAGTTGGCGTCGCATGCATGGACATTAAAACCCCGTTGTGACAAATAAGCAGTCATTCAAAGAGTGGGTAGCATCGCCCGTGACGAATAAACTGGCGTTCGAAGCATGGGTAGTAAAATCTTTTAAAATGGTAAAAACCGCCAATTGACCCCCGACCATGACGTTACCACCGACGACCGCCCGAGGGAGAAGAAGGGAACCCAGCGCGACTCGACAACGACGGTAGCTGAGGAAAAGGGAGGGTGCTTCGCATCAACAACTTCACCGCCGCGCCCTGAGACCACGTGGTGACGGGATACCCCAAAGGACAGCAACAACAGACCCCAAAACTCACAACCGTTAAAGCAACAGGTTCTGGATGGGTGAGCATGAATTCCTGGCCCCTCATAGCTTAACCTAGTTAGGTTGAGGGGGTGGGATTAAGGATAAGGGGATTGTTAATGTAGTTGTTTTCCCTCGATGTGCCATGTATTCCCCATTCCCATATAAGTGTAATTGTTTATGCCTGTAATTTTCATACCAGTAATTTTCATAAGATTGTTGTATTCTGCTTGTAATAAAATTCTGGTTTTCTTACACCAAACCACTTGTCTACTCGATTTTTCTGTATCGCTGCCTATACCTAAGTCCGGTGTCTAGAACCCAGGGGTGTGGGAGCGATTCGAACCACTCAAAAGACAGTCAGAGGCGAAGCTGACTGGGCACACGCCACCCGCCACCCCCTTACACTGCTTATGTCATTTACACTTCCTCTAGACCCATCATTTGTTTCTTTACTTGTCCCATTACCATCTCCTGTTGACTTCCACCATTATCCCCTTTGTCATTTAATCACTTCTGCCTTCCACCCTATCACCGATTACTCTATTCCTTTTGTCCTTTCCTCCCCTCCACCCCCTTTCCCTGCCTCTGTACTTGCCTAAAACCTATTATATCTCTAACTTTTTCCAGTTCTGGTGAAAAGTCATCAACCTGAAATGTTAACTCTGTTTCTCTTTCCACACGTGCTAATTATTTCCAGCATTTTCTGTTCTTACTACTTAAAGCTAGTCTGCACTTCTTAAAGGGGAGGTGCATTGTGGCTGGTGGTGCCGAGATCAATCTGAATATTGTGCTGTGGAAGAAGCAACAATGGCTGACCATGGGAGAGAGTGTGCACCAAGTATTTTGGACGCTGCACTAGAGGTCTTGGTGGAAGAGATGGAAAGAAGGAGAGATGTCCTGTAACCTCAGGAGGGCCGGAGACCCTCCAGACACATGCTCAGAAGGCAGTGGCAAAAGATAGTGGTGAAGGTTAGTGCTAGGCGTGTAGCCCCAAGGACCTGGATGCAGTGCAGGAAGAAGTTTAATGATCTCACACAAGTTGTCAAGATCAGTGAGTGCATCTTCAAATGCCATATCTTACCAACTGCACCACTAGTCTCATCCACTGCTCAATTCAGTACCCCCCATCACTCACCTAATAACAATCTTTATCAATAAGGACTCATACCTAACATTCATATGCTTCACCTCACCATCACACACTTCACACTGTTGCAAGCCTTGCACCCACAGCTCAAAGCTTACACACACTGGCAGCTATTCATCCATGACAGGCATATCACCCAAACATATTACACGACATGCACTGAAACACTTCCCTCTTTCTTGCAGGAGAAGGTGGCGCACAACCAGAGGCAGCAGGAACTAGCTGGAGGAGGAGAGGCATACCTGCTTGTTTCAACCTTCATGGAGGAGATGGTGCTGGCCATTATGGGAAGGGCCATAGCAGAGGCTGTGGCCACTGCCGGGGCTGAAGCAATTGAAGATGAGGGTATTCGCATACCTAATCCTCCTTCTCTCATCCCACTCCTCCCTCATCCCTCAATCTCTTCTGACTTACAAGCTGATTTCTTACTTTCTCCTCTCCCCTCACCACAAACCAACCCTGGTCCCTTTTCCATTTCAGATACTCTCAAGAACTTAAACCTGCCTAGGCAGTGGAGGAGGAGCAAGAAGAAAGTGAAGATGAAGGGACATCCTCACTCAATTTCACAGTCACAGTCACCAGCTAAGATACTGACACTGTGCATAATTTAGAGGCTAGCATAGAGGTGGGACCTGCATTTGGAGAGACACTGGCACAAGTGTGTTAGAGCCAGGGCTGGAGGAAAGGAAAGCGCAGGTGCCAGCTTGGCGGAGGGTGAGGTCGCATGCTTGTTCTGTCGCAGAGGACTCAGGTGGGGGTTTCAATGAGCCAGGCTACAGAAGAAGGCCGATGGGTGTACACACCCAAATGCTTGGTGCACTGGGAACCCTGCTGGAAAGCCTGTGTTAAGTGACAAGGAGCATGGATGAGTCCAGCACTAACTTGGCACAGGGCTTTGTACAGACCTCCATCAACACACTTATGGAGCCAACCATGATGTAGTGTCTGATGGCTGATGTCTCAGCTTCCATTGCAGTAAAAAACAGCATCCACCCAATGTCTGAATGTGCTGCACTGGAAGCTCACACTGCTGTCATGCCTCAGCTTGCTGTCATGGAAGCTCAGACTACTGCCATCATGGCACTGGATACCAGTGTGTAAAGGGGCTTGCAGGGCAACACAGGAGTCCAGCAATTTGCTCTACAACAGATCTGTTCCCTAAATACACACTGCGGATATGGCCTCCTGCTGAGAGCCCTTCTCCCACTCCTCCTCCTCCCTCTTCTAGCAGTTTGTCATGCTCCCTTGCAGTCAGAATCGGGGGAATTTATAATGGGGAACAAAGAAATGGCGGGCCAATTAAATATATACTTTGGTTCTGTCTTCACAAAAGAGGATACAAATAACCTCCCAGAGATGTCGGGGAACATGGGGTCTAATGAAAGGGAGGAACTGATAGAAATCAGTATTTGTAGGGAAATGGTGTTAGAGAAATTGACGGGATTGAAGGCCGATAAATCCCCAGGGCCTGATAATCTACATCCTAGGGTACTTAAGAAAGTGGCCCTAGAAATAGTGGATGCATTGCTGGTCATCTTCCAAAATTCGATAGACTCTGGAACAGTACCCATGGTTTGACTGGTAGCTAATGTTACCCCACTATTCAAAAAAGGTGGTAGAGAGAAAACAGAGAATTACAGACTGGTAAGCCTGACATCGGTAGTGGGGAAAATGCTAGAGTCCATTATAAAAGATGTAATAGCAGAGCACTTGGAAAACAGTGACAGGATCGGACAAAGTCAACATGGATTTACAAAAGGTAAATCATGCTTGACTAATCTACTGGAATTTTTTGAGGATGTAACTGGTAAAACAGATAAGGGAGAACCAGTGGATGTGGTGTATTTGGACTTTCAAAGGGCTTTCGATAAGGTCCCGCATAAGCGATTAGCATGTAAAGTTAAGGCACATGGGATTGGGGGCAAGGTATTGACTTGGATAGAGAACTGGTTGGCAGACAGAAAGCAAAGAGTTGGAATAAACGGCTCTTTTTCCGAGTGGCAGGCAGTGACTAGTGGGGTACCGCAGGGATCGGTCCTTGGACCCCAGCTATTCACAATATATATTAATGATCTGGACGAGGGAACTAGATGTAATATCTCCAAGTTTGCAGGCGACACAAAGCTGGGTGGGCGTGTGTGCTGTGAGGAGGATGCTGAGAAACTCCAGTATGATTTGGACAGGTTGGGTGATTGGGCAGAAGCATGGCAGATGCAATATAACATGAATAAATGCGAGGTTATCCACTTTCGTGTCAAAAACAAGAAGGCAGATTATTATCTGAATGGCAATAGATTGGGAGAAGGGGAAGTGCAACGAGACCTGGGTATTCTTGTGCACCAGTCGCTGAAGGTAAGCATGCAGGTGCAGCAGGCGGTTAAGAAGGCAAATGGTATGTTGGCCTTCGTAGCAAGAGGGTTTGAGTACAGGAACAAGGATGTCTTTCTGCAGTTGTACAGGGCCTTGGTGAGACCACATCTTGAGTATTGTGTGCAGTTTTGGTCGCCTTATCTGAGGAAGGATGTTCTTGCCATGGAAGGGGTGCAGCGAAGATTCACCAGGCTGATACCTGGGATGGCAGGAATGACATATGAGGAGAGATTGGGTCGATTGGGCTTGTACTCGCTGGAGTTTAGAAGAATGAGAGGGGATCTCATTGAAACTTATAAAATTCTAACAGGACTAGACAAACTAGATGCAGGAAGGATGTTCCTGATGGTCGGGGAATCCAGAACCAGGGGTCACAGTCTAAGGATAAGGGGTAAGCCATTTAGGACTGAGATGAGGAGGAATTTCTTCACCCAGAGAGTGGTAAACCTGTGGAATTCTCTACCACAGAAGGCAATAGATGCCAATTCATTAAATATATTCAAGAAGGAGTTGGATATATTTCTTAAGGCTAAAGGGATCAAGGGATATGGGGAGAAAGCAGGGACAGGGTACTGAATTTGGATGATCAGCCATGATCGCATTGAATGGCGGAGCAGGCTCGAGGGGCCGAATGGCCTACTCCTGCTCCTATCTTCTATGTTTCTATGTTTCTATGCTCAGCGCGGCCTCTGCTCATTCACCCAGTCATGCTCAATGCCAAGAGGAAGCCCTACTAGGCCACCCATTTCTGGAAGCAAATGGTTTGTGCACAAGCCTTTAAGTTACCAAAAAAGTACTTCAGCATCAGCCAGACCACTCCCTATAGACTATTGAAACTTTAAACAAGTAAACAAGTATAGAAAAGGACGTATAATTTTAGCAACAGCAGAAGAAATAATCCAGCAACTAATTTGTAAGTAGATCATGATCCTTTTAACTAGTGCTTGTAAGGGGTTTTAGATCGCAGAGGTTTCTCTCTCTAGAGGCCTCTCTCTCTTGCACAGTAAAACCTTGAGTGGTTCGACCCACTCGCCCCTTAGATTCTGTACTCTGGTCTTTGGGGCAGGAACTACAATGTAGAGAAAACTCTTATAGACCAAGTTTGATGAAACAAAATGAAATTTTATTGCGTATGGTAACACAAATCAAATGCAAGCAAATAAGAGAGTACATGGGAGGGAAAAACACAAACAAATTATAACGACACAATACTAACTAAGGCAAATACAAGCATATTATACTCTACAAAATTCATCATGAAATAGGGAAACACACGGAACATCGAGGGATAACAACTCATGTTAATTATACCCTTAAATATCCACCCCCTTAAACCTATCTAGATCTGATTATGAAGGACCAGAAACATGCTTACCAATCCAACTAGGAAGTGCAAGGTTTTGAAACCGGTCTGCGTTTGGTCCTTTCAGGCGTCCCGTCTCCATGTGGATCATGGAGCCCCAGCGAGCTGCGCCTCACCTCTCTCCTGAGGTGGGAGTCGGGGGCGGCTGGACACCGGCTGGCCTGGATGTCGGCGGGGTCGGGGATCGTCGGCTCGACCCCAGTCAGAGGAGCCTTGGGCTGGCCCCCATCATCTCCAAGGTTCTTTCTGTAGTTTAATTTTGTCTCTTTACTCGAGCCTGGAGATGGCCTCTCGTTTCGTCAATGGCCCGGGGTTGGTCGATGATCTCCCGATGTTTTACCCCGGGGCGGTACGCCGGCTCGAACGATGTTCTTGATGGCGGCTTAGTCATCTTCTTCTTCCTCTCGATGATGGAGAGGAGTCACGCTAATCTTCTCCCAAAGCAGCTCCTCTTTACCCAGCTCAAAAGCTGGACAGGCCTGCAGGCTGGAAAGCTGAAGATAACCCAATTCCTACCCGTGTGTTCTCTCAATTATACTTCTTTCCAGAAGCTCTTATCTCGCGCCAAATCAGGTTAGTCTTTGTTTAACTTTCGGTGGGCTTGTTGCTCAACCGGGTAGTTATTATATTTTAAACTGTTCTTGGATGGCCGGTAACGGGCCATCTCTGGTCTGGAATGACCTTCATTGTTTTTAATGTCCTGGTGATGTCTTTAACGGGCCCTTGGTGCTCTTCTCATGAATATGAAACTGTTCCCTTTTGTCTGGGTCAACATTTAGATGGCATTTATCTACAGGCCGATCTTGACTGGATCTGCATCCAATCTATATGTATTTGTGGGTGTCTGGTTTCGTTCTCTCAGAAACTGCTTCCAGAACTTACTTTGGGCTGAATCCACAAAGCTGTCTGAGGATTTGCAGGAACCATTTTAAAGTGTCCCAATAAGTTGATCACGGGGTCTGGCGGCCATTTTTATGCCCCTTTTTCTGGGCTTCTTTTAAAATAGTCTTTAGAATCATGGCCTCTTCTGCCGTTCGACCCTTTATAATATAAAGTTCAATTTTGTGAATCCTACATGCTAATGAGTGGGGGAGGTCCTTCATGGCATTTAATGACATGTTCAGTTGTGCGAGGCTAAGGAAGGGTGTAGGTTGGAGTGTGGAATGTCCAAAGTGTCAGCGTTGCACGCTGATTGACATTATGATCTGCCTGCTCTGCATGCTGCTGGCAGTCGCGCGCGCAAACCCCTTTACGAAGATGGCGTCCGCTGTACTTCCCATCGGAAGTGTGCATGCACATCATGGATGCCATTTTGGTAGTTTAAGGGGTCTCGTGGTGCCCAAAACACGGCCGCTACTGAGCCCAAGATTCTCCCACCCAGTGTTTATGCTGTTCTCCAGGGTTTTTGTGGATCTTCTGCCAAAGTTATGGTGGACCATCAGGTAACACCTGAGTGTATTGGGACAAACTGTTCTGTCTATTCTAACAAGCAAACACCCCCAAAAATGTGGCATTAACGCATTTACCCTGATTTACACCAAAAGAGGTGTGTGTAGAATGCATGTTATTCTCTGAGCTGTTACTGCAAAAGACATGGGCCCTAAGTTTCCTCAGACCTTCTGCCACTGTGTTACCATAACTTAATTGGATATGCAGTTGAAACCCCGCTTATGTGCGTAAGTGGGGTTCCTGCCCCACTCATTGCTTACTAATTTTGTAAAGGAGTCCTTTAACAAGTGTTAGACCCCTGATTTACACATTCAAGGAGCCTAACCAATTTCCACCTATGTCTACAAACCTTACTTCCTGTTGTCATGTTTTTGTCACACTTTTGTTATTAACTTTTTCCAATATAAATTCTTATGTCCACATTGATACTGTGATTACACCTTCCCTCTAGTGGTGGCATCACGGTGCCAGGGTTTGCGTCTCTCAGATCCTCGGCCAGTACTCCTGAGAAACTTCTATGTTCCAACGAACTCTACCTTTAAGCTTCCCACATTGCTGAAAGTTTTGCTATTTAACTAGAAATAATACAACATATAATGTAGAAATAGGAACAGAATGTATGACTTTAAAATGAGGAGTGCATTACATTTGTGTGGCCTGGTCCAATTATCCACCGCCCTCTAATACTGCTTTACCTGAAGACAACACTTGGCTTTGACTCTCTAACTGCAATGCCAGGCGAGATCAACTCGTAACATAACAAAAGTCTTGAGACTGCACACATTTCCTGCTGGCACACTTACTTCCTGTGTCACCATTTTGTCATGCTTTTGTCACACCTCTGTCACTCCTGGGAAACACTTAAGTAATGCCTGTTTATAACTATAGTAAGCTACACTATCGTACTTAACATTATAACTTACTTAACTTTCAGTCCTCCCCTCAGTTCACCCTTTCACCCACCTCCATGCCTGAATCTTTACCACTTTGAACGTCACTTAAGCCTCCCACTGGTGTCTGAACCTTCACTGCTATCAGTGGCACTTAAGTTTCCCTTTGTCATCACTGAAACTTTTTTGCTTTCAGTGTCAGTCAGACCAGCCTCACCAGCAGTAGGCTCCCCCACCTCCCCACTTCTTAACTTTGCTGATCCTCATATTTATTCACCTTGGCCTCCCTCTCCTTGCCACCTCCAGGCGTTGCCTTGCTTTCTATTGCTTCTGCTTCTGCTGTCTGATGATCACTGGTTCTTGGAAATGTCCAGTTTTGTTTAGAAAGAGCTGGTTCCACTTATAGTACATTTACTAACATTATTGACATTTATTTCCACTGGGGTTCCCCTATTGTCCACTGTTATTTCAATGGAAGAGCAGCAAAAACCCCGTAATACACTCTGTTTACGTGGATCTGCTGCTCGAAATATGGTGGATAATCAGGGAAGCCCTCACAGAAATTCAACCCCTGTAACTGCAGTCAACTCTTGGAAATGAAACTGCTGCTTTCCTCGAACTGGTGAAGATCAGGCAGGAGAAGGTTATCAACGGTTCTGCTGTGAAAACCTTTGGGGTAAAGATGAGGGGCAAGACAAGCCATGAATTTAGGGGCAAGGATGAGGGGGATAACACAAAGGTGAGGATTAATGGCAGAAAGGTGAGGACAGAAGGGTCAGAGGTAATGGGGGGGAAGTGTAAAGGGTGGCAGGGAATGGCTCAGGGAGTCAAAAGACAAGGGTGTGAGCAAATGGGGGAAGGAGGAATGTGACGGAGACCCAAGTGAGGGGCCGATGGAAGATGGAAGAAGGATGAGGAGGAAAGGGGGAATGGGATAACCTGCAGGGGCATAGGCTCCCTTAGGTATAGGAAGGCCTCAAGAATTTTGGCAGAAGAGCAGGAAAAGGTGAAAGGGGTGAAGAAGTGTAGCAGAGAAAAAGAGTAGCAGGGAACAGCAGAAGGCAAAAAAGGGGAAACAGGAACAGTATGGGATGGGTAAAGAAGAATGAGAAAGTAGTCCCTTCAATGTTGTATATATTACAGTTCCTCCCCCTTTAGTTTAATAGTATATTAACGCAAAATTTCTATAATTAACATACAGAGCCTGTCTTTACAGTAACCTTTTTGTTTTCTTAAAAGTAACAAAATTCAAATTCCAACATAACATTTTATTTTGTCAACAGCCCTTTTACAAGTCAAGTCTCTGGGGAGGCCTCCTCTGCCTCTCTGGGTAACGTCTCTCCAGACTCTTTTGCTTTGGGGAATGAGACTGTACAGGTACAGGTGCATCAGGTGAGCTATCAGCACAGGTAGAGCTCTCAGCTGTGGATGAGGCTGGTGTTGATGAATCAGGAGTGTCTGTTTCCATGTCAAGTGAGTCTGGGCAAGGTATAGGGGTGTTTTTCACCTGAACATCCAGAATTTGGTCCACATGACGTCTCAAAATGTTCTCTCCCACATCCACAGTATACATCAGTGGTCCCTCTCTTGTGGCTATTGTCCCTGGTTGCCACTTTTCCGTCCGGAAATCATGAGCAAGAACTGACTGTCCCACACTGAAGCTTCTTGTTGGCTTAGCATTCAAATGTTTGAACTGTTTGTTCTCTACATCACGACGTACATTCGGTTTAAGAAGGTCCATGCGAGATCTCAGTTTCCTGTTCAGAAACATCATCGCTGGAGTCTGATTAGTGGCTGCGTGTACTGCGTTCCGATAAGCAAAGAGGAAATTGTCTATCTTGTGTTGAAGTGGTAGATTCTCGCTGTACATTGCTTTGATGGCCTTCTTGAAAGTCTGTACGAATCTTTCTGCCAAGCCATTTGTAGCTGGATGGTACGGGGCAGATGTGTAGTGCTTGATTCCATTTTCCCTCATGAAACCTTGGAATTCGTCAGAGACAAATTGTCGTCCATTGTCTGTGCAGATTTGTTCTGGTAGGCCATTTCTAGCGAACATGGTCCTCAGAACTGAAATGGTCTTTTCAGATGTGGTTAATTTCATTTTAATGACCTCGGGCCATTTGGAATGTGCATCGACTGCAATCAAGAACATGGAGTCCATGAACGGTCCAGCAAAGTCGATGTGCACACATTGCCATGGTGATGAGGGCCATTCCCATGGATGGAGAGGGGCTTGTGGTGGTGCGATCTGGACCTTTTGACATCCTGAGCAGCTCTTTGTCAGGTCCTCGATCTGTTTGTCAATTCCCGGCCACCACACGTATCCACGGGCAAGGCTTTTCATCTTTACCGTACCTAAGTGGCCTTCATGCAGTTCATCTAGCACTTGGTTAGAAGCTTGGGAGGAATCACAACTCGTGAGCCGCACATCAGTGTTCCCCAACACACTGATAACTGCTCCCTCCTAGCTGAGAATGCTGGAAACAATGAGTCACCATGCGCTGGCCATCCCTTCACAGTGATGTCATAAAGGTTTGACAATGTAGGGTCATTGCGTGTTTCTCTTTCAATGAGGGAGTTTGTCACTGGTAGCTGCTCAACTATTGTTGTGTCAAATACCTCTGCGGAGTCAACTGTTGTAGTTCTCTCTGAGGTCAGCAGTGGTAAATGTGACAAACCATCGGCGTTGCCATGTTGCTTGGTCCCCTTGTATTCAATATCATACAGGTGAGCCCCTAGGAAGAGTGATCATCGCTGTAGCCGTTGTGCCGTCATCACAGGAACGCCCTTCCTTGGGTTGAAGATTGAAACGAGAGGCTGGTGGTCAGTTAACAGTGTAAACTGTTGACCATACAAGTAGTGGTTGAATTTCTTGACTCCCCACACAAGGCTGAGGGCCTCTCGGTCAATCTGTGCATAATTGCATTCAGTTGTAGTCAATAATCTTGAGGCAAAGGCTATTGGTCTTTCTGAGCCATCTGGGAACTTATGTGACAACACGGCACCAATGCCATGGGGTGAAGCATCACATGCCAGTCGAATAGGTAAGGATGGGTCAAAGTGAGCTAGCACCTTTTCTGAAGTAATGAGTCTTTTACTCTCTTGAAAAGCTTGTTCAGAGCTGTCACTCCACTTCCATTGTGACCCTGTCTGTAGCAGTGCATTTAGTGGATGTAACACTGTGGATAGGTTGGGCAAGAACTTGTGATAGTAGTTCACCAGTCCAAGATATGATCTCAACTGAGACACATTTTCAGGTGTTGGTGCATTAATCACAGCTTCAATCTTGTCTGGAGACTTGTGTAAACCGTCCTTGCCAATCACATGTCCACAGTATGAGATTTCCTTTTTGAAAAACTCACACTTGTCTCAGTTCGCTCGGAGCCCATACTCCCGTAACCTGATGAGCACCTGTTCGAGGTTGGAAAGGTGGTCGTTGTCATTCTTGCCAGTAATGATGATATCATCAAGATAACACTGAGTACCTGGGATCCCCTGCAGGACTTGGTCCATTGCCCTTTGCCAGATTGTGGAGATGCCGGTGTTGGACTGGGGTGGACAAATGTGAGAAGTCACACAACACCAAGTTATAGTCCAACAGTTTTATTTGAAATCACAAGCTTTCGGAGCGCTGCTCCTTCGTCAGGTTGCCAGATTGCAGGAGCTGATGCTATTCCGAATACCAGCCGATTGTACTGGTAAAGGCCTTTGTGCGTATTTATTGTCACGTACTTCTTTGATGCATCATCAATTTCCATTTGGAGATAGGCCTGGGCCAAGTCAATCTTTGTGAAGCGTTCCCCTCTTGACAGGGAAGCAAAGATGTCCTCAATGCGAGGCAATGGGTACTGTACTATGTGGAGGACTGGGTTAACAGTCACTTTAAAGTCTCCACAGATGCGCACTTTTCTTGGCTTTCCTGGTTTTGTGCTGGAGGTTTTCTTCATCACTGGAACTATAGGTGTGGCCCATTCACTCCAATCCACCTTGGACAGGACCCCTAACTGCTCCAAGTTCTCCAGCTCTGCTTCTACTGAAGGGCGAATTGCATAAGGCACTGGTCTGGCCTTGTGGAACTTTGGATTTGCGTTCTCCTCAATCTTAATTTTTGCTTTCATGCCCTTAAGTGTTCCTATTCCCTTCTTGAACACTTCCTGAGAGTCAGAGAGTATTTGTGACAGTCTCTCAGGAGTGGCGTTGCTGTCCTCCTTTGCTGACACAAACAGTGCTTGGATGGTGTGCCAATCCAACTGTATTTTCCTGAGCCATTCGCGTCCCAGCAATGGTGGTCCTCCATTTTCCACTACATAGAGGTTCAATTGCGGTATTTTTTTTTCTTTGTATGTCACTGTCACTTTTATTTTACCTTTGGGGCACACTCTTTGTCCTGTGTATGTCTTTAACAGTACTTTAGTTGGCCTTAGTGGTATGTGTGAAAATAGTCATTTGTCGTCATGTACAGAGATCACTGTTAAAGCTGAGCCTGTGTCCAACTCCATTTTCAGCCTAACTCCTGCCACTTCTGGAGTAATCCATATTATTCTTTGATCGTCTGTCTCTTTCACACTGTGTAGTTTCAGACAAGCCAGATCCTCTTCCTCTGAGTCTGTGTCACTTTTTTCTTTATCTGAACTGTCTCCAGTCACGTGGTGTACCTTCTTGTATCTATCTTTGAAAGGTTTCTTGTTTTCAGTCACTTGATGTACCTTTTTGTTACTCTGTATTGTTCATAGACTACAGCTCAGCATTCAACACTATCGTCCCCAACAAGCTGGCCACCAAACTCCACACTCTTGGCCTGAACACTTCCCTCTGCAACTGGACCCTGGACTTCCTAACAAACAGACCCCAGTCTGTCAAATTAGGTAACCACACCTCACCCCCCCTGACCCTGAACACGGGGGCCCCACAAGGATGTGTGCTGAGCCCCCTCCTCTACTCCCTCTTCACCCACGACTGTGTGGCTGTTCATGGTTCCAACACCATCATCAAGTTTGCGGATGATACCACGGTGGCAGGCCAGATGACCAACAACGATGAGTCAGCCTACAGGGAGGAGGTCCAGCATCTCGTGAAGTGGTGCGCCGATAACAGCCTGGCCCTCAACATCAAGAAAACCAAAGAAATCATTGTGGACTTCAGGAAGTCTAAAGGCGGAAGTCACACCCCCATCCACATCCATGGGGCTGTGGTGGAAAGGGTGGACAGCTTTAAGTTCCTCAGAGTCCACATCACGGAAGACCTCTCCTGGTCGCTCAATACCTCCTCTCTGGTGAAGAAGGCCCAGCAGCGCCTATATTTCCTAAGGAGGCTGAAGGGATGTAACCTGTCACCCTTGATCCTCTCTAACTTTTACCGCTGCACAATAGAGAGCATCCTGATGAACTGTATCACAGTATGGTATGGCAGCTGTAGCTACTATGACCGGAAAGCCCTGCAGCGGGTAGTCAAAACTGCCCAACGCATTACCGGCACCCGGCTACCGACCATAGAGCACATATACCAGAAACGCTGTTTACGGAGGTCACGGACCATCATCAAAGACCCTACCCACCCCAGCCACAGTCTGTTCACCCTCCTGCCATCTGGGAGACGCTACAGATGCATTCGCACCCGAATGACCAGATTTAGGAACAGCTTCTTTCCCAGGGCTGTCATCCTACTGAACTCCACAAATAAACTCTAAAGCCTGCACATCTGCCAATGCACTTTATTATGTTTATGTTAATGTATTACAAGCCAAATGAATGTTGAATGTTTAAATGTCTTCATCTAAATGTACACTCTGGGGAGCCGCAAGCCTACATTTTGTTGTACTGCACTTGTGCACTAACAATGACAATAAAGTTGATTATTATTATTATTATTATTATTATCAGTTTTCGGCTTCTTATTTGCTTTGCAGACTCTTTCAATGTGCCCTCGTCTGCCACATTGTCTGCAGTCTTTATCTTTAAACCAACAGTCATTGTGGTCATGTGACATTTTGCCACAGCGATAGCACTTCTTTTCTTGTTTCAGTGACATTTTATTGGTTGAATATTCCAGGGATTTTTGTTGAATTTCTAAAGTGCCACGTGCTGCTGCTTCCATTGATATTGCAATACTCAGAGCCTTCTCCAGTGTGAGGTCTTTTTCAGACAGGAGCTTCTTTTGTGTGCTTTCACTTTGCATGCCACACACAAATCTGTCCCTCAATGCGTCTGATAAGCCCACTCCAAATTGGCAGTGTCCTGATAATTTGTGCAACTTTGCCAAATATTCAGAAATGCTTTCATTTTGTGGAATTTAAATCTTTCAGCTATGAGCAGTGGTTTGGGGCTTAAATGGTTTTGGAGTGTGTCCACTATTTGTTTGAATGTTTTGAGTGTGAGTGCGAGTCATCAAAGAGTGCTCTGAGTTTGGGTAAGTGTGAGAGTTCTTTAATTGTTATTTCTCTTTAAATCATTCTTGATAAGATTACTTAAGCAGTTTAAGTAAAGGGGAAAAGTTAAATATTTGGGATTCTGTTGGTTTAAGAGTAAAACAAGGTTACACTGCAGTAGGAGTAAATTGGCACAGCAGGCAGTGGAAACCAGTTTTCTAACCAATCAGCAGGGGTGACTCATTTGGCTGTAAACAAACAAACAGTATAAAAAGACCAGTCCTAGTGCGAGCAAGCACTGAGTGCGAGTCATCAAAGAGTGCTCTGAGTTTGGGTAAGTGTGAGTTAGGGTAAGTGGGGTGCTGGTGCTCTTTTCAAACTTTAACTCTGTGGGTTGTAGTTAATAAGGCCTTTCTGGTGCAGAGTGGCTGTTGGTAAACCATTTAACTGGTGTAACTAGAGGGATTGATTTAATTTAAATCCAATTAATTAAAGGGGATACTAGCATCTAAAATCGGGCAGAGGGTGTCCATAACTAACAATAAAAAATTTAATTAATTACATAGAATGGAGCAGGTGATGTGTTACTGTTGCGAGATGTGGGAGCCGGTGAACCCCATTGAGGCTCACGGTGATTACGTCTGTGACAAGTGTCTGCTGTTATAGGAACTCCAGCTCCGTGTTGCTGAGCTGGAGTCTGAGCTTCAGACACTGCGACACATCAGGGAGGGGGAGAAGTACCTGGACTCTGTGTATCAGGAGGTGGTCACACCTATGAAGTTAATTAATTCAGATGTAGCCCATGGTCAGGGGCAGGACAGTGTGACTACGAGTGAGGCAGGTACAGGGATCCAGGAGGTAGAGCTGGAGGAGCTGCAGCCCTTGTTCTTGTCCAACAGGTTCGAGGTTCTTACTCCCTGTGGGGACAGGAGCAGGGACTGCAGGGAGGATGAGCAACCTGGCCACAGCACCGTGGAACGGGGGGCCATTCAAGAGGGGGGAGTAAATAGAAATGTTGTAGAGGTAGGGGATAGTATTATTAGGGGGATAGATAGAGTTCTCTGCAGCCGAGAGCGAGAGTCCCGAAGGCTGTGTTGCCTACCCGGTGCCAGGGTTAAGGACATCTCCTCTGGGCTGGAAAGCAACTTGGAGTGGGAGGGGGTGGATCCAGTTGTCGTGGTCCATGTTGGTACAAACGATGTAGATAGGACTAGGAAGCTGGTTCTGTTAAAGGAGTATGACCAGCTAGGGGTCAAATTAAAAAACAGAACCTCAAGGGTAATAATCTCTGGATTATTACTTGAGCCACGAGCGAATTTGGCTGGGACAAATAAAATTAGAGAGTTAAATGCGTGGCTCAAAGACTGGTGTGGGAGAAATGGGTTTTGCTTCCTGGGACACTGGCACCAGTACTGGAGCAGGAGGGAGATGTTCCGTTGGGACGGGCTTCAATTGGCCGGTGCTGGGACTAGAGTCTTGGCGGATCATATAACTAGGGCTGCAGAGAGGGCTTTAAACTAACGAGTGGGGGGGAGGTTCCTAGAGAGCAAATAATAAAAATGACAACAGAGAAGGTCATAGACTTAGGTAGCAGTGGGGAAATTAAAAACCAGAGCATGTCAGGAAGGGGCAGAAGGTATGGAGTAAAAGGTAAAGTAATAAAAAGGGCAAAAGCAGGAACTAAGTGTCACAAAACATATTTGAAAGTTCTCTATCTGAATGCACGTAGCATTCGTAACAAAATAGACGAGTTAATGGCACAAATAACTACATATGGGTATGATCTTGTGGCCATTACAGAAACATGGCTGCAGGGTGACAATGCCTGGGAATTAAACATACCAGGTTATTTAACGATCAGGAAGGACAGGCAGGAAGGAAGGGGAGGTGGGGTGGCTATGTTAATAAAGGAAGGAATTACTGTAATACAGAGAAATGATATTGGATCAAAAGATCAGGATAATGAAACAGTTTGGGTGGAGGTAAGGAATAATAAGGGGAAAAAAACATTAGTGGGCATAGTCTATAGGCCTCCGAACAGTTGCAACTCTGTTGGACGGAGTATCAATCAGGAAATAGTTGAGGCTTGTAATAAGGGAACATCTATAATTATGGGGGATTTTAACTATCATATTAATTGGACAAATCAAATTGGGCAGGGCTGCCTTGAGGATGAGTTCATTGAGTGTATTAGGGATGGGTTTCTTGAGCAGTATGTAACTGAACCGACCAGGGGGCAAGCAACCTTAGATCTGGTCCTGTGTAATGAGACAGGATCAATTAAAAATGTCCTACTAAAGGATCCCCTTGGAATGAGTGACCATAACATGGTTGAATTCCATATTCAATTAGAGGGTGAGAAGGTTGGATCTCAAACAAGTGTGCTAAGCTTGAATAAAGGAGCCTATGAAGGTATGAGAGCAGAATTGAGTAGAGTGGATTGGGAAAATAGGTTAAAGGGTAAGACGATACATGATCAGTGGTGTACATTTAAGGAGTTATTTTACAACTTCCAAAAAATATATATTCCACTGAGAAGAAAAGGGTGTAAAAGAAAAGACAGCCACCCATGGCTAAGTAAAGAAATTAAGGATAGTATTCGACTAAAAACAAGGGCATATAAGGTAGCCAAATCTAGTGGGAGGATAGAGGATTGGGAAAACTTTAATAGACCGCAAAAAAACCCAAAAAGATTGATTAAGAAAGGGAAGATAGGTTATGAAAGTAAATTAGCAAAAAATATAAAAACAGATCGTAAGAGTTTTTATCGTTATATAAAAAGAAAAAGGGTGGCTAAAGTAAATGTTGGTCCCTTAGAGGATGAGACCGGGAAATTAATGGTGGGAAATATGGAGATGGCAAAAACACTGAATGAGTATTTTGTATCAGTCTTTACAGTAGAGGACACTAAGAATATCCCAACACTGGACAAACAGGGGGCTATAGGGGGGGAGGAGCTAAACACGATCAAAATCACTAAGGAAGTGGTACTCGGTAAAATAATGGGACTCAAGGCGGATAAATCACCTGGACCTGATGGCTTACATCCTAGGGTCTTGAGGGAAGTGGCGGTAGGGATTGTGGATGCATTGGTAATAATTTTCCAAAACTCCCTGGACTCAGGAAAGGTCCCGGCAGACTGGAAAACTGCTAATGTAACACCCTTATTTAAAAAGGGCAGTAGACAGAAGGCTGGAAACAATAGACCGGTTAGCCTAACATCTGTGGTAGGTAAAATGTTGGAGTTCATTATTAAGGAGACAGTAACAGGACATTTGGATAATCATAATTTAATAGGACAAAGTCAGCATGGTTTTATGAAGGGGAAGTCATGTTTGACAAATTTGCTGGAGTTCTTTGAGGAAGTAACATATAGGGTGGATAAAGGGGAACCAGTGGACGTAGTGTATTTAGACTTCCAAAAGGCATTTGACAAGGCGCCACACAAAAGATTATTGCTTAAGATAAAAAATCACGGGATTGGAGGTAATATTCTGGCATGGATAGAGGATTGGCTATCTAACAGAAGGCAGAGAGTTGGGATAAATGGTTCATTCTCAGACTGGCAATCAGTAACTAGTGGTGTTCCACAGGGGTCAGTGCTGGGTCCCCAACTCTTTACAATCTATATTAACGATTTGGAGGAGGGGACCGAGTGTAACATATCAAAGTTTGCAGATGATACTAAGATGGGAGGGAAAATAGAGAGTGAGGAGGACATAAAAAACCTTCAAGGGGACATAGACAGGCTAAGTAAGTGGGCAGAGATTTGGCAGATGGAATACAATACTGGAAAGTGTGAGGTTATGCACTTTGGCAGGAAAAATCGTAGAGCAAGTTATTATCTTAATGGCAAGAAACTGGAAAGTACTGAAGTACAAAGGGATCTAGGGGTCCTGGTGCACGAAACTCAGAAGGTTAGTATGCAGGTGCAGCAAGTGATTAAGAAGGCCAATGGAATGTTGGCTTTCATTGCTAGGGGGATAGAAAATAAAAATAGGGAGGTATTGCTTCAGTTGTACAAGGTATTGGTGAGACCGCACCTGGAATACTGCATACAGTTTTGGTGTCCATACTTAAGAAAAGACATACTTGCTCTCGAGTCAGTACAAAGAAGGTTCACTCGGTTAATCCCGGGGATGAGGGGATGGACATATGAGGAGAGGTTGAGTAGATTGGGACTCTACTCATTGGAGTTCAGAAGAATGAGAGGTGATCTTATTGAAACATATAAGATTGTGAAGGGGTTGGATTGGGTGGATGCGGGGAGGATGTTCCCGATGATGGGTGAAACTAGAACTAGGGGGCATAGTCTTAGAATAAGGGGCTGCTCTTTCAAAACTGAGATGAGGAGGAACTACTTCACTCAGAAGGTGGTAGGTCCATGGAATATGCTGCCCCAAAAAGCTGTAGAAGCTACATCATTACATAAATTTAAAACAGAAATAGACAGTTTCCTAGAAGTAAAGGGAATTAAGGGTTACGGGGAGTGGGCAGGAATTTGGACATGAGTCTAGGTTCGGATCGGGCATGGCCCTGTGGGTAGCGGAGCGGGCCCAGGGGCCATGTAGCCTGATCCTGCTCCTATTTCGTGTGTCTAATTCTGTTAGATTCAGGAGATGGTTCTGTGATAGTAGATTGGCGGTTAGGATCAGATCAGCCATGATCTTATTGAATGGCGGAGCAGGCTCGAGGCGACGATTGGCCTACTCCTGCTCTTATTTCTTATGTTCTTATGTTCCTATGTTTGCTGGCTTTTCAGGGCTTAGTAAACTACGTAGCAGCCCATATGTCTTTGTGGCCATAACACTCAGCAAAACAGTGGCTTTCTTTTCTACCTCCACTCCGTTGGCCTCACAGTACAACTCCACTCTTTCAATGTAAGTTGCCCAGTCTTCAATGCTGCTATCAAATGCTGCAATAGTGCCAATCATCACCATTTTTTTTTCCAAACCCGTTTCTCTTTCTTTACTAGTTAGCTAGCGTCATGCAAGTCCTGTGCACTTTTCACTTGACTTACGTATCCCCTGCCTAGCTTGGCAAGCGTGCTGCGTTTTCTCTACCTTCTCACTCCTTTCTTCCAAATTTCGGTGTCCTCTGGATGCGATGCCAGAATAGGAAGATGTACGTTCTTAATTCTCGTCGCCAATTTGTTGTGTTTGTACCGCTATACACAACTACATAAAATAATAAAGCAGCAGAGACTGAGAGTAACTTCAAGTGATCTTTACTGGGTAACTGGAACTTCGACACTGACTATACAAATCGATACGCGTCTGTTATATACGCTTGCAACTAAGGATGTACATCCACAAAACAAAGTAGTCCCTTCAATGTTGTATACATTACAGTGGTTATGACACCAACCACTGCACAGTGCTTTCTGCTGTCGCCCTGTGCCCTAGCCACATGCCTCTCCTATTCGCAAGAATGCAAAAGAAGAAAAACGAACATAATGGACAACAAATTAAAAATGACAAAAAGAAGCAGAAGCAAAACACCACAGAGATACAACCACAAAAGAATATAAAGAGGCAACAGAGAGCCCAGAGAAGACATGGCAACATCACCAGAGACATGAAGACAACACGAATAGGTGTGACGTGGAGCATATCCTGTAACATAACGCGAGCAGTACAACGGGAGACCCACTAGATGCATAAGTGCATCTACATTTAAGGGGAAGCTATATAAGTATATGAGGGAGAAAGGAATAAAAGGATATGTTGATAGGGTGAGATGAAGTAAGATGGGAGGAGGCTCTTGTGGACCGTAGACACCAGCATAGACCTGTTGGGCTGGATGGCCTGTTTCTGTGCAGTTATTCTATGTAATTTAATATAAGTAATTGCAGGTACTTTATTCAATAGATATCCAGACACTGCTTAAATATTGTGTTTTTTTAAAATTTACAGTAATCCTTTAAAAATAACCGGTAATAATAGTTTAATTTAAAGATCATGATTTTTGAAGCTTCTAAAAAGAAGAGGAAATTCCAATCTGTGTTGGATGTAAAATCAGCACTATCTGGGCAGGGGGGATTTTAGGGTGGAACTCGGTTACGCTGGTTTTCCAGCCCATCCTAGGCAAGTTCCACGGAGTGGGGATCCTGGCATTATGGATAAAAATATTGTGCCAATCGTGAATCCAGCATATTAGCTTCCATGTCCAAAATCCCAAATTGCGTCAGAAAAAGTTGGAATTCATGCTTTATCTTATTTTGCTGATTTATGAAAACAAACCCTAGGGGTTTCATCTCTAAGTAATTTTCCACAGGAATGGAGGAGTGGGGTGAGGCACAAAAGCAGCAAGTCCTGGCATAACTCCAGTCTAGTCTTGATGTTAATCATAAATAATTTCTGGGAACTGTCGACACAGGTGCCGGTTGGGATTATAGCCTGCTACCTCCACTGAGTCTCTTCAGCTGACAGTGATGGATCTGGAAAACTCCAAGAACTCAAGCCTCAGGCTTCTCAAAGAAGCGCAACTCTCAAACAGAAAATACTGTTAGAGGCATTTCAAACACAAAAAATCCTATTGTATAGGTAAGTTTAGTTAGGTTCTTGTACATTTTTAAAATTTTAATGTCTATTATGTTGTTATATTTCTTATCTCACATTCCCAGTTTGTGGAGAAATGATGGGAACCAAAAGAATTTTCAAAAACATTTGAAGCTGGTTCCCCTTCTTCTTTCTTTTATTGGTAGATGTTGCCATGTTAAATTAATTGTTTTCATATGTCCTTCATTGATATTTTTGATGACTTTCCTCACATATGATTCCTATATTATCTTTTTTTTCAATTGTGATTTGTTGCACTTTCCTGAATATGAAATTTGAGCAAATCAGTTGGAAGAAAGTTGCACATTTACAGGGGTGTTGGTCAACATTCGATGCCTGAAGAGCAACATGACAGGCAGAAATGAATAATGGATGGAAGATCCAGCAGGGCCCACTGACTTCCAAGCATGAATTCCTGATATGGTCTCCTAGCGAGTCTAGCTCCATATCATGAGTAAAAATTCATAACACCTAGTGCACTTTGTGCTTCCAATGACTAAAACATGACTCCTGGATTAGTGCCAGGAAAGCTGTTTGTGGAAACCCTACCCCATGATAAAAGGCCTATAGCCTCATTCCTGGTCATGACGAAGGAACTGGCTTTAAGTTCCTCAAAATGTTTACTGCACTTTTAGTGTCTAAGTAAAAGTACAGTCAATGCTCTAATGAGCCTAAACCTGGTTCCCCAGTCACATTTGGCAACAGTTTCTCACAAGAGCTTGTTGGCCATAAGAAGCCAGGGGCAAGGGGGAGGGCAAGGGGAGATAGAGGCTCAGGCACTTAGGGTGGGAGTGGTGAGAGGCAGCAGGAGGGAGCAGGCAGGGGAAAAGTCCACCGACACATGGGGGCGGGGCTCAGAACAATCCCACAGTGCCACCTATATTGTACAGATAGGTGCAACAGATAGTTGGGACAGAAATAGTGTGATAGAAAAAAACATGAGTATATAACTCGCACACAAAACCTTTAACATCGAAGATGTCTCATGGCACTGCTTAAATTTGCGGGGGCTAAATTCGATAGTGCCCGAAAATGAGCACGGGAATCGCAATGCACTCCCAGCCACCAGCTCAGATAGTGACACTCCGCACGTACTTTAGAGGATAGCATAGACGCGGGATCTGCACATGGTGAGACACTGGGCATGAGTGGCCTTCAGCCAGGGCAGGGGGCAAGGGTAGTGCAGGTGCCAGCTTCCCGGAGGACGAGGTCATACATGAGTTCGGCTGCAGAGGACCCAGATGAGCACTTCGATGGGACAGGCTACAGAAGAAGGCTGATGGGTATGCACAATGAAATGCTTGGTGCATTGGCAGGCCTGCCAGAAAGTCTGCATGCAATGTCAAGGAACATGGACCAGTCCAGCACCAACTTGGTGCAGGGCTTTACACAGAGTTTGGAGCCCATCCTTTCCAGCATGGAAGTGATGGCCAATTCCATTAGCACCAGGATGCAGCATCTGATGGCTGATGTCTCAGCTTCCATTGTAGCACTAGCAGAAGCCACCCAATGCCTGGGTACTACAGAGGTAGCTTAGACTTCTGTCATGCAAGCTCAGCTTGCTGCCACGCAAGCTCAGACTGCTGCCATCATGGTTGTGGTTACCAGTGTTCAAAGGGGCTCGCGGGGTGTCCAGCAATCTGCCCTCCAACAGATTACTAAGATTGCTGAGGCACTGCCCCGGGGTAGTGGCAGTGGCTCCGTGGAACATGAAACTGCTGTCCTCTCTCAGGATGACAGCATTCATCCTCCCATCCCTGCCACTCCGCCAGTGCCCTTGCTGTTGCCTGTCAGCCAGCCAACCCAGACTGCTGCCGCCCATGCCAATATGGTGCAGTCCAAAGCCAGGCCTTCTAGGCCCAGAGCTGCTCAAGGTCATCCTCCAAGGCTATATGCAGCCACTGGGATAGCACCTCGTAGGAGCACTAGGACAGGCAAAGGCACATGGAAGACAGACACTAAGTGAATGTACAACGTTGATTAGTTTATGTTTGTGTGCAATATGGCATGATTTGATTTATAAATTTGGTTTGTATTGTTTATTTTGTGGTGGCTTTTATTTTTGCATTGTGGCCAAGTGGACGCTGTGTTTAGAGAGAGAGCGAAGGTAAGGTGTGGGACTGTTGGTGAATATGGAATTGGGGTTGCGCTTACTGGTATCACAGCCAGATGAGTCAGTCATGGACAGCTGGCCAGAAAGGGGCTGTCCGAGTTGTCTCCTCCTTTCCTCTTTCCCCACCTCCTGCTCCTCAGCTGCTCACTGTATAGCTGGTGACAAGGGCTGTGCCCTCATGATGGCGAGGTGGTGCAGCATGCAGCAGACCACCATGAATCTTGACACCCACTCTGCCGAGTACTGCAGGGCTCTTCCAGAGCGCTCCAGGCAGCAGAAGCGTTGCTTCAACATGCCAATGGTCTGCTTGATGATATTTCATATGACAGCATGGCTTTCCTGTATGAAGGCTGCCCACATGTGCGTGGGTTGCGCACCGGAGTCATAAGCCATGTTGTTTATGGATAGCCCTTGTCTCCCAACAGCCACCCTCTGGTTTGTCGTGGTGGCTCAAATGCAGATGGCACAGCGGACTGCCGCAGAATGAAGGCATCCTGACTGCTGCCAGGATACAGGGCATTGACCTGCATGATTCGCTGAGTATGGTCGCACACCAACTGAACATTGAGGGAGTGGAATCCCTTTTGGTTGCAAAATCAATAAGATTGACAGCAGGTATCCCACTCTGAACCCGCCTCCTTGTGAGTTTCCCTCGTGCCGGCTCTGCCTGAGCTTTGCAGACACGGCACTAAGCGGCGGGTCAGGCAATTCATATAGTTACGGATGTGTTTAAAGCAATTTAATCAGCATCTTACCAGGTACAAACCATTTTGCTAAGTTTTCCACAAGGTTCATGCCGCTCGGGGGTCACACCAGGTAAGTGTGTCGGGTTTTAAACAACTCTCCATTTCTGTGAATAGGTGACAGCTGTAAAAGTGGTATAAGAGCTACCATTTCACAGCTGGTCACTTTCCAATCTTAGAGGCTGGAGCCTTCAGGATCTGGAATACACTTTCCAGCTTTTTGGAGGTTTGAACTGTTTGTAGCAAACTCCCTATCCAGTGCCACTTCCTTGAAGCAAGTTCTCTCACCATTGACAGATCGTTTCTGTCATCTCAACTTCAGCTGCCAGCTATTCCATCAGCATCGGTGCCCTTGAAAAAGTCTCACCTTGGTCCTCAGAATCCCACCACGATCAGCCCCAACACCGACATCACCAGGCACACCAGCATCATCAGGCAAACCAACATCACCAGGCACACCAGCAGCACCAACAACAGCCTTCTCCACAATCACCTGATGCTGCACAGGACAGAGAGCATCAACACCCGACAACATTGCTACCCAGGAGGCCAGGGATGGCCTCACCATGGCCATATTTACTTCACTTGATGCAGTACACTCTGGCTGCCACATGATGCACCAGGTTGGCACCACCCCACACCAGCACCATAAAGCATCCCTACAATGCCCAAACCATTCCTTTCACACTAATCACCATTGGGGTGGGGGGGAGATGGTGGCTGGGGGGGTGAGGGGAGATGGTGGTGGGGGGTTGGTTGGGGGGGGAGGTGGTGGGGGGGAGGTGGTTGGGGGGAGATGGTGGTGAGGGGAGATGGTGGTTGGGGGTGGTTGGGGGGGAGTGGTTGGGGGGGAGATGGTGGTGGGGGGTTGGTTGGGGGGAGATGGTGGGGAGGTGGTTGGGGGGTGGTGGGGGGAGTGGTTGGGGGTGGTTGGGGGGGAGATGGTGGTGGGGGTGTCGAAAGCGGGGTAGGGGGAAAAACATATGATGTAATTAAATCAATGTATACAAACAACAAATGTGCAGTTAAAATTGGAGACAAACAAACAAAATACTTCCCACAGGGGCGGGGGGTGATACAGGGCTCACCCATCTCACCGACACTCTTTAATATTTACATAAATGAATTGGCAAAACTACTTGAACAATCTACAGCACCCGGCCTCACCCTATATGAATCCAAGGTTAAATTCCTCCTCTATGCAGATGACCTGGTTCTGCTGTCACCAACTAAGGAGGGTCTACAGCAGAACCTGGATCTGCTGGAGTCGTTCTGCCAGACCTGGGCCCTGACAATAAATCCCCAAAAAACCAAAATCCTTGTGTTCCAGCAAAGATCCAGACATCAGGGACCCAAAATAAATTTCACACTAGGAACAACCAAAATTGAACAAACCACTAACTACACATACTTGGGCCTAAAAATCAGTTCTACGGGAAATTTTCATCTGGCTGCGAATGAACTGAAAGAGAAAGCAAGAAGGGCTTTCTATGCCATTAAAAAATCAATCCAAATAGAAATCCCAATTAGCATTTGGCTCAAAATTTTTAAATCAGTAATTGAACCAATTGCACTCTATGGCAGTGAGGTGTGGGGACCGCGAACACAACAAGAATTTGCAAAATGGGACAAACACCCAATTGAGATCCTACATGCAGAATTCTGTAAAAGCATCCTCCGGACTCAAAGGAAAACCGTAAACAATGCATGCAGGGCAGAACTAGGCCAATATCCATTAATAATCACTATCCAAAAAAGAGCCACCAAATTTTGGAAACACCTAGAAATGAGCAACCCCCAATGTTATCATTACGAAGCCCTGAAATGCCAAGAGAGGACCATAAAGAAGAATACCCTCAGTCAACTAGTCCTGGGACTCAGTGAAGTAACTACTAACACTACTAACAAGAACCAGCCCCAGGACAGTGACAGCGTAACACAAAGAATTCGACCCAACACAATCATCGCTAAGCAAAAGGAAAAATATCTGTCATATTGGGCAGAAACAACAAAAACCCAAAGCAAACTCAATTGCTACTTGGCCCTAAACAGGCAATACAACATGGCTGATTACCTGATCATGGTAAAGGATAGCAAACTGAGAAAAACCTTGACAATGTACAGACTTAGTGAACATAGCCTGGCGATCGAAAAAGGTAGACACAGGCAGGCCCGGCTACCAAGAGAGGACAGGATATGCTCTCACTGCAGTCAGGGAGTGGTGGAGACAGAGGTGCACTTCCTCACAGGTTGTAGAAAATATCAGGGCATAAGGGAGAATTTCTACCCAAAATTCACAAAAATATGCCCGAAATTCAGAAATTTGAATGACGACCAAATGGTGGGGGAGTGGTTGGGGGGGAGATGGTGGGGGGCGTGGTTGGGGGGGTGGTTGGGGGTAGTGGTTGGGGGGGGAGATGATGGTTGTGGGGGAGATAGTGGGGGGGTGGTTGCGGGGGAGATAGTGGGCGGGGGGGTGGTATCATTATGTCTCACCATTCACTGCAACTCATCAAACCACTTCCAGCGGTGCACACAAATCTGTCCAAGAACGCAAAGTATTGAAAATAAAGATTTCAGGGGGAGAAATTGAGTATAGCTCCGTTTGGGGCGCCAGCCTCGCCAGGGCGCTAAAAGTAGCGCCCCAGAAACATTCGCGCCCCCGCACCGGAAATTGAGTTGTTGCGCCCCAAAGGAAAGCGCGGCGCTACTGGAGGCGCCCCGCATCCCTCTTGGGGCGCTGTGAGTGAATATCGTGTTGCTACGTGCCGCAGCGCCACACACTGCGGCACGTCGCGCTGCGGTATTGCAGGCCTTCCTCCCCTTCTTAAAGGGGTGGGGCCTTATGCAGCGTGATCTGGGGCCCAGCTGGGCCCCCGAGAATCGGGAGTGCAGGCAAAAGAGCCCGGCACCGAGGAGAAGTGCCGGGCTCTTGGAGCGCAGCCGGCACTCCGCGGTGGGGGGGGGGTTCAGGAGGCCGGGGACGGGAGCGCAGGCAGGTGCTGGCAGGCGGCCAACAACAAAAATGGCTGCCCCACACCTCGCCTTTAATTTGCACCTCCCCGGCAGCAGGTAAGCCCCCCGAACCGGTCGGACATAGCGTCCGGCGGTAAATCAGGGGACGCTGCCAAACATCGCGGCCGGGGCGTCAGCGGGGCGCTGCGCACACCGATGATGTCATCGGCAGCGGCGCAGCGCTAACGGTTAGCGCCACCCCTAACATCCCGCGGAATTTAGCGGGAGGCATGGGCAGTGCCGCGCCCGGGCGCCAGTTGGCTTGCGACCCACTTAGCACCCCGTTAAGGTGCTAACGGGTGGCGCAACCTACTGAATTTCTCCCCCTCATTGTTTGACAACACATTAACAGAAACGTTACATTAACATTGGCAATAACACCCAAGTGCCTACCTTTGTGTGTTGTTAGTTGGTATGATTGCACAAGGATGTGAGTGAATGTTGAGGATGGCTAGTGAGATGGGGAAGTGATAATGTAGGTAGAGAGGGATACGTGGAGGTGCAAGGTAAGTTGGTGTGAATAAGAATGTGCAGGAGTAGTGTAGGGAAGACAGAGTGATGGGGATATGATGAGTGGTACAGCAGGATGAGGCTGAGTGTGGCTTTGCAGTAACGTTTTGTGATCTACTGAGATCATTGAAAGGTTGGCACCACTGCAGCCTGGTCCTCCTGACGACATCCCTGCTTGTGTCCACCTGTGTCTCCTGTGTAATGTGCAACCAGGCTGCATTGGTCTCCTGGGGAGGAGTCTTCCGCCCATGGGAAAAGAAGAGGACCTCCCTGCGTGCTGTGACTCCCTCCATAAACATATGGAGAGAGTAATGGGAAAGCCTGGGTGCAGCCGTGCACCTTTGTGCAGTGCTCGTCAGCGTTTGCAGCACCTCAATGCTGCAGAACACTGACAGCACAACTTCCAAAATGATTGTGGACATGGTCCCTTTAAGGAAACCAGCCGATGCCGCATCATCAAATGATGTCATCAGACCCGCTTCCTATTAATTGGCCGGGAACCTCTGAAGGAGTGTTTAACAAGCCCCATCAAGGGATTATCTTGTTGGAGACCAGGATCGACACAGAAGTGGGGTCCCCACACGCTACGGACGTCGCCCGCCCTGGACCCGCCGAGGTTGGAAAAATCTAGCCCCAGAAGTGTGCGTACACATTTTGGAACCAAAATGGCACCTGTAATGCCCAAAGAACGAGCGCTAAGGAGCCGAATTTTGTGAACCGTCAACCGATATGCTGTTTTATGCAATAGGATGGACAATGTATTATCAGGCCCAATGATTTATTGTAATTAAAGTCAGCTTGCATTTTTATTGCAGAAACCTCGATCAGAGATAAGTAAAATGAATAGTTCAGTTTAATCATGAGAAAAAACATAACAGACAAGCATGAGAAAAAACATGTGACCGAAGTAATGTGGCAGGAAAATGTTACAGAAAGCGCCACGCATAAAGAGGGCTTTGGCCGAACTTCTGCCAAAGTTACAAGGCAGAGCGGGAGAAGCCCAGAGAAAATGGACCCGCACAGTTCCCTATTTATTGTGCAAGAGGTGGTGGTGAGAACCTGATAGCAGAAAAATTGATAGCCCAAAATCACACTTCATAAATTTTGGAGCCAATATTTTCAGCAAAATCACAGTCACCATTGTATCAAAACAGCTGTCAATTCATTTCAGGCAAATTCAGCGACCAATTTGTATCATAAAGGAATATTAGGGGTAGCACTCTCCCATCTGAGTCAGACGATCATGCCCACTCCAGAGACTCGAGCACATAATCTGGGCACTTCTTTGTTGAACTTGCCGTCCTTTGTTCATGAGAAGTTAAACCGAGGCCCATTCTGCCTGTCCAGTTGGATGTAAAAGATCCCATGGCACAATTCGAAGAAGAGCAGGGGAGTTCTCCCAGTTTCCTGACAAACATTTATCCAACCACCAACACTGCTACAAGCAGATTACCTGGTCATTTATTGCATTGCAGCTTGTGGGACTTTGCTGTCCCTACATTACAATAGTGACTACACATGTTTCTGTTCTTTCTTACTTCAAAAGTACCTCCTTGGCTGTGAAGCACATTGGTTTAATTTATAAAATAATCTGATTTCATGAAAGGGGATGGCTTCACAGCAAAATGCAAGCATGTTCTCAGAAGGTTAAAGGTCATGATGGCGAATATCCACAGAGCTTCTCCCGCTTGTCCGTCACAAGTCCTGGTGGAGTAGTGGGAGAATCTCTGGAGATATTAGCCCCCATGTGTCATTGGAATGATGGCTAAGCTAAATGATCCACGTAGTATCATAGTGGTTGCAGATCATCCAACATTGACATGGTATTTACCTTGCTGCAACACAAATTGAAGTACAAATTTATTTTCCTACAAGATTTTCAGCACAGATTCATTGATCTCTGTTATCCCCTTTGCTGTGCCTTGATGCTAAAGCTTTGTTTTAAGAGCTATTAGCAAAAGGATGCATCAAAGGAAAAGTGTTATTTTTCCCTATTTGGACTAAATGCCTTAAGCAATAATAACTGAGTGCTCATCTTAATGTAAAACAAATCATTCATGAAGAACAATATCAACACAAAGCACACTGCTGAAGAATGACTTCAGGCTGTGTGGTCTTGCTGTTAGAGAAGTGTAGGGGGCCATCGAAATGCAAAAGAAAGTAAGCTCTACTCCTGGTTCAGTGGGTATATCCAGTAAGTTGGCTGAGCTAAAAAGACCAGGAAGAATCCATGTTCAGTTCCTGGTCTGTGTTGAGTTAGCTGATTTAAGTCATGGTGACACTTGGGGGTGCTAAAGTTTGCCTCAGTGCCATTCAATTAGGGAGCAGAAAATCAGTGAGGTCCTGTTACTGATCCAATGACCCCTGACAGAAGTGCACATTTGTTGACAGTGGGTATGGGCAGGGTCAGGCTTAGATGTGATGGTCCCATCATCAAATAAACTGCCAACACTGGAGAAAATTAGTGAGAATAAAAGAAAGTACATAAAAGATTTCCTCATAAAAAATGTCCCAACATTGTTAGCTTATCATTTTTTTTAATTTGTTCTTGAGATGTGGACAACACTGGCAAGGCAGTATTTATTGCTCATCCCTGGTTGCCCTGAGGGCAATTAAGAGTCAACCTCAAGGGGTTGTCTCCTTAGAGGAGAGAAGATTAAGGGAAGATTTGATAGAAGTGTTCAAAATCACGCAAGGTTTTAATACAGCAAATAAGGAGAAACTGTTTCCAGTGGCAGAAGGGTCAGTCACCAGAGGACACGGATTTAAGGTCATTGGCAAAAGAACTAGAGGAGAAATGAGAATGTTTTTAACATAGCAAGTTGTTATGATCTGGACTGCACTGCCTGAAAGGGTGGTGGAAGCAGATTCAATAATAACTTTCAAAAGGGAATTGAATAAATACTTGAAGGGAGAAAATTTGCAGGGCTATGGGGATAGAGCAAGGGAGTGGGACTAATCAGATAGCTCTTCCAAAGAGCCAGCACAGGCATGCTCAGCCAAATTGTCTCCTTCTGTGCTGTATCATTCTATGATTCTATGATTTTGGTCAGACTAAGTAGGGTGATAGGTTTGCTTCCCTGAAGGACATTAGTAGTAGACCTGTTGTTTTTTTTTTACAACAATCCAGCAGCTTTCATCATCATTTTCTGGAGATAGCCCACAAATTAGCAGATTTATTGAATTCAATTTCACAGTTTGCATGGCAGGATTATGAATTTATAACCTCTGGGTTGCTATAACCACTATGCCATCCACTAATCAAAAAATGTAACCATTCTATGAGTCGTCTCTTCTAGACATGTATGGAGGATTACAGGTAGGACTCATGCATATACCTGCAGTTATGTCATTCTCTAGTAAATGGCTGTGCTCCGCCCTCCCCCAACCTCTCCCCAACACAGCCAATCCCTTATTGTAGATATAAAGTTCACCAAATTGTTTAGCAAAACTACTCTTGACTGTAAATTGCTTTGGTAGAATTATTTATTAACAATCTGATTATTGGATTTTATCTAATACCACGGCATGCATTAGAACAGAAAATGTTCAGGGGTGATCTAATAGAAGTTTTAAAAATTATCAGAGGGTAAATATTGACAGATTATTTTTACTGGTTGACAAACTGATCAGAAAGGGACATAGACTCAGAAGTATCACTAGAAGAACCAAGTGGGAAGTCAGAAGAATTTTGTAGGGTTCTCAAAATTCCCACATTCCCCAAAAGTTATCGATAAAGGGACCCCGTATGAACAAGTTATTAAAAAGGGTACCCAAAATGGCTTCTGCCATCTCATGACCAAAAGTAGAGGATTTTAAAAGCAAGGCCCTGCAAAAAGGCAGGCACTATTCAAAACCTGAAGCGAAACCTAAAATGCATGAATCTGTGAAAGACTTTGTGAAGCCAGACAGCTAGATAAACACAGAATATGCATTCATTTACCTTGGAACAGATCAAGTCAGAATGGGCCTAATCGAGGCCATTAAGTTTCTGCATACATAATCGGTAACAGCTCACAGTAGCCATCAAGCCAGGATGAGGACAATTAAATTTCATAAATAACAAACAGCCAGGATATCAGAGCCATTAAACCAGGAGACAACCGCCCCAAAAGCCGTTGAAGTAGATGACCGTAATCACTTTGGACGAGCCCGCCAAAAGTTAGACAAAGGACTGACCTGATTTGGCGCGCAGATAAGGGATGAAGAACCGGGTATAATTGTAGGCCCACCGATGGCCAAGGTCTCTTGCTCTGGCCGCTTGCTCTTTGCTCGTGTCCTGGCCTTGTGGTGGGCTCTCTTCTCGCTCCCCGCGCCGCTCAACACCAAGGATGCCCATTACTACACCAAGGGCCAAACGCGGGAGGAGAACGAGACCCGATTCGAAAAGACGCAGTACATACGGGGCCACAAACGGGCAGACGAGACAAGACGAGACGAAGAAAACGGTAAACCGGTAAAGGCAGAGAAGGGAAGCGGAAAGACGTGCTGGGGGACAAACGGCTTAGTTATAAGCTGGCATTTGATGAATAAGTTGGTGTTCGAAGCATGGGTAGTAAAAGCATATTGACAATATAAAGCGCCAACTGAGCCCCAACCGTTATAAAACCCGTCGGCGACCAAACCGCCCGAGGAAGAAGAAGAAGACCCATCGCGACTCAACGAAGACGTTAACTGAGGAAAAGGAGGGTACTTCACACAAACAACTCCATCGCCGCGCCCTGTGACCACGTGGCGACAACACACCCCAAAGGACAGCAAGAGCAGACCCCAAAAACTCACAACCGTTAAAAAAAGGTCAACAGGTTTTGAATTGGTGAGCATGAATCCCTGGCCCCTCATAGCTTAATCTAGTTAGGTATAGGAGGTGGGATAAGGATAAAGGGATTTTAATCTGTTTGTTCCCTCGATGTGCCATGTGTTCCCCATTCCCAAATAAGTGTATTGTTTTTATGCGGCATCGGCAGCGGGTGGAGGCGGAGCTGAGCGGCAGAGCGACTACAAGAGGCCCCAGAGGCTCAGGTAGGTCCCAGTGCGGCATCGGCAGCGGGTGGAGGCGGAGCTGAGCAGCAGAGCGACTACAAGAGGCCCCAGAGGCTCAGGTAGGCCTCACCAATCTCCAATCTCAGGGAAGGAGAGAGGTAAAAAGTATTCAAGGTGTGGCGTCACCACAAAGCGGGTAAGTGATTGGTTGGTAAGTATTTCTCCCTTTATAAGCTTAAATCTCCTTGGTTTATAGTTTCTAAGGTGTGATATTCACCATCTAGAATTGAGGCAGTGGGTATTTAAGAATAATATTAATAAATTTAATTAATTACATAGAATGGGAGATCAGGCGATGTGTTGCTGCTGCAATATGTGGGAGCTGGTGGACACCATTGATGCTCACGGTGATCACATTTGCAGTAAGTGTTGGCTGCTCGAGGAATTCCGGCTCCGTGTTGAAGAGCTGGAGTCCGAGCTTCAAACACTGAGACACATCAGGGAGGGGGAGAGTTACCTGGACTCTGTGTATCAGGAGGTAGTCACACCAATTAGATTAATTAATTCAGATGTAGTTTGTGGCCAGGGTCAGGATGGTGTGACTAGAAGTGAGGCAGGTACGGGGATCCAGGAGGTAGTGTTGGAGGAGCCGCAGCCCTTGCACTTGTCCAACAGGTTCGAGGCTCTTACTCCCTGTGAGGATGGGAACAGGGACTGCGGGGAGGATGAGCAACCTGGCCACAGCACCGTGGAGCGGGGGGCCATTCAAGTGGGAGGAGTTAAAAGAAAGTGGTAGGGGATAGTATCGTTAGGGGGATAGATAGAGTTCTCTGCAGCCGAGAGCGAGAGTCCCGAAGGCTGTGTTGCCTGCCCGGTGCCAGGGTTAAGGACATCTCCTCTGGACTGGAGAGAAACTTGGAGTGGGAGGGGGAGGATCCAGTTGTCGTGGTCCATGTTGGTACCAATGACATAGATAGGACAAGGAAGGAGGTTCTGCTGAGGGAGTTTGAGCAGCTAGGGGCCAAATTAAAAAGCAGAACCACAAGGGTAATAATCTCTGGATTATTACCTGAGCCACGAGCGAATTTGGCTAGGACAAATAAAATTAGAGATTTAAATGCGTGGCTCAAAGACTGGTGTGGGAGAAATGGGTTTTGCTTCCTGGGACACTGGCACCAGTACTGGGGCAGGAGGGAGCTGTTCCGTTGGGACGGGCTTCACTTGGCCAGTGCTGGGACTAGAGTCCTGGCGGATCATATAACTAGGGCTGTAGAGAGGGCTTTAAACTAACTAGTGGGGGGGAGGTTCCTAGAGAGCAAATAATACAAATGACAACAGAGAAGGTCATAGACTTAGGTAGCAGTGGGGAAATTAAAAACCAGAGCATGTCAGGAAGGGGCAGAAGGTATGGAGTAAAAGGTAAAGTAATAAAAAGGGCAAAAGCAGCAAATAAGTGTCACAAAACTTCTTTGAAAGTTCTCTATCTGAATGCACGTAGCATTCGTAACAAAATAGACGAGTTAATGGCACAAATAACTACATATGGGTATGATCTTGTGGCCATTACAGAAACATGGCTGCAGGGTGACAATGCCTGGGAATTAAACATACCAGGTTATTTAACGATCAGGAAGGACAGGCAGGAAGGAAGGGGAGGTGGGGTGGCTATGTCAATAAAGGAAGGAATCACTGTAATACAGAGAAAGGATATTGGGTCAAAAGATCAGGATAATGAAACAGTTTGGGTGGAGGTAAGGAATAATAAGGGGAAAAAAACATTAGTGGGCGTAGTCTATAGGCCTCCGAACTGTGGCAACTCTGTTGGACGGAGTATCAATCAGGAAATAGTTGAGGCTTGTAATAAGGGAACATCTATAATTATGGGGGATTTTAACTATCATATTAATTGGACAAATCAAATTGGGCAGGGCTGCCTTGAGGATGAGTTCATTGAGTGTATTAGGGATGGGTTTCTTGAGCAGTATGTAACTGAACCGACCAGGGGGCAGGCAACCTTAGATCTGGTCCTGTGTAACGAGACAGGATTAATTAAAAATGTCCTAGTAAAGGATCCCCTTGGAATGAGTGACCATAACATGGTTGAATTCCATATTCAATTAGAGGGTGAGAAGGTTGGATCTCAAACAAGCGTGCTAAGCTTGAATAAAGGAGACTATGAAGGTATGAGAGCGGAATTGAGTAGAGTGGATTGGGAAAATAGATTAAAGGGTAAGACGATACATGATCAGTGGTGTACATTTAAGGAGTTATTTAACAACTTCCAAAAAATATATATTCCACTGAGAAGAAAAGGGTGTAAAAGAAAAGACAGCCATCCGTGGCTAAGTAAAGAAATTAAGGATAGTATTCGACTAAAAACAAGGGCATATAAGGTAGCCAAATCTAGTGGGAGGATAGAGGATTGGGAAAACTTTAAAAGACAGCAAAAAATAACAAAAAGATTGATTAAGAAAGGGAAGATAGATTATGAAACTAAATTAGCAAAAAATATAAAAACAGATAGTAAGAGTTTTTATAGTTATATAAAAAGAAAAAGGGTGGCTAAAGTAAATGTTGGTCCCTTAGAGGATGAGACCGGGAAATTAATGGTGGGAAATATGGAGATGGCAAAAACACTGAATGAATATTTTACATCAGTCTTTACAGTAGAAGACACTAAGAATATCCCAACACTGGACAAACAGGGGACTAAAGGGGGGGAGGAGCTAAACACGATCAAAATCACTAAGCAAGTGGTACACGGTAAAATAATGGGACTCAAGGCGGATAAATCACCTGGACCTGATGGCTTACATCCTAGGGTCTTGAGGGAGGTGGCGGTAGGGATTGTGGATTCATTGTTAATAATTTTCCAAAACTCCCTGGACTCGGCAGTGGTCCCGGCAGACTGGAAAACTGCTAATGTAACACCCTTATTTAAAAAGGGCAGTAGACAGAAGGCTGGAAACTATAGACCAGTTAGCCTAACATCTGTGGTAGGTAAAATTTTGGAGTCCATTATTAAGGAGACAGTAACAGGACATTTGGATAATCATAATTTAATAGGACAAAGTCAGCATAGTTTTATGAAGGGGAAGTCATGTTTGACAAATTTGCTGGAGTTCTTTGAGGAAGTAACATATAGGGTGGATAAAGGGAAACCAGTGGACGTAGTGTATTTAGAATTCCAAAAGGCATTTGACAAGGTGCCACACAAAAGATTATTGCTTAAGATAAAAAATCACGGGATTGGGGGTAATATTCTGGCATGGATAGAGGATTGGCTATCTAACAGAAGGCAGAGAGTTGGGATAAATGGTTCATTCTCAGATTGGCAATCAGTAACTAGTGGTATTCCGCAGGGGTCAGTGCTGGGTCCCCAACTCTTTACAATCTATATTAACGATTTGGAGGAGGGGACCAAGTGTAACATATCAAAGTTTGCAGATGATACTAAGATGGGGGGGAAAGTAGTGAGTGAGGAGGACATAAAAAACCTTCAAGGGGACATAGACAGGCTAAGTAAGTGGGCAGAGATTTGGCAGATGGAATACAATACTGGAAAGTGTAAGGTTATGCACTTTGGCAGGAAAAATCATAGAGCAAGTTATTATCTTAATGGCAAGAAACTGGAAAGTACTGAAGTACAAAGGGATCTGGGGGTCCTGGTGCATGAAACTCAAAAGGTTGGTATGCAGGTGCAGCAAGTGATTAAGAAGGCCAATGGAATGTTGGCTTTCATTGCTAGGGGGATAGAATATAAAAATAGGGAGGTATTGCTTCAGTTGTACAAGGTATTGGTGAGACCGCACCTGGAATACTGCGTACAGTTTTGGTGTCCATACTTAAGAAAGGACATACTTGCTCTCGAGTCAGTACAAAGAAGGTTCACTCGGTTAATCCCGGGGATGAGGGGATGGACATATGAGGAGAGGTTGAGTAGATTGGGACTCTACTCATTGGAGTTCAGAAGAATGAGAGGCGATCTTATTGAAACATAGAAGATTGTGAAGGGGTTGGATCGGGTGGATGCAGGGAAGATGTTCCCAATGATGGGTGAAACTAGAACTAGGGGGCATAGTCTTAGAATAACGGGCTGCTCTTTCAAAACTGAGATGAGGAGGAACTACTTCACTCAGAGGGTGGTAGGTCCATGGAATATGCTGCCCCAAAAAACTGTAGAAGCTACATCATTACATAAATTTAAAACAGAAATAGACAGTTTCCTAGAAGTAAAGGGAATTAAGGGTTACGGGGAGCGGGCAGGAATTTGGAAATGAGTCTAGGTTCGGATCGGTCATGGCCCTGTGGGTAGCGGAGCGGGCCCAGGGGCCGTGTAGCCTGATCCTGCTCCTATTTCGTGTGTCTAATTCTGTTAGATGCAGGAGATGGTTCTGAGATAGTGGATTGGCAGTTAGGATCAGATCAGCCATGATCTTATTGAATGGCGGAGCAGGCTCGAGGGGCCGATTGGCCTACTCCTGCTCCTATTTCTTATGTTCTTATGTTCTTATATGCCTGTAATTATCCTAGTAATTCTCAGTATTGTGATTTTGTTTTGCCTTTAATAAAAATTACAGTTTTCTTGCACCGAACCAACTGTCTACTCGTTTTTCTGTATCGCTGCCTGTACCTAAGTCCGGTGTCTAGAACCCAGGGGTGTGGGAGCGATTCGATCCGCTCAGGGACAGTCAGGGGCAGAGCTGACTGGGCACACACCACCCCCTACAATTGCTTTTCATAGAGTGGATTACTAGAACATGGAATGCTTTACCACGAGTAGTTACTGAGACAGAAACTATAACATCATTAAAGGGGAATTGGATAAATATTGGGAAAGAAAGAGTTTCTATTTATATAGTGCCCTTCGCATTCTCAGAACATCCCAAAGCACTTTACAGCCTGTGAAAATACAAGCATAAATGTATCAGTAGAAAGCCCAAATCACAGTAAGGATAAAGATACCGAATACTTAATTTGAGTATTGATGGAGAGGCACTAATTAAAGGAAAAGCACAACTCCACAGAGAGGAAGAAACATTTGAGAAAGAGTCATCATAAGCTCTCCTTGCACAATTCCCAGTGACCGTCTCAAAGTACTGTTGGCAGAGGCATGTGAGCAGATTGGTTGCTTCACCATAGGAGGCAGGTTAGCTCATTGTAGTTGAAGCAAAAGAATTTGAGAAAGTAACATGCCTTCAAAAAATGGAAATTAAAATGAATCTGCAACTCATTAATATGAGTTCAAGAACTAGAATGAAAGGATCGGAGGTCTAGCCAAATTTTTGATATGTTCTGGCAGCTGAAGTTCTGCTCCAGGAGTGTGAATTCATATCATTACCCATAACATAGTATAAGAAAGAAAGAACTTGCATTTACAAAGTGCCTTTCATGACCTCAGGATGCCCCAAAGCACTTCACAGCAAATGAAGCACTTTTAAAGTGTACTAACTGTTGTAATGCAGCAGTCAATTTGCACACAGCAAGGTCCCACAAACGACAATAAAATATATGATAAGATAATCTGTTTTTTAGTGATGCTAGTTGATGGATATATATTGGGTTGGATAATGTGAGAACTCCCCTGCCCTTCAAATAGTGTCACAGCATCTTTTACGTCCACCTGAGAGGACAGACAGGGACTCACCTTAACTCCTCATCCAAAAAGCAGCATATGCAACTGCTCAAGTTTCTGGAGGGGAGCTTGAACTGCATAACCTTCTAACTCAAAGGCAAGAGCGCTATCACTGAGCCACAGGGGACACACATAGAATTGTCACTTGAAGGTAATGATTGGCCAGCTAAGTATCACTGAAGCAATTTGCATTCGACTGGAGTGTAAAAGGCTTTGTGAATAAATTAGAAGACAAAAAAAACATATTTCCTGGTGTTGAAAGGTAAAAATTCCACCCATAGTTTCAGAAATTTTGATGCTCTAGTTGTATCTTTATAGAAATGTTTTTTGAACCTTGTCCAAAATTCCCCAATGTGACAAGAATTTTAGGATCAATATTTTAACAAGATTTTACAAATCAATATTTTTAGACCATAATTTCAGTTCAAGGTTAGTTAAGATCAAATTTCTCCCTTCCTTATGAGTCCACAATCAATTAAATCAGATTTTTTAATGATGTTAAGAGTGTTAGCAGATTTAATGGTTGAAGAAATGCACTTTCGGTGCAATAAATTTGCATGTGGTATACTTTCACCACTAATGACCAACAGAGTGCTTAGTAATGAAACAATTAAGAGTCACTTAAGCTCCAAGTGATTTTGATGTACAGTGGGAAAACTATTCAGCTCTATGATAAATTCCTGCATTAACCACTGACAGTATTTAGCCTAAGTTGAATTTGGACAATATTTGCACAGTATTTGCAGAAGCATAATCTAGGAAAAGCAGTCGGAATTACATTTAAACTAGCACCCATAATGCTAGCAGGAGGAAGTAATAATTTGCAAAATTCCTATTAGAAAACACCCATATTTTCTTAAAAAAGACCAACTATGCTACCCTAGATCCAACATGCAATTCCAGAACAAAATATATAACTTGCAAAGTGAATGAACACTTGCCATTTATACTGCAATAACAGTTACCCAGCAGCACCGATTTGCCGAAACCAGCATAGATTTTATGAATTAACACTACCGGATTTGCACAACAGAAGCGCATGTTGGGAATTTGGGCATGGAGTTTTCCATCCATTTGTTTTAATATCTATGTACACATAAGGGCTGGATTTTCCCAGGTCCCACCCGCACAGTGCGGGGAATTCAGACAAGGAGGGCACAGGACCAGGTAAGTGCTGGGCCCAGGATGGTGGGGGTGGGGGGCCAAGCCCGGGGGGCCGTGGGGCTCCCATGCCCCAGGTGGGTCCGATCCCAGGGGGGAGGCTGAGAGCGATCCCCGAGGGGGCGGTCCGATCCTTGACCCCGGGACCAATTTGCGATCCCAGGGGGTTGTTCCTGGCCCGGGGGGGGGAGAGATCCGATCCCTGGAGGGGTTGGATCCCTGACCCCAGAGGGTGCGAGCTGATGGTGGGTGAGCTTGGGGGCCGGGAGGAAGCACTCCTGCTCCTCCCGGCCCACAAGGATTGCTCCCCGGGGCTGTGGCCACCTCGTTGCAGCTCGGGAATCCTGAGCTCCCTGGAATAACTGTCAAAAATGGAAAAACTTTTAATTTGCAGTAGTTTTTTGAAAACATTATCATATTTATGTCGAGCACTTTTAATGATTATTGATTTTGCACTATTGTTTTAAAGTTTCACAAACATAGAAGTGGGGGAGGGAGAACTTTTCCCTTGCTCTCTTCCCCTTCTGTTCCCATGAATCATGTTCATTCAAATAGCAGTGCAAAATCATTATATTGTTAATGAAATTGCAAGTGAAACATAGAAACATAGAAGATAGGAGCAGGAGTAGGCCATTCGGCCCTTCGAGCCTGCTCTGCCATTCAATGAGATCATGGCTGATCATCCAAGTTCAGTACCCTGTCCCTGCCTTCTCCCCATATCCCTTGATCCCTTTAGCCTTAAGAAGTATATTCAACTCTTTCTTGAATATATTTAATGATCTGGCCTCCACCGCCCTCTGTGGCTGAGAATTCCACAGGTTCACCACTCTCTGAGTGAAGAAATTCCTCCTCATTTCAGTCATAAATGGCTTACCCCTTATCCGTAGACTATGACCCCTGTGTTATGTTCATTAATAACTAGACATTCTTATTATGAACACAGCTAGCTTTTGCTAGCTGCTTTTATTGAGCACATGTGGACTTGTACAGCATCTTGTAGAGGCTTCCATCTTGACTGCCGCCTTGTGGGTAGCCTAGCCTCATGGGTAATGTAGTCTTAATATATATATATAGCTGGGTAGTGTAGTCTTATACATACAGCTATATACAGCTCTCCGGCTCCTCCTAGTGTCCACTATAGAATGACATGCTATTAATCACTACATCCCCCTTTCTTTGAGGTTTAACAAAATCAATATCAATCAACTTTCAAGAAAACAATAAAGATAATATCAGTAACACTTTTGTTAGTGCTCTATAAACATAAACATTTTCAAAACAGTCAACACATTTTCAAAGCTTTACATTGTACTCAAAGATTAAGTCTATCAGGCTTTTTTACTTCACGTGTGGATCTTCTCAACACGGGTAAGTCTGATGTGTCTTCATGAGATTGTTCTGGCGGTGAATGACAAGATGCAGTTGCGGCATTGTCATCAATCTGCTCTTGTATAGATCGAGGTCTCCTTGCGATCTTTGCTTGGAGAGGGTTTCAGTGTTTCCTTCACTCTTCATGCCATAACTCTCAATGTAGTCAATGCACTCTCGAAAAACTGCTGGCAGCTGGATCCCATCATACAGCATAGTCCTCTCAGCAGCCTTGGCTAATGGAACACCAAAGATTGGCCTGAGGGAAGAAGGAGTATCCACCGGAACTGCTTTCTGCTCTGGTGCAGGCTTCTTCTTTTTCTTTTTCTCTTTCCACTGCTTAACAACATCTGCTGCGGTTATATCTTTGGACTTTTTCTCCTTGTGTTTTTCCTCTTTGTGCTTTTCTTCCTTTGGCTTCTCTTTGACCTTAAAGTATTTTTCTTTCTTCTTGGAGAAACTAGGCTTTTTGAAGACATGGATACCCTTTGGCCTTTTCATCCTTGATGGGCTCTCTGCTTCATCACCTGAGTCATCTGGTCTGCTTATGGCACAGTTTATACGGTAGACTCTCTTGACCAGTTCTAAGTCTTCACAAGCTTTGTCACCTAGTATCGAATCAAGTCTTTCAGCCACAACAGAAAACATGAGATGATGCACTTTGTCTTTGACTGTCACTTTAAGTCTGCATGCTATCTATTTTCTGTCCATTATAGCTCTTCAGTATACTGACTTTTCCTGTATTTTGGGCTTTTCTTTCATATTTTTTATGTCACTCATACTGATTAAGTTTGCTTTTGCCCCAGTGTCCAGTTTCAATGTAACTAATGCTTCATTTATCTGCAGTGGGATCATCCATTAGTCCACTTTTACTGCATTGACTTTATGTTCAGCATTGTCCATTTCTGAGGGCTGCACATTTTCTGTATCCTTTTTGATATCGTCACATGACACCATTCCTACAAAAAATGTCTCACTTAAATCAGTGTCCTCAATCACATTAACTTGTTGCCCTTTCTTGTCATAGTCATAGAGTTTTACAGCACAGAAAGAGGCCCTTCAGCCCATCGTGTCTGCGCCGCCCATCCATCCCTGTCCAGTCTAACCCCATTTTCCAGCATTTGGTCCATAGCCTTGTATGCAATGGCATTTCAAGTGCTCATCCAAATGCTTCTTGAATGTTGTGAGGGTTCCTGCCTCTACCACCCTTTCAGGCATTGAGTTCCACATTCCAACCACCCTCTGGGTGAAAAAGTTCCTCCTCAAATCCCCTCTAAATCTCCTGCCCCTTACCCTGAATCTATGCCCCCTTGTTATTGACCCCCTACTAAGGGGAAAAGTTCCTCTTTATCTACCCTATCTATGCCCCTCATCATTTTGTACACCTCAATCAGGTCCCCCCTCAGCCTTCTTTGCTCCAAGGAAAACAACCCCAGCCTGTCCAGCCTCTCTTCATAGCTGAGGCGTTCCATCCCAGGTAACATCCTGGTGAATCTTCTCTGCACCCTCTCCAAAGCAATCACATCCTTCCTATAGTGAGGCGACCAGAACTGCACACAGTACTCCAGCTGTGGCCTCACCAGCGTTTTGTACAGCTCCATCATATCCTCCCTGCTCTTATATTCTATGCCTCGGCTAATGAAGGCAAGTATCCCATATGCCTTTTTAACCACCTTATCTACCTGTTCCGCTGCCTTCAGGGATCTATGTACATGTACACCAAGGTCCCTCTGACCCTCTGTACTTCCTAGGGTCCTACCACTCATTGTGTATTCCCTTGCCTTATTTGTCCGTCCAAAATGCATCACCTCGCACTTTTCAGGGTTAAATTCCATTTGCCACTTTTCCGCCCATCTGACCAACCCGTTTATATCGTCCTGTAGCCTGAGGCTTTCCTCCTCGCAATTTACCACCCCACCAATTTTCGTGTCATCTGCGAACTTACTGATCATACCTTTTACATTCTCATCCAAATCATTTATGTAGATCACAAACAACAAGGGACCCAGCACCGATCCCTGAGGTACCCCACTGGACACAGGCTTCCAGTCACAAAAGCAACCTTCGACCATCACCCTCTGCCTCCTGCCACTCAGCCAGTTTAGGATCCAACGCGCCAAGGCACCCTGGATCCCATGGGCTCTTACCTTCTTGACCAGTCTCCTATGTGGGACTTTGTCAAAAGCTTTACTGAAGTCCATGTAAACCACATCCACAGCATTTCCCTCATCCACCCACCTAGTCACCCCCTCGAAAAATTCAATCAGATTTGTCAGACATGATTTACCCTTGACAAAGCCATGCTGACTATCCCCGATTAATCCATGCCTCTCCAAGTGGAGACTAATTTTGTCCCTCAGAATTTTTTCCAATAATTTCCCTACCACAGATGTTAGGCTCACTGGCCTGTAATTCCCTGGTTTATCCCTGCTACCCTTCTTGAATAATGGTACTACATTAGCTGTTCTCCAGTCCTCTGGTACATCCCCTGTGGCCAGAGAGGTTCTGAAAATTTGTGTCAGAGCCCCTGCAATCTCCTCCTTTGCCTCCCACAGCAGCCTGGGATACATCTCGTCCGGGCCTGGGGATTTATCCACTTTTTGGCCTGCTAAAACCGCTAGCACCTCCTCCCTCTCGATGCTAATATGTTCAAGTATGTCACAGCCCCCTTGCCCGATTTCTATGTCTGCATCATCTTTCTCCATAGTGAACACAGATGCAAAAAATTCATTTAAAACCCCGCCTACATCATCTGGCTCTACACACAGATTGCCACTTTGGTCCCTAATGGGCCCTACCCTTTCCCTGGTTATCCTCTTGCCCTTAATATACTTATAAAACATCTTAGGATTTTCCTTTATTTTGCTCGCCAGTGTTATTTCATGGCCCCCCCTCGCCCTCCTAATTTCTTTTTTAAGTATGCCCCTGCATTTTTTATACTCCTCTAGGGCTTCTTCCGTCTTTAGTCTTTTGTAACTGCCAAAAGCCCCCCTTTTATTTCTAATGCATTTTTGTATATCCCTTGTCATCCAAGGTTCCCTTTGCTTGTTGGTCCCACCCTTGACCTTTACAGGAACATGTTGGCGTTGTACTCTCTCTATTTCCCTTCTGAAAGTCTCCCACTGTTTTGATGCGGATTTTCCTATAAGTAGCTGCTCCCAGTCCAATTTGGCCAGATCCTGCCTTATCATATTAAAATCGGCCTTCCCCCAATTTAGAACCCTTATTTCCGGGCCGTCTTTGTCTTTTTCCATGACCACCTTAAATCTCACCGAATTGTGGTCACTGTCGCCAAAATGCTCTCTTACTGACACTTCCACCACTTGCCCGGCTACATTCCCCAGAATTAGGTCCAGTACCGCCCCCTCTCTTGTAGGACTTTCTACATGTTGGCTCAAAAAGCTCTCCTGGATGCACTTTAAGAATTCTGCACCCTCTAAGCCTTTCACACTCTGACTATCCCAATTTATATTGGGGAAGTTGAAATCCCCCACTATTATTACCCTATTATTTTTGCACTTTTCTGAGATTTGCCTACATATCTGTTCCTCTATCTCCCCCTGACTGTTTGGGGGCCTATAGTACACTCCCAGCAAAGTGCTTGCCCCCTTTTTGTTTTTAAGTTCTACCCATATGGCCTCATTAGAGGAACCCGCTAATATATCATCCCTCCTTACAGCAGTAATTGACTCCTTAATTAATATTGCAACACCCCCTCCTCTTTTACACCCCCCTCTGTCTCGCCTGAAGATTCTATACCCCGGAATATTGAGCTGCCAGTCCTGACCCTCCCTCAACCATGTCTCCGTGATAGCAACAATATCGTACTCCCATGTGTTCAACAACAACTTCAGTTCATCCACCTTATTTGCAAGACTCCTTGCATTAAAATAAATGCCTTCCAGCCCTGCCATATTCTCTTTTGCCTTCACATATTTGCTTTGCCTTCCGAGCTGACTTGTTTTTCCCTCTGTATTTGGCTGTAAATCACCCCCTACTATAGCTCCACTCTGTACCCCATCCCCCTGCCAAGTTAGTTTAAACCCCCCCCCAGCAGTGCTAGCAAACCTCCCCGCAAGGATATTGGTTCCCCTCTGGTTCAGGTGTAAACCGTTCGACTTGTACAAGTCCCACCTTTCCCAGAAGCAGACCCAGTGATTTCGTTGTTTTTACTTTTGAAAAGCATTGTTTGGCAAAGTGATTCTTTCCATTACACTTTGTGCACATTTTTCCAAATGCTGGGCATTGTCTTAACTGGTGTTTGTAACCACAGCATTTACAATTAAAAATGTCATCCTCCGATTGCTTTTCATTTCTGTTCTGCCCACGTTTCTTCCCCTCATAGGACACAGCACCGACAGCAGCATTATCACTCATTACAATCGCATCATTATTGATTTCACTGAAAGTCTTCGCGTGCTTTCGAGCTAGCTCGCTGGCTTGGCATATTTTCACTGCATTTTCCAAATTTAGTTCGGTTTCTCTCAACAGACGTTCCCTGACTTTTTTATCATGAATACCAAACACAATCTGGTCACGAATCATGGATGATTTCAGCTCAGAGAAATTACATGTCTGTGCTTTCAGTTTCAGATCAGTTATAAAGCTATCAAAAGTCTCATTTTGCTGCTGTGTCCGAGAACGGAAGATGTATCTTTCATACGTCTCATTCTTTTTGGGAGAGCAATGTGCATCAAATTTTTTTAGCACATCTTCTAATTTTTCTCTGTTCTCCTCTGGATTAAATACAAATGTATTAAATACCTCTATCGCCTGTGGGCCTGCAACCATAAGCAGCAACGCTATCTTCCTTGCGTCTGGCTTCGTGCCGAATCCGATGGCAGCAATGTAGAGTTCGAATTGTTGTTTAAAAATCCGCCAATTGTAGTCGACATTTCCCTCGAGATTCAAACGCTCTGGTGGCTTCAAATTCTCCATGTCGCTTTTCACAATTTTTTAGCAGATATTTACAACTCTTGGTATCCTGGTACCATCTTATGTTCATTAATAAATAAACATTCTTATTATGAATACAGCTAGCTTTTGCTAGACACTTTTATTGAGCACATGTGGACTAGGTACAGTATCTGTAGAGGCTTCCATCTTGACTGCTGCCTTGTGGGTAGCCTATTGCCTCATGGGTAATGTAGTCTTAATATACATACTGCTGGGTAGTGTAGTCTTACTACATACAGCTATATACAGCTCTACACAGCTCTATGGCTCCACCTAGTGTCCACTATAGAATGACATGTTATTGATCATTACAGAATGTACCTCCACAAAAGAAACACTTTCTTCCTGATTGCCAGGATGCTGTTAGGGTGGGGTCGTCATCAGCAAAGGCCTCTAGGGTAGGGTCGTCATCCGTTAGAGTAGAGTCATCATCAGCGGGGGCATCCACCCGAGACCTATCGAAAGACTTATTACGGGTGATAGCCGCCGCCCGTGCACGTGGTGGGAGATAAGTGTCTGCATTCTTCTTGGCCAAGTCCAGGGAACACGCCTGGTCATAAGCAGCCCGTAAATTGAGGGTTTTATTTTCCAGCAGGCGCTGACATATAAAAGGGGACGCAATCCCATTGATAAAGGAATCGTGGATTAGTTCCTCTTGATACTGTTCAGCTGTAACCGCTTTCAGGTTACAATCTTTGCTGAGCCTGCGAAGTTTCTGGAGGAATTCATCGAGTGATTCCCCAGGCTGCTGCCGAGTTGTGGCCAGTAGGTGTCGAGCAAAGATTTCATTCGGGGACTTGACATATAGCTGCTGTAAAATATCGATAGCAGCGTCGTAGTCTATACAGTCCTCAATATAATCATACACATGAGGGGATACGTAGTTAATAAGCATTCGTAACTTATTAGAGGCACCCGCCCCACATTCTTCAAGAAAGTTGCTAAAGGTACGAAACCAATGCTTCCATACCTTCGCTGCGGCAAGTGCATTCGGGCCCAGGTCGAGACGAGCAGGTCTAAGGAGTTTTTCCATGATGGATCAGTTTCTTGCCCAGGTCCCTTTCTGCAGTTCGAGTTGCAGCTGATTGTTCCGAATCACCCAAGGCGTGGAGACGATAACAAGTCGATTAAATTGATGTAATAAAGACTCACTACGCACTTGGTTGTACATAAAGCAAGGCTTTAATCGACTTGTAACAAAACATGGCGGTCTAGTTAGTAGTCACTAGCTTCCTGTTTCCAGACTGTTCTTGGCAAAGGTGGGCCCACGCCCGAGTATTTATACTCCTTGGGCGGCGCCCTCAGCTGGCCATTCAGTAGTACTTCTTGTAGAAGTTGCGATTTATGACAGGACCCCTCGATCCACTTCAGGGAAGCAGAGCAGGCAGCCAGCGTCAACGACTGCGATAGCGCTAAGCAGGCCAAAATGCTGCTATTCTCCCTGGAGAGTAGGCTCCTCCAATCCCTCTCTGACATGTGTAAGAAGGGGCAGTGCAGGTATGAGGAGCTCAGGGATGATGTTCTGGAGGCCATGGGGATGAATGAGGGAAGTCCTTTCTCCCGTGTGGAGAAGACGGTGCAGGTTGCAGGGGAAACCCCGCAAGCCTTCGCAGACAGGTTATGGCCAGTGTACCGGATTGCCTATCTGGGGGCACATAACCGAGCATTCCTGAATGGGGATCCACTGGCCCACTGGCTCCGTTGCCTGGTGGCAAACAGTTTGCCACAGGTCCGGGCCAAGGCGGAAGTCTGGTTCGACCTCAAGAATCCCCAGACCACCGAACTTACGGTGATCAGACAGTTGACCCTAACCTATAAGAACGGTAGGGGAACCGATGCACACCCACCCAAGGGGAAGGTGCATGAGGTAAAACCCGGACCGGGTAGGAAAGAGTGGCATCAGGAAGGGAATAACCCCGCAACAAAAAGGCGAATTGTTACGGGTGTGGGAAGGACAGTCATTGGTGGAAGGAGTGCAAAAACCCTTGGAAAGACAACAAGGGAAAGAATTGATCACTACACCCTGTTTCTGTACTCCCCGGCCATCAGAACCATCCTTCCTGCATCTAGTCTGTCCAGGCCTGACAGAATTTTATAGGTTTCGATGAGATCCCCTCTCAATCTTCTAAACTCCAGTGAGTATAAGCTCAATCGACACAATCTCTCCTCATACGTCATTCTTGCCATCCCAGGTATCAGCCTGGTGAATCTTCGCTGCACTCCTTCCATGGCAAGAACATCCTTCCTCAGGTAAGGCGACCAAAACTGCACACAGTACTCAAGGTGCGGTCTCACCAAGGCCCTGTACAACTGTAGCAAGACATCCTTGTTCCTGTACTCGAACCCTCTTGCTACGAAGGCCAACATACCATTTGCCTTCTTAACCGCCTGCTGCACCTGCATGCTTACCTTCAGCGACTGGTGCACAAGAACACCCAGGTCTCTTTGCACTTCCCCTTCTCCCAATCTATTGCCATTCAAATAATAATCTGCCTTCCTGTTTTTGCCACCAAAGTGGATAACCTCACATTTATCCACATTATAGTGCATTTGCCATTTTTCTGCCCAATCACCCAACCTGTCCAAATCGTACTGGGGTTTCACGACATCCTCCTCACAGCTTACCCTCCCACCCAGCTTTGTGTCATCTGCAAATTTGGAGATATTACATCCAATTCCCTCGTCCAGATCATTAATATATATTGTGAACAGCTGGGGTCCTAGGACCGATCCTTGCGGTACCCCACTAGTCACTGCCTGCCACTCGGAAAATGACCCGTTTATTCCAATTCTTTGCTTTCTGTCCGCCAACCAGTTCTCTATCCAAGTCAATACCTTGCCCCCAATCCCATGTGCCTTAATTTTGCATGCTAATCTCTTATGTGGGACCTTATTGAAAGCCTTCTGAAAGTCCAAATATACCACATCCACTGGTTCTCCCTTATCTATTTTACCAGTTACACCCTCAAAAAATTCCAGCAGATTAGTCAAGCATGATTTACCTTTTGTAAATCCATGTTGACTTTGTCCGATCCTGTCACTGCTTTCCAAGTGCTCTGCTATTACATCTTTTATAATAGACTCTAGCATTTTAGACAGGTTATGCTGACGTTTGCTCTCATCAAGGTAAAGGAATCCAGTGGTTGGAAATGTGACATCTTCTGTACGTTTGACACCCAATGTCAATCTCAAGCACAGACCAGATGCTAAATAAAATTCACTGGGGATAAATTTTCAATTTCGACGGTGGCAGAAAAGTGGCAGTTGTGCATTGGCTGCCAGTTAAACCTCCTGCCCGATTTTCCCATCTATTGACTTCAATGGAAAGGAAAGTTGAAAGTTGGCGATCAAGCCAATATCACCACCGCCAAAAGTGAAAATTACCCCCACTGTACGCTGTGCCCAACTTTACCACCTTTCCCACTAGGCATTCTTGCATTATCTCTGGGTGAAATTGCTAAGTCAGTGACAATTAATGAGTTGAAACTTCCCCAACTCATTTTACATAGGATGCATAAAACTAGTAGAGACGACACTCCACTTTCATTGTAGGCTGCAATTAGGTCCAGATACCTTCTTCTTCTCAGGCAGTCCCTCGGAACCGAGGATGACTTGCTTCCACATTAAAAATGAGTTCGCAGGTGAGTGATGAGTCCAATGCGGAACCTACAGACTCTTTCACAGTTGGGTCAGATGGTGGTTGAAGGGGCGGGTGGGTGGGGTGCTTGGGTTGACGTGCACTCCTTGCGCTGTCTGCGCTTGGCTTCCGCTTGCTCCCGGCGAAGAGACTCGAGGTGTTCGGCGCCTTCCCGGACACTTCTCTTCCACTTTGTGCAGTCTTGGGCCAGGGATTCCCAGGTGTCGGTGGGAATGTTACACTTTTTCAAGGAGGCTTTGAGGGTGTCCTTGAAGCATTTCCTCTGCCCACCTGGTGCTCTCTTGCCGTGCCGGAGCTCCGAGTAGAGCGCTTGTTTTGGGAGCCTCGTATCAGGAATGCGAACAATGTGACCCATCCATCGGAGCTGATCGAGCACGGTCAAAGCTTCGATGCTGGGGATGTTGGCCTGAGCAAGAACACTGACGTTGGTGCGCCTATCCTGCCAATGGATTTGCAGGATCTTGCGAGGCAGCATTGGTTGTACCTCTCCAGTGCTTTGAGGTGCCTGCTGTACATGGTCCATGTCTCTGAGACATACAGCAGGGTGAGTATCACTGCTGCTCTGTAGACCATGAGCTTAGTGCTGGGTTTGAGGTCCTGGTCTTCAAACACTCTCTTCCTCAGACGACCGAAGGCTGCACTGGCACACTGAAGGCGGTGTTGGACTTCATCGTCGACATCTGCTCTTGTTGACCAGAAGTGAAAGGGCGACGTGCTAATCCACTGCTTCCATTAGAAAAAAATCTAAACGAGAATGAAGTTTTGGAGCAAAAAATGTATTTTGCTTATAGCACAGACAAAGATAAATGCCGAGAAAATTGGTTTGTACCCGCAACCAGGTGTGAACCCAACAGCAGCAATGACCATCACACTGAGACTGATACACAAGAGGACCATGCAAAATCGGTTGTCTTGTGTCAAGAAGACCCAACCGGTGTGGTGGGGGCACCAGTCATGCCCCAAGAGGTTGCGAAGGGGATGAAAGTCGGCCGGCAGTGATGGGGCTAATGTGAGTCTGGAAGGTGAGGAAGGAGATCCAGAGGATGGTGAGGGGGGGCAGGCAGTGGCTTGCAGTTTCAACGTTGTGCCAGGAGCAGTGCTCCTGCTACTCCTGGCTCCATATTCAACTAAGTAAAAAGATTTTTACTTACCTTTTTGGGTGCAGCCTCCAGCGGTCCCATCAGCATAACAGCAATGAAAAGATTTTCTGTGTCCTCTCAAAGAACAGGCAAGCACAATTTTTGATGACTTAACTCCTATGGGTTGAAATTGCACAATATAATATGTGTAACAAATGCATTAGCACTTTCATATGAATTCACTCTATCCACTATTTCAACAAAAGCTTTAACCCAACCATATATATATAAAAGAGTTTGTCTGTCTGTTTGTCTGTCTGTTTCTCTGTCTGTCTGTCTGTCTGTCTGGCTATACAATCAAAAGTTATAGAGTGTACCTACACATATGTTATATCAAAAGAAAGCTTATCATTAGGGGAGTCTAATAGGTGTATTTACTTTTTGGTCAGACAAAAATTGTTCCGACAGTATACAAAAAAGTTTTTTAAAATGGCAAAATTCTGCTCATTAGCGTTGAGTGACGTGATGGTTGACCAATCGGTGCATCACGGGGGGGGGATTCATTGTGTGTGTGGGCGGGCCTAATCCTTCTGAGCTGAGGTGAGTGGCCGCCATCTTGATTTCTAACTATTGATTTATTTTTCCCACTTTCTGTGTGTTTATTTTTCCCACTTTCTGTGTGTGTGGAGGGGAAATTGTTTTTAAAAAAAGTAAATTAATTTGTAAATATTTTTTCTAAGCTGATTAATTTTCCTACCTTTCACCCTTTTTTTTCCTCTTGACTCGCTGCCTCCGCCGGGCGCCGCAACCTTGGAGGGTTACCCCACCTGCAGGCCTCAAAGCCTCGGCCTCTCCTCGCCAGCCACGCCCAAGCTAGGCACTGCCTGTCCCACTGGGCCCGCCCCGTGATCGCCGCCATCTTGGTAAAGGCTGGCGGCGCGGGACTGAGCCGAGCGTAGCCATCGCCGCCATCTTAGTAAAGGCTGGCGGGGCAGGAGTCAGCACGCACGTCAACATCGGTGGTGGCCCGGAGCGCGACCTCAGCTAAGGTGAGTCCGGCTGGGCCTCATGCGCTAGGCCGCGCACCGGCCGGCCCTGAGCCGCTGATCCGCACACGGGGGCTTCGGCTCACCGCGGCCGGGCTCTCAGGAAAGGCAGACAGAGAGGGGTGGGAGGGACAGAGAGGAAATCAGGGAGAGACAGGGGGAGGGAGAGGAGAGGGGGAGCGAGAGGAGAGGGGGTGGAGGGAGAGGAGGGGGGAGGGAGAGGAGGGGGGAGGGAGGGAGGGGGGAGGGAGAGGAGAGGGGGAGGGAGGGAGAGGAGAGGGGGGAGGGAGAGGAGAGGGGGGAGGGAGGGAGAGGAGGGGGGGAGGGAGGGAGTGGAGGGGGGAGGGAGAGGAGATGGGGAGGGAGAGGAGAGGGGGAGGGAGAGGAGAAGGGAAGGGAGAGGAGAGGGGGAGGGGGAAGGGGAGGGGGAGGGAGAGGAGAGGGGGAGGGGGAGGGAGAGGAGAGGAGAAGGGGAGGGAGAGGAGAGGAGGAGGGGAGGGAGAGGAGAGGGGGAGGGAGAGGAGAGGAGAGGGGGAGGGAGGGTTAGGAGAGGAGAGGGGGAGGGAGGGTTAGGAGAGGGGGAGGGAGGGGGAGGAGAGGGGGAGGGAGGGAGAGGAGAGGGGCAGGGAGGGAGAGGAGAGGGGAGGGAGGGAGAGAGTGTAAAGCAGGGAGAGACAGGGGGAGGGAGAGAGAGAGGGTGAGGGAGGGAAAGAGTGAGGGGGTGGGAGAGGGAGGGAGAGCTCGCCTTCTTCCTTCCTTCCTTCCTTCACAGGGGTCCATCGGGCCAGGCCTGAGGCGCTCCTTCACCCCCTCTCTCTCCAGGCTAATCCTGAACTAAATCCAGCAGTCTCTCTCTCTCTCTTCTCCCCCCAGTCTCTCTCTCTCTCTCTCCCTCCCCCTCTCTCTTTCCTTCTCTCTCTCTCCCCCCCAGTCTCTCTCGCTCTCTTGTCCCCCCAGTCGCTCACTCCCCCCCAGTCTCTCTCTCCCCCCCCAGGCTCTCTCTCTCTCTTCCCCCAGTCTGTCTCTCCCCCCTTTCCCCCCAGTCGCTCTCTCCCCCCTTCCCCCCAGTTGCTCTCTCTCCCCCAGTCTCTCTCTTCTCCCCCCAGTCTCTCTCTCTCTCTATCTTCCAACAACAACATGCCCTCAAAAAACCCTCGGCACCGCCGGGCACTCCAGCTTGTTTAATATATACAGATTAATGCCTTGGTTAAAATAACAGACAAAGGAATTTCATACAAACGGCTTAATGCATTTGACCGTGGATGGGTCACCTGTGGAATGGTAAGTGTGTGTAAAATTCAATTAGTATTTATCGGAAGTAGAGGAGAAATTTCACAGAGCTTTAACTTTTTGAAGGTTGTTCATTTGAGTTCATAATGGGACATATTGTGCATTGCCTGAAGAAGAAATTGGTTTGATGAACCAAATAGCATTGTCTTGTTCTATTATTTCTTATGTTCTTAACATCAAATCCCACTAAAAAATCATTTAATATGCAAATATAAAGTAATCTTAAAATATAATATGTGCAGATATATGATAGTCAGAGGTGTTACATACCAGATAATCTTAATGCATTTGTATAATATTATAGTACTGGATAATTTTTAAAACAGTTGCAGTTTAGTACGTAGCTGATGATTTTTTCTCAACTTTTTAAGAAATATGCATATATGTTATATGTACACATTATAAAATTATAGCTAGCAAGTGATGAATTGAATGGCATTAAATGAGTATTGTCTGAACCTCATTTAACCATTTTAAAATTCATCCTGTGTGGACCTTTTGAAGAAAAACATTTCTATTATGTTTGCCAGTTGCACAAAGCCCTTGGATCAGTGCACCAAACTGATTGTGACAGTGCTACGCTTCAAGCAACAGCCACATCATCAATTAGTAATACACTACACAAGTAGTCAATTATTATTTTTCTAATTCAAAACTAATACTCTTATGCGTGTGAAGTTTGTTGCAGGTTTCCACTATCATGTATATCAACGATTAATTGATTAGCAATGATCAAGGTTTTATAATATTGTTCCACATGTGGATTTAAACACTCATGAAAAAAATATTTTAGTAGATCTGTATGTGATGACTCATTCAAGGCTCTACCTTTGTTCTTTATGAATAAAGCAACTAGGATCAGTAAACAGCCACAGGAAGTTATATTTTCCCTTGTTCCATGGCAACATACTTCAGGCTTTATATATACATAGGTGCAAATTCATTTATTTGGATTCCTTAGAGGTCTGGCAACCAGAAATCACTTCAATGTGCATGAAAAAAATATTTAATCTGATTAGCTTTACGATTCATTAATCTTAGATTCACCAGGAAAAAAAGGTTAAAATAAAATGAGGTTGGCATCATATAGATTCAATATCCATATCAACTATGGCATTCTCGCTCAAGATTATGAAGAGAATTGATGGTACCACGTGCTATGGTTTTATAAACCTCTGAAGACCCTCCAGAGCTACATGTGTCACATTCATCCCAATCCTGATCATAATTATTATTTTGTCAGTGCACATCTGAGGCAGAAGCAAAATCATATCTTTTCAGAAAAGCTGATTTTTTTTTGGCTTATCTTCTGTCAGAATCTCCAAACGATTTCATCCTCAAACTGAGCAAATAGTGCCTTTTCCTTCTACACAAAACAATTGCCAACATTCATCTTATCCTGATCTCCTCAAGGTTGACAGTGAGTGACATCCAAAACACTGGGCTGGATTTTCATTGAGGAGGTGAGTAGGAGGTGGGACTACAACTTTCGGGGTTGTAGTCCCGCCTCCATCGAGTTGTGGCCAACCCACGCGATTTTCACTTGATTGACCTTGTTGAGCCCGCCCAGCGGGCTCAGCAGGCCCAGCAGGCCAATTAAGGGCCACCCGGCAACAGGTGATGTCCAGATTGACATTTCATCTGTCAAGAGCTTTTGACAGATGAAATATCAGCGTTTGACAGCTGTTTGAAGCTGTCAAATACTGACAATCTGTACTCCAAGTTAATTCCTTCCTCTCAGGATGATTTAGAGATCTCTCCAGAACAGAAAGCTGAATGCTGCAATTTTTGACAGCTGGCGGCCATTCTGCTTTCTGTGCTGGTGAAATGAGGGACTCCCGAGACCTGAAGGAAGGAAGGCTGTAAAGGTAAGTACATGTAAGTAAAACTTCTTTAAACACTTTACACACACCAAACACACTTACCTCTGCACTCATGCACCCATCACGCACCTGAACAACGGACATCTCGGCCCCTCCAAGCCCTTCATCCCGACGGCCCACCTCGCTAACTTGGCATGGTTTGGAGCCATCGGGAATCCCACACTTCACCAATAAAAATAGGGATTAGGCTAAAAACTGCCTGTTAACTACCTGTTAACAGGCAGTTAATTGGCACTAATCCCCTTCCCGCCTCGGGGAGGCGGGTCCCAGTGCGGGTCGGGTACCCACCTCCTTTGAAACTGGCACGGAGGCGGGTTGGGGGTGGGATGGGTTCGTGCCCCCCGATTGCAAGATTTTAACCCTCCACACGCCTCCAATCCCGCCTCCATGGCTCAATGAAAATCCTGCCCAGGATGTCCACTCCTGCTGAAGTTCTGAATCTTTGATTTAGGGTTGGGGGCAAAATTCCCCTTGTTTGCACCCCCAGTGAGAGGCGTTAACGGGGGCGCAAATGGCTTTGCGTCCCCCCCAAGGCGATAACCGCGCCTTCCGCAAAATTCCGCGGGAGGTTAACGGCAACGGTACTGGGTATCGCCCCAATCTTCTGCGCCCGGAGATCATGACGTCATTTCCGGGCACAGTGCCCTGGTAGCGCCTCGGGAGAAAAGTTCCCCCTCGTGCCCCGCAACAGCGCCGGGCGATGTTACCGACTGCTGCAGGAGTCGTGAACAATGGAGCCAGCCTCTCGCGGGGTGCCATTTAAAGGCGCGGTGTCTGGCCGACATGAAAAAAATCGGCAATTAAAAAAAAAAAATTCTGAGCACCGGACGCAGGCTGAGTGGCGCAATCGGTCACTTGAGTGCCGGGTTGATCGCGCGGCACTCCCGCACCCGGTGCTCCAACAGATGGCAAATAAAATGCAAAACTCGCAGCGGGGAGCCTTTCGCTTTAATTGAGGGAAGAGCCCCAGCAACGCAACAGTGCCACACATGGCCACACATGGCGCTGCTGAGCACATCGCCCCGGATTGGGACATTCTTCGTCTCTTGCACTCCAAGAGGCATGTGGAGCGCTTAAGTTATTGCTCCATTTCCCTCTTGGAGCAAAAAATGGGATTTTCTCAAATGTTTGAAAAGGTTAGCACCTGGCACTAGCTTTTCAACCAGTTTTGACTTAGCGCCCCAAATGGCCCTCTAGAGGAATTTCTCCCCCATACAGCTTCCTCCCCAAACATGACAGAGATTCTTATGTAAAAACCTGTCTTTAACACTTTGAGTCTCCAGTAAAAATAAAAGATAGTAAATAGTATTAAATGAGTCAAAAAGTCATGAACAAGTTCTGACTTAGTGATGATTTTATTTAGCAATAATAAGCTAGCCTTGTATATTCTGCTTGTACCATAAATAGTACCCATTTAAAAAAATATATTTTTGTGGTTATATGAAGTTTCCCTATTTTTCTCCTCAGTCCCCATCTCCTCAGGCCACATGCCACTGCAGCTGAAAGGACGGGAGTTTGGCCTGCATGTGAACCTCCAGCAATACAGCTGGAGCTGGATACTAGAAGCTACAGAGTGACTGGAGCATAGTCCCTCCCACATCAGCAGAGCTGAGACTGGAGATTCAACAATGTTAAGGGGTCAAACCTGCATTGCCCATTTCTGTAGCATTGCATGTTGGCACTTTAGTGTGTTATGCCATTAAGCTGCCAACCTTTGACCATTCTTAATGTTTTTTATAAATTCAACTTTTAGGTAGACTCTCATTTCATTATAGAGAGCAGTAGCCAACAATGTAGTTCATCAAGCAGTCTACTGTAGAATGTTGCTTAGCTTCAAGTAGACTTGAGTTCTATTTTATTCAGTAGAAATATTCAACAGTTCTCCATTGTATAAAGCAGAAATAGGTGACATATTTTGATAACATAGATTGCTGCCCAACCAAAATTCTCTTTCAAAGATGGATTCAGTGCTGAAGTATGGTGTTCTGAAAATAATGTTCCAATGCAAAATTATAATGCAGTGAACCTATTATTTAACACCCATCTTACCCCTCTGGTCCCACAAGGAAAGTAATATCCACAACTGAGGAATCAGACTATTCACGCACTCCATCTGCCAGGTAAAGGGACAGACCTTTATTGCTCACCCCCAGCTAGCTTTTCTTTCCTATTTTTGCATTCTGCAACTTGTCTCACAACTGAGCTAGCTAGGTCTTCATGTGCTCCACTTGCCAAATAGAAGGTTTGGCAGTTGTCCTTCAACTTCAGCTAGAAATATTCCTTTTTCATTTCTTTGCTGGGCCCCGTTTTGTCCCATCCACTGGGTGACATGCCAGAAACCAACACATGCCATTGTGACAGATAAGTGGCAGTACATAGTCAAAATGCTGAGAGGTCCGAGGGGGTTACTAGCCACTCATACAGAAGCTTATTTAGGAAACTTATGAGGCGCTTAAACTAAGTCATGGAATATGTCAGAAAACCAACAAGCTGCAGTTATCAATTTCCGATTTTGAGAGGCCTTTGTGTTGCAATCAGGTTTGTTGAAAGTGACTGACCCTGCAGTAGAATCCACAATGAAAGTTTTCCCTCTCCTGACTGTGGAGTCCCTAAGTAAAGTTGTCATGAGTGCACAAGACAAAACCACATGTGGAACAATATTATACAACCTTGATTATTGCTGATCAATTAATCTCTAGCCTACTCATAATTGGGCAGTATTAAAGAAATCATTTTACACATGAAACTACAAGATTAATGTTTGAAGGAAATTTAAATGTCACACTAGGTAGTAGGGAAGTGTTCCTTTGAGGTTGAATTTTTTGACTATGGAGGGATTTACATTCTGTCCTCACCTGACATCGACACAAGCACTTCCAGCAAGGGTATTGAGATTGTGATTGGGAGTGGGAACCCTGATCAATGTGCTATTATCCCTGGAATGCAGTTGTTTATAAGTTAAAAAAAACGATTCATTCAGAAAGGCTGTTGCTCTGAATCTTAATTTTTTTTTACCAATCCAAACAATTCCATAGGATATTTTTTGTTGTTGCTATTTTTAACATGTGGGGTTAAGTATCTCAAATGCACCAGACATTGATTGGCCTCACCTCTTCAGAGAGGTTGATCTCGAGGGAACATAGCGAATAGTCTAAGCACTGGGACAGAAGAATGAAGCTCTAGGGGAATCAAGGGATTTGGAGATTGGGCTGGAAAGTGGTGTTGAGGTCGATGATCAGCCATGATCTTATTGAATGGCGGAGCAGGCTCGAGGGGCCATATGGCCTACTCCTGCCCTTATTTCTTATGTTATAGAGTTATACAGCACAGAAATAGGCCCTTCAGCCCATCGTGTCCGCGCCGGCCATCAAGCCCTGTCTATTCTAATCCCATTTTCCAGCACTTGGTCTGTAGCCTTGTATGCTATGATGTTTCAAGTGCTCATCTAAACGCTTCTTGAATGTTGTGAGGGTTCCTGCCTCTACCCTTTCAGGCAGTGAGTTCCAGATTCCAACCACCCTCTGGGTGAAAAAGTTTTTGCTCAAATCCCCTCTAAACCTCCTGCCCCTTACCTTGAAACTATGCCCCCTGGTTATTGACCCCTCTACTAAGGGAAAAAGTTTCTTTCTATCTACCCTAGCTGTGGTGTATGTAACCTGTACCACCTTAAGAGACTACCTTAAGAGATGGACTACTTTCTCTTGGCTACTGTATATTGTAGTACCGGTGGTGACCACACCGGTATATAAACTCTGTGTAGTAATTTGCTAAGCAGTTCAGCCCTGACCTTCGATTAGTAAAGACCTGTTTAAGTTATTCTTGTTGTCTGTGTCCAGTGATTTAGAATAAGCATATCTGGGACACTCAGACTCAACAGTGGCGACGAGTCCGATCTTACCCTGCGGCAGTTTTGCATCCAAGGCAGCTTCGTCCTCAGAACGGGCGTCGAGAAGAGGCATCCGCCCTCATCAGCCTGCTGCGCACCGCATCGCATGGGAGGCATCGAGAACCCGGGTTGAAATTACTGACCACGAAGTCCTCCATCAGCGACAGGCAGTGATCATCCTTCTACCACGGTGGTGGGTAAGCCGATCTAGCGACACGGGCAGAAAGTCGGCCGCGTTGTCAGTGGAGAAGGGGAGGGAAACCGGAGGAAAAAGGGCGGAGAACTCGACCGCAGCCGGTGTAAAGGGCCGGGCTGCAATCGGGGCCGAGAGGTGCAGCGACAAGGGCAGCGTTAATGCCACGAGAACCGCGGAGAACTTGACCGCAGCCGGTGTAAAGGGCCGGGCTGCAATCGGGGCTGAGAGGCGCAGCAACAAGGGAAGCGTTAATGCCCACGAGAACCGCGGGGGAACAAAAGCAGCATCGGGGAAATTAAGAACCGCTGGGAGGCAAGAACGGCAACAGCGCGGTAATCGCCATTGTAGCCAGCGGGGGAAGAAGACCAGCGCGGGAAGCCGCCATTGTAGTCGGCGGGGGAAGAAGACAATCGCGGGAAAAGCCGCCAAGCACGGGAAGCCGCCATTTTAGTAGGCGGGGGAAGAAGACAAGCACGGGAAGCCGCCATTTTGGGAAAATAAAATATTTAAAGAAACTCTCAAGGATGCCTAAACACAGTAACATCACTGCTTTTGATAGCGATGTTGAAGATTGGGCCACGTATGTAGAACGCATTGGAATTTATTGTACAGCAAATGAGGTACCAGATGATAAGAAAGCAATAACCTTATTAAACTCAATGGGTGCGAAGACGTACAGGTTATTGAGGCACCTTGTAACACCAGATAAACCGGCGGATCAGACTTTCGCGAATATTGTTACTATCCTGCAAGAACATTTAAACCCCACGCCGCTGCTGATAGCGGAACGATTTAAATTTTACAGAAGAATGCAGCTGAAAGAGGAAAGCAACGCTGAATTCTTAATTGAACTGCGCAAGCTATCAAAGTACTGTCAGTTTGGTACAGGACTAGCAGACGCTCTGAGAGATAAATTTGTGTGTGGATTACTAAAAGAAGGAACTCAAAAGCAACTGCTAGAGGAAAAGGACCTTACGCTTGATAAAGCTGTCACCATTGCAGCATCGCACGAGGCCGCAGCAAGAGGCACCGCGGAAATGCAGCTAAGGTCATCGGAACTCAGCACCAATCGAATGGCATTGGGTGCAGTAAAGTGTTATCGTTGCGGAAGGACAACGCACGATCAGAACCAGTGCTGGTTCAAAAATCAGGAATGCAGAAAATGTGGCAGGCTAGGTCACATAGCTAAAGTATGCCGGTCAGGAAAGAAGACCAGCAACAAAAAGTCACCGCAGGAAAAGTGCAAAAAGGTACACAAGGTGACAGAGAACAGTTCGGATGAACAGAAGACGGGTTCAGACTCCAGCAGTAAGGAACTGGGTTGTCTAAGAATACATAATGTGGGTAACACAGCAGACCACCAAACTATCTGGGTCACACTTCAGATAGCAGGAGTCCAAGTGAAGATGGAATTGGACACTGGATCGGCATTGACGGTCATGAATAAGCAAGATTACAAAAGGTTATTTCCACACATTCCCCTAAGGGATACGGAGATTGTATTGAAAACAGACACGGGGCAAAGAGTATACCCCATCGGAAAGATAAAGGTAAAGGTGGTCCACAAGGGTAAAGAAAGCCGAGGAATGGACTTATATGTGTTACCTGAGGGAGGTCCACCACTACTGGGATGGGAATGGATCAGGAGAATAAATATGGACTGGCATTCCTTAAAAGCACTAACTGTAGATTCCGGTAAAAAGGACGATGTCAAACCTAAACGACTGTCCAGAATATTGGACGATGCTAAAGAGGTGTTCCAGCAGGGACTGGGAACACTGAAAGGAATTACGGCAAACATCAAGGTTGAAGAACATGCAAACCCGAAATTTTTCAAAGCTAGACCGGTACCTTATGCGATACAACCTGCTGTGGAAGCTGAGCTGGAGGGACTAGAACGTTCCGGAGTACTGTCAAAGGTGGACTGGAGTGAATGGGCTACGCCCATTGTTCCCGTCATGAAGCGTTCATCGAGTAACAAGCCGGGGGAACCGGGGAAGGTTCGCATCTGTGGCGATTTCAAGATCACTGTTAATCCGGTGCTTCACACGGTGCAATATCCGCTTCCACGGATTGAGGATATTTTCGCTTCGTTGTCTGGCGGGAAACACTTCACCAAGATAGACCTGGCGCAGGCGTACTTACAGATGGAAGTTGATGAAGCGCCCCGCCAGTATCTCACGATCAACACGCATAAGGGCTTATATCGGTATAATAGACTGGTTTTTGGAGTGGCATCGGCTCCAGCGATTTGGCAAAGGGCCATGGAGCAGGTATTACAGGGAATTCCAGGCACACAATGCTACCTGGACGACATTCTGATTACAGGAGATGATGATGAGGAACACCTTACAAATTTGGAACAGGTGCTCACCAGATTGAAAGAATATGGACTTTGAGTTAATCGCCAGAAATGTGAGTTCTTTCAGAAGCAAATCTCGTACTGTGGTCACGTCATTGACCAGGAGGGGCTTCACAAGTCACCTGACAAGATCGAAGCTGTTGTGAAGGCTCCCGCTCCGGCAAATGTATCCCAGTTGAGGTCGTTCCTAGGGTTGATTAACTATTACCATAAGTTTCTGCCAAATTTATCCACGGTGCTACACCCGCTGAATGCTCTTTTGCAGAAGGGAGTGTCATGGAAGTGGAGCGAGGACTGTAAGCGGGCCTTTCACAAAAGCAAGGCATTGATCACCTCTAAGGAAGTGTTGGCTCACTTTAACCCAACGCTGCCTATTCGTTTAGCTTGTGATGCTTCTCCATATGGTATTGGGGCAGTGCTCTCACATAAGTTGCCAAATGGCTTGGAAAGACCAGTCGCGTTCGCATCCAGATCATTGACCTCCGCTGAGCGCAACTATGCTCAGATAGATAGGGAGGCTCTCAGCCTTGTGTGGGGAGTAAAAAAAAATTAATCATTACCTGCAAGGGCAAAAGTTTACGCTGCTGACAGACCACCAGCCGTTGGTTTCCATTTTTAACCCTAAGAAGGGTGTTTCGGTGATGACAGCGCAGAGGCTCCAGAGATGGTCCCTTTTCCTAGGGGCACATCAATATCAGATCGAATTCAAAGGTACAAAACAACATGGTAATGCTGATGGGCTGTCGCGCCTGCCACTACCTACAGCGGAAGAGGCACTGACAGTTGACCCTGTTGAGTTATTTCACTCGACCATCATCGAATGTTTACCAGTCACCAATGCAAGTATTGAGAGAGAAACCAGGAACAACCCGACACTGTCTCGGGTCTACGAGTTGACAGTGAAGGGATGGCCAGCTCATGGTGAACCACTGTTACCGGCATTCTCAGCCAGACGAGAACAGCTGTCCATCTGTCAAGGAACATTGATGTATGGAACAAGGGTGATTATTCCTCCTAAATTAAGGGAGAGAGTTCTAAAGGAACTGCGTGAAGGTCATCTGGGGGGAGTCAAGATGAAAAGCCTTGCTAGGGCTTATGTGTGGTGGCCAGGTATCGACCAACAAATAGAGGATCTGACTAAAAGCTGCTCAGGGTGCCAAAAAGTTCAAAATGCACCTCCAATTGCACCGCTGCATCCATGGGAATGGCCTTCAACCCCATGGCAACATGTACATATTGACTTTGCAGGTCCATTCATGGACTCCATGTTTTTAATTGCGGTAGACGCACATTCTAAATGGCCAGAAGTGATTAAGGTGGCGACCACTACCTCGGAAAAGACGATCGCAGTTCTAAGAACGATATTCACAAGAAATGGATTGCCAGAACAAATATGTTCAGACAACGGACCGCAGTTCGTGTCAGAATAATTCCAGAAATTCATGAAGAAGAATGGGGTGAGACATTATACCTCTGCCCCATATCATCCGGCTACAAATGGGTTGGCCGAGAGATTTGTACAAACGTTCAAAAAGGCGATAAAGGCCATGAGCGAAGACCAGATTCCACTACAACACAAGGTGGACAATTTCCTAATGGCATATCGAAACGCCACTCATGCAGTGACAAATCAAAGCCCTGCCATGATGTTCTATAACAGGAGGTTGCAGTCCAGGTTGGACTTGTTAAAACCAATTGTGCGGAGGGAAGTCGAAAACAAACAGTTCCAGCATATAAATAACAAGACCACTCGGAGTTTCGAAATAGGACAACCAGTGTTAGCCCGGGACTATAAGAATGAGAAATGGCAATCTGGAACAATTCGTGCCAGACAAGGACCCCTGATGTACACGGTGGATATTGGTGAAAACATAATACGACGTCATGCTGACCAACTTGTAGAATCGAGAACAAGGGTCGAACCTATGACTACGACAGAGACACCAGTGGAAGAAGTTAGTGAACCTGAAGCATCTACCTCAGACGCCAATGTACCTGATGATGTCCAATCCATAAGAGATCAACTAGAGGAGTCACCCCAGCAACGAGAATCAGAGACCCCTGAAAGGCGTTATCCAACTCAGATCAGGAGGCCTCCTCAGAGACTGAATCTTTGAACAGTTTTGCATGAAGTTGTATATATGTTATCCATGTTATGTTTAAATTGGGATGTACACTGTTAAGCTAAAAAGGGAGGAATTGTGGTGTATGTAACCTGTACCACCTTAAGAGACTACCTTAAGAGATGGACTACTTTCTCTTGGCTACTGTATATTGTAGTACCGGTGGTGACCACACGGGTATATAAACTCTGTGTAGTAATTTGCTAAGCAGTTCAGCCCTGACCTTTGATTAGTAAAGACCTGTTTAAGTTATTCTTGTTGTCTGTGTCCAGTGATTTAGAATAAGCATATCTGGGACACTCAGACTCAACACGAGCTATGCCCCTCATAATTTTGTACACCTCAATCAGGTCCCCCTTCAGCCTTCTCTGCTCTAAGGAAAACAACCCCAGCCTGTCCAATCTCTCTTCATAGCTGAAATGCTCCAGCCCAGGTAACATCCTGGTGAATCTCCTCTGCACCCTCTCCAATGCAATCACATCTTTCCTATAGTGTGACAACCCTATTTACATCCCATTGATTTCAATTACCTCCTATGTGTATGGGAGGTTGGTTAGTGGAGACCTTGCTTTGGGCTTGTCAAGAAATTATGGTCTGGGCCTTCTTGGAAGTCAGTCTAAGGCCTGCCCCAAAGTCAGTCTGAGGTTTGTGTGGAAGTCATGGATTTCAGAACCTATCAGGTGGCTAGAGTTTGGGCCCTGCCTGAGAATTGAGGTTTGTTGGCCGCCTTGGGTTCAGAATACTGTTCATGGTGTTCCTTTCTTCACAGACTCTACAGCATGATTTTCTGCAGCCTTTGATAGAGCCAGCCTGTGATTGTGGTTTATCCTGTGGTTTCTGGGACAGTACATGGGGCAATTTTGAACTTCTCTTCTTGGGCGATAACCTGGTGGAGCAGATCACCAGCCTAACTGTCATTCCATTGAAATTAATGGAACAAAAATCAGGTGGGTCGCCTTCTTTATGCAGCCTTGAAATTAGATGTGGGGTCGGGGGAGGGGGGTGCGCAGAGGAGTCCCCCTTATACTAATATTCAAATTAAGTCTGAAAACAGTGCCTGTAGAGAGACTTGGAATTGCACCTCATTGCTTTACATACTCAGGACTGGATTTTACTCACTGAGACGCATTGGGAGTGGGACTGCTACCTTTCGGGTTCTAGTCCCGCCCCCAGCGACATCTGACGATCAAACGCTATTTTGCCCTGATTGGCCTTGTCAAGCCTGCGGGCTTGCTGGCCAATTAAGGGAAAGCTGGTGTCAGATGACGTCAGTTGATGACGCTTCATCTGCCAGTTTTCTTAAGGCATATGCACCATACTTGTTTGACAGATGATTTGAAAATGTATGATGAGGCTACTCAAACACTTCACAGCTTGTCACCTGCAGAAACATCTAACCACATTAAAAATTACTTTCACAACATGTCCTTACCTCTGATACTAACCAATAGCCCATTGCATGCTTCACACCGCTTCTGCAACTGTCATCCAAACACCAACATAACAACAGACCCACAGCACACCTCACTTACCCTGGCGGGATTTCCCGACGTCAAGAAGCCTGCAGCAGCAGTTGAAAAATTGGAAAAAACCTGTTAACTGCCTGTTAACTACCTGTTAACTGACAATTAAGTGGCTATAATCCTCTTCCCGTCGCTAGGAGTCAGGTCCCTGCGCAAACCGTGGACCCGACTCCCGGGACGATTGGTTGGGAACAGGTTTGGGACCTGCTCCCATTTTTTTGGATTTTGCCAGCAGTCCCGCCTTCAAACCTGCTGGTAAAATCCAGCCTGAGTCAGTGTTATCTATTCACCAGCGGACAATAAGAGTGAGAAATTCAGAGTGATTGCCCATAGTTTCTCCAGAGAACCAAAAAGAAAAGAATACACTCTCTTTAGAAAGTGGCTATAGATAGGAAGTGGGGAGAAATGATTCAAGGAGAATGAGCTCAAATGTGCAGATTGATGCTGATTTTGAATCAGCAGCATGGAATATTGGTCAAAGAGGGTCAAAGATGTGCCAGCACAGTCACCATCTTTTAACATGTTCTGAGTATAAATGTGGAATTAAAGGATCATCTCAGTTATTGATGAGTAGAATAGTGCTTTTCTACAGGGAATTATTTTCCTAACTCCCTCATTTCAATCCTATATATGTCAATGCTGTGTGGCAATATAGAGTTAGCTCGAAGTAAGAGTCATGTTAATCCGAAGCTGTAAAATTAGCAACCATATTTATGGTTTTACAATTTCACGGAATAGAAGTGTTTGAAATTCAAAACAAAATAACACAATCTTCATCTGAAAGGCACATGTGTGCAACTGATTGCCCCCATTACATTTAGAAAGCCTATTCTTTTTTTTTTAATTCATGTTTACCTTGATGTTGCCAGCAAGCTGGAAAAATGGATATAATGACCTGACAGGAGCAGCAGTTACTCGTGACACCCAGCCTGACATTGATGCCTGACTAATGTCAGAATCTTTTCCCTTCCATTTGAAATTTGTCTGCAGTCATTGTCCTGGTCACTGGAGTCAAAGGATAACTGGAACAGCCAGACATTATTTTCATGCACCTCAAATTGGGATATCATGTCACTGTGTTTGTCGAAAAGGGGAATAAGGTTTGCCAAACTTGATTTGTTAATGAAATTGCCTCCTTAATACCCAATTTATAGTATAGAATCACTTTTAAAGGCATAGTTACTTCTTTCTAATTATAGCATGGGCTGGTTTTATCAGAAGGGTGAAAACATTGCTAAAATAATCATGCAGCGTGCTTGGATATCTACAACTTTTTACAAGTCTTTTCCGCTAGAAAATTTAGAGATATACAGGCAGCAGATCAATAAATGGTCATTTACAGTTCGGACCATGTTTTTTGGCCATCAGTGCATTATCACGGTTCATAATAGCTTGGAAGCAGAGTCAGGAGGTGCTTTTGCACCTGTAACTTTCTCAAACTTACATCAAAGGTCAGTTCTTTTTAAAAGTTGGTAGAAAATTATAATTTGTAATGAAAACCAAGATCTAAATGATATATTGCTTCTGCTTCCACGCGCTACTAGAAATAGGGAGTAACATGCATTGCAAATTCAAGACTTTGACCTCAAGGTCAGTTATCCGACCTGAAGAGCTCTGGTATTTGCTGGGTAATTCAACTGGTAGCTGGTGATGGCGCAAGTGTCTTCTATGGTCTGAAAGAATTGCCACCAGCCTAAAGATCCTTTCCCTGGGGAATTGTCTGAGTCTCTCACTGCAAATTTCTTCAGGGGGGTTTCCCTATGGGCCGCCGTAACTTCAAGGGAAGATTGACAGAAACCCCGTTTACATACAGTCAGGGTTTCCCTCAATCTTTCACCGAGGTTACAGTGGCCAATCATGAGAACCACCAAGGAAATTCCCAGCGTCCCATGAATATACGAGGTGATCAATTCTATCAAAAAGGCACTGCTTGGCAATGTAAGGTGGCTTATCTACTATTCCAGGTAATTACCAACAACTGCAGCCATTTCTAATTTGATTTCCTACTAAACAGCAATTTGCAGTTTAGCAAAGTTTTCTGAATCGCACATGTGCACTAATTTAGAATAGCAAGCTTCCAAATGCATATTTAAACAGTGTGCTGCTATATTTACACACCTGCTAAATCATTCTGCAAATTTGTCAAATTTCCACGAACAAGTAATCTTGAAAAATGACTTTTGCCAGTTTACAATTGGCTTGTTAACAGTAGTCATATGTTAATAGTAGTCAGTAATATTATAATAAAACTGGATATAACTAAGCAATGATTTTTGTCCATCCTAATATTGCAAATATAGTAACAGAATTCTGGTTTTATTGACTACACTTTGATAAAGATAAACACAGCTGTGTTTACTTCAGTGTGTGTCCCAGGAACAAGGTACAATGTATCCAAAAATCAGTGGATTGGGAGAGGGTAAAATATTGTCATCCTTACAACTAAAAGCAAAAGAACTAGAAAATAATAGGTTGCAAAGGGTTAAAGTAAGGTGTCACATCCAAAACGGTTGCTCAGCCCTAATTACACGTTCGCGGATTTCAGTTCAATCCCCTTGATTCTTCATTTGACATCTCTGTGCCTTTGGCTCTGTATGACACACCACATTGTTTGTCAAAGTTGTTCACTTGGGATATGAAGGTTTTATTTTTTAATTGGCTCTTGGCTTGTCTAATGGAGGCATCTTGAGACAGTTCTGACTTGAAACAATGCCACAACACCCTTCTAATCGATGCCGTGGTACTCGTCCTTCAGAGCTACCTTTTTTGACATTCATCATAGAACAATATCACTCCTAGAGAGGAATCTTACTATAGTGAATGATACAGCACTCCTAAAATACTTCATCCTTAAAACATTTCTGTGGTTTCACACCCAGCATGCTTAAAATTCCAAATGCTTTTCTATTTTTACAATCTGATCTGCAATGCTTAGTTTCCTGAACTTATAAAAAGATTATTACTTCTTAATGTTTTATTTTCTGTAACTAAATAAGTGAAGATATGCCTGAAACCATAGATAGAATTATGAATAGTTTATATAAACCTATTTCTATTTTTAATGTTGTACTCATCATCCCTTCCCCCATGGTTTTGCATACAGATAGTCAAGACCAAGTCCTGTCTGCAGTTAAGACAGGGTTAGAGGGTGGGAGAATAATTGAGCCAAGATGGAGGAAGGGATGAGGAAGGAGGGGGAGTGGAAGGGAGAATGAAGGGTCGGAGGGGAATGGCGGGGATGGGGGATAAGAAGGAAGTGAAAGGGCAACAGGGAAGAGGGACAGGAGGGAAAAGAGAAGAGGACGATGGAAAGGGGGCTGGGGAGGAAAGTGAGATAGTAGATGGGGGAAGCTCTCTCAGTTGGCGGGAGACGGTAGGAAAAGTGGTGGCATGTACCGCAGCAGGGAGTGGCGGGAAGCTGCCTCAGTATCTCAGTGGCCTGATTTTCCAAAAAATAAAGAAGCCTAAAAATTTGATGGCACCGCACCAGATTTTCGGGCGCTAAACAGGCACCTAAGCATCCAATATGGCAGGCAGGAAGCATGCACTCATTATGAACCAAAAGTGCGCTGCTCATCACATTGGTATAGGGAAAAAAATAGGCATCCAGGGCCCTTGTCTGAAACAGGCGTTAGAGCCTTTGCATATGCAAATAAAGCTAACATTAGCAAAGTTTAACATTGAAAACCCCTATCACCCCACCACCTATTGGCATAACAAATATTGCTGGTGTATATGACACTTTTGTTATGAGATTTTCCAAATAACTAGGTTGACTCAGGAGTTTTCAATCCATTTTAAAATGGAATATTGTGACCCACCTATCATTTTTAATAAATAATAGATATACTCTGTTCAGCAATAAAAACAAATGCAATAAGTATTCAATTTTCAAAACTATTGTATATTTTAAATTATGTTCTTTCTCTAATTAATATTTTGCTCCACATATATTTATAAATAAAATGTTTTTGCTCTAAACATGAAATCTAACTTCTCAATCATGTAGTGTTAGATGTGCAATCATTTAGGGATGAGAAGAAAAGGCTGGACGAAGCAATCACAAGTCACTGAAACAGGGCCTAACTGAAGCAATACAGCAAAAAACGTCAAAACTTGAAACAGTGATCCCTGTTGTACCCTGTTGCAAAAAATATTGGAAAAAATTCCTTTGAACTAATTTCTCAACCACTAAGGAGTTCACTAGAATTCAGGAAAGAAAGAAAACAGAACTGCACTTGCATCGCACTTTTCATGTCCTCGGGATATTCCAAACACTCTGGAGGTAATTTTGACTTTGGGCGATAGTGTAAAATGGGCGCTATCGATTCAGCTGCCCGTTATAAGTCTCTCACAATTTAAAATCAGGAGAGATGTATAGATGATCAGCTGAATAGTTTCCGATAAGTACGGTGTAAGTGCTTAAAGCCTGCAGATATGGACCAGTTAAAACCACCAGAACAGTTATAAATCAAAGCAGATTCTCCAAAAGTCTGAAAGCACTAGAAAGGACAATTACAATTATATAGAGAACTTGCAACAACTGGCAAAGATAAGAAAATGAAAGTTAAAATGTTTTTGTACCTAATAGGCTGTCGGGGAGAGAGCCGTACAATACTAGAGTTCCAGAAGAATGAATCCTGGCAGAGGCAATGCAACCATAAGAAAATTGAGACCGTTAAGTGCTGCAAAATGTTTTACTTACAACCAAGAGACTGGAAAACAACCGGAGAAATATGTCATTGAACTGAAAAATTTATCAGCTGTATGAATTTTTGAAGAATTGCATGAATCTTTGATCAGAGATAGGATTATATGTGGAATTAGAGTTGACTTGAGGGACTCTTTAGAGACAGATTAAGATTTATCAAAATTACTGCAAATGTGCAGAGTTCTCAAAGAAACACATTAGAGCTATACAGAACCTAGCCACAGCTCATTTTCTACGTAAAAGGTGAGACCATAACCCACCCAGCTAAGACCATCAAAGAAGGTACAGTAGTGCCACAGTACAAGTACAGCAGTGTAAGTACTGTGGGCAGAAACATGAAGAGTAGAAAAGAAATGTCCTGCACATGATAAACCTTTCAGGAATTATAGAAACCTATTAATTTTGCTTTGCGTTATTATACTAAGAATCAGAGGATGAGCGAGCTTCTCATCAAAAAAGGCACAGCAGCTAGCAAGACCCAGAGAATCATCAAGCCAATTACTCTTTTTCCAGAAGCAAAACAAATGAATGCACTTAGTAGTGATCACTACCTCAACCACATTTATTTCTCTTGGCATGTAACAGCAGACTAGCTAAGTTTAAATCAGACTGTTTGCAAGCTTCAATGTGTACACAGACAAGCGGTCGGGTCATCTGAGCTCTCGTGAAGCTTTCTTTTCGAGAGAATCGTCTGCGCCACCCTTACTTGAAGGGGAATGAAGAATGGAAAGATGGCTCTAGACAAACCAAGGCTAACATATGCAGGCAGTCTTCATGACAGCCATGCACCAACCATGGACAGAAACAGAGCACAGATACAGTGAAGGTTTTGCTTTGCATTATTATGCTTTGCTGCAATCAGAATAATTTTCTAACATAACGGGAACAAATATTCATGGTTCTTTCAGCACACCCTTGTGGTAATTTTGCCTGAAGTACAAAATTACACCAGGTCTGGGATATGCCATAGGCAGCGCATGTAAATTCTATCCTGGGAGGAACCTGGCAGCCCACCCACACCGCACCCCCACCCCATCAGCATTACACCAGGCATGTTAGGGCAAGCAGGCACCCTAGATCGCCCCAGAAGCCTGGGCACCCGCCAGTCACATGTAAAACAAGGCACCTCCCCCAGGGCCTGCGAATTCGGGTGGGGTCAATGGCAGAGGTCTCAGATAATAAATCCCAGATCCTGACAGTTACACCAAGATACAGCCCAGCCACCCCTTGTGGATTCAGCTCCACCACTAATACCATGGAGCAGAGCTTCACATTTGGACTGACTGGGGCAGCCATACAATACAAATGACTGTCTTCTCTATGATTCCGAGAACAATTGTCAAGTGTTGCATGCGCCATAATTACCTCCTGAAAAACAGCCTCATGTATCACCTCTGAGTCAGAAGGTTGTGGGTTCAAGTCCCACTCCAGAGACTTGAGCACAGAAATCTAGGCTGACACTCCAGTGCAGTACTGAGGAAGTGCTGCACTGTCGGAGGTGCCGTCTTTCGGATTAGAGGTTAAACCGAGGTCCCGTCTGCTCTCTCAGGTGGACGTGAAAGATCCTATGGCACTATTTCAAAGAAGAGCAGGGGAGTTATCCCTGGTGTCCTGGCCAATATTTATCCCTCAATCAACATCTAAACCAGATTATCTGGTCATTATCACATTGCTGTTTGTGGGAGCTTACTGTGTGCAAATTGGCTGCTGCGTTTCCTACGTTGCAACAATGACTCCACTCCAAAAGTACATAATTGGCTGTAAAGCACTTTGGGACATCTGGTACTCGTGAAAGGCGCCACATAAATGCAAGTCTTTATTTCTTTCAAAGGCATGACAGAGTAAGAGGGTGAAATACCCATGAGGAATTAACAACTGTGCCAGCAATGTAACAAAGAAGATTGGTGTGCTGATGCCTGAGTCTTCCAAGGATGCCACAGCTACACTGTTTCTTAAAGGAGCAAACTATATCTGCAGAATAATAGCATTCAATCACCTTGTCCTACATTTTCAAGCTTAGTTACAAATATTGCCACATTATGTGCTACTGTATTGTAACCAATGACAAAAAAATATTCAGCATAATACTCAAATCAAATGCAGGGTATTTGTTGTCTCTATTACGAAGTGTATTACGTAGCTGGCAGCTTGAATTAGCACAGGGCCGCCCTTGTTGCTTCTGCTTTGTTTCAGATGTGTGCCCCGAGCCCAGCATTCCATTTTAATGATTTCCTTATGGAAGGAATAAGCGTGTTGACCGACTGTAGGGATTCACTGACATTACAAGGGCCCTGGTTGTGTCAGTCAAATCTAGGACTGTGGTCACTGACTGGTGCTGCTTTTCTTTCCATGTCTGATGCATGGGGAACACCAAAAAAACACTGAATTAAGGATACCACATTTTTCAGGTAATAGTCTACAGTATGATTTTGGAGAATTTAAGCGGGGAATTTTAACCCCCAAAAATGGGTGAGTTGGGTTCAGGTGGGAGGTTAAAGTGTTAAAAAACAGAATCCCGACCCCAACAGGCCTCAAGCCTCCCGCATCCAGTTTTAATGGACATGGGACAGAGGGCGGGCAGCCAACCCGCTGCCAGGAGGCAGGCGTCCATTTAAATATTAAAATGAGGTTGGCATGCTGTAAGGGGTTTTTGATCGCAGAGGTTTCTCTCTCTAGAGGCCTCTCTCTCTTGCACAGTAAAACCTTGAGTGGTGCGACCCACTCGCCCCTTAGGTTCTAGACACTGGACTTTGATGCAGGAACTACAATGTCGAGAATACTCGATAGGCCAGGTTTAATGGAAATGAAATGAAATTTTATTGCATAGAGGACACAAATCAAATGCAAGTCAATAAAAGGTACATGGGAGGGAAAAACAAATTCATAATACATTACTAACTGAGATAGATACAGGCATATTATACTTTACAAAGGTCTTCATGAAATGGGGAAGCACACGGAACATCGAGGGACAACAACTCATTGTTAAAATTATCCCTTAAGTGCCCACCCCCTAAGCCTATCTAGATCAGATTGTGAGGGGCCAGAAACATGCTCACCAATCCAGTTAGGAACTGCAAGAGTTTTGAAACAGGTCTGCGTTTTGATCCTTTCAGGCGTCCTGTCTCCACGTGGTCGTTGGGCTGTAGGAGCAGCGGGCTGCTCAGGCTGATGGCTTCTCTGCTTCAGCAAGACGAGCGGACACTCATCTCGTTCACAGCTCATTTTTCTCTGTGCTCCGGCCCACGATGTGGTAGGGCGTTTCATCCTCTCTTCTTCTCCTCGACTTTCTCCTTGTTTCACAGCGGCCCCGGGGTTTTTGGTCGATGATCTCCCGACGAATACCCCGGAGGCCGAACGCAAAACTCGAACCACCTTCTTGACTCGGGAATGGCCGAGGCGTTCCCGCTACCGATTCTCTCCCTGGCTACGAGGTTTTAGCGTGCTCATTTTTCCTGAAGTATCTACCAGCTTCCTCATGGATCTTCGATGGATCCCCAATGTCATCGACTATCTGGGCGCTCAATTCTTCAACCAGCAGCCCTGTCTTTCCCCGGGATCCCCAGTTATACTTCTCAAAGAAGCCTTTATCTCCCGCCAAATCAAGGTTAGTTTTTGTTTAACTTTTGGCAGGCTTGTAGCACAGCGGGGTAGTTATTATATTTAAACTGCTTTCGGGATGGCCGGTGATGGCCATCTCTGGTCTGGAATGACCTTGTATTGTTTTGAATGTATTCTTGATGTCTTTAATGGGTCTTTGATGCTCCCCTTATATGAATATAAAACTGTTTCCCTTTGTCTGGGTAAACATTTAGACGGCCTTTACCTACAGGCTGATCTAACTGGATCTGCATCCAATCCATATGTATGTGGTTCTGTCTGGTTTCATTTTCTCCGAAACGGCCTTCCAGAACTTACTGTGGGCTGAATCCACAAAGGCTGTCTGGGGACTGCAGGAACCATTTTAAAGTGTCCAAAAAGCTGGTCACGGGGTCTGGCGGCCATTTTGTATGCCCCTTTTTCCTGGGCTTCTTTTAAAACAGTCTTTTAAAAGTAAAGGCCTCTTCTACCAAAGGACCCTTATCTGACAATATTAATTTTGCGAATCTTACAGTGCCTCATGGTGATCCACCATTACAAATTTAACTCTGGCTGGTCAGGTTTCCCAGGCCTCAGGGAACCTGCCAGCTAAGGTGAGGTGAGGACCGCTGGATACAGGGGGTAAGTGCCTTTGCACTTCCTACTGAATCCAGCGCCCTTGCCTCACCCAAATCCCATGATAGGACACCCCCCACCCCCTGAGGCCTCTGATTTCCCCACCCACGAGGCCCCTGATTCCCCCTCTGGCCTCCAACCTCCCCTTTCTGGCCCCTGATCGCCTTCCTGGCCTCCCTGGCCTTTCCCCTCTTGCCCCGATGCTCCGCCAGCCCCTGACCACTCAGGTCCTCCTTACCCAATGCTCAGTTTGTGTTGTGCCAGGACCACTCGGCTCCAGACCTCATTACAGCCTTGGTCCAAATATGGACAAAAGAGCTGAATTCCAGAGGTGAGGTGAGAGTGACTGGCCTTGACATTAATGCAGCATTTGACCGAGTATGGCACCAAGGATCCCTAGTAAAATTGAAGTCAATGGGAATCAGGGGAAAGACTCCACTGGCTGGAGTCATACCTAGCACAAAGGAAGATGGCTGTGGTTATTGGACGCCAATCATCTCAGCCCCAGGACATCGCTGCAGGAGTTCCTCAGAGCAGTGTCCTAGGCCCAGCTATCTTCAGCTGCTTCATCAATGACCTTCCCTCCATCATAAGGACAGAAGTGGGGATGTTCGCTGATGATTGCACAGTGTTCAGTTCCATTCGTAGCTCCTCAGATAATGAAGCAGTCTATACCCGCATGCAGCAAGACCTGGATGACATTCAGGCTTGGGCTGATAAGTGACAAGTAACATTAGCGCCACACAAGTGCCAGTCAATGACTATCTCCAACAAGAGAGAGTATAACCACCGCCCCATGACATTCAACGGCATTACCATCACCAAATCCCCCAACATCAACATCCTGGGGGTGACCATTGACCAGAAACTTAACTATACCAGCCACATATATACTGTGGCAACAAGAGCAGGTCAGAGGCTGGGTATCAACCCACAACCTCTACCACCTGGAAGGACAACAGCATCAGGCGCAAAGGAACACCATCACACCTAAGTTCCCCTCCAAGTCACACACCATCCTGACTTGGAAATATATCGCTGTTCCTTCATTGTCGCTGAGTCAAAATCCTGGAACTCCCTCCCTAACTGGAGCAGTTCAAGAAGGTGGCTCACCACCACCTTCTCAAGGACAAGTGTAGGGTTCTCAAAATTCCCACATTCCCCGAAATTATGGATCAAGGGACCCTGCTTGGACAAGTTATTAAAAACAGGGTACCCAAAATGGCTTCTGTAACCTCATGACCAAAACCGACAGGATTTTTAAAGCAGGGCTCTGCAGACAGGCAGGCCCAGAGACGAAACTTAAAATGCAGGAATCTGTGAAAAGGAATCTGTGGAGAAAGACAGCCAAAGTAAACACAGACTATGCATTCATTCGACTTGAAACAGATCGAGCTAGAATGGGCCTAAAATCGAGGCCATTAGGTTTCTGCATTTTAATCGGTAACAGCTCACAGTAGCCATCAAGTCAGGATGGGGGCAATTAAGTTTCATCCATGACAAACAACCAGGACATCGGGGCCATTAGACCCAGAGACAAGCACTCCACAAGTCGTTAAAATAAATGGCTGTAATCAGTTTAAACGAGCCCAACAAAAGTTAGACAAAGGACTGACCTGATTTGGTGCGCAGATAAGGAGTTGAAGAACGGGTATAATTGTGGCCCACCAGTGGCAATCGGGGGCTTGACTCTTATCTCTCCCTTGTGGCCTTGGCCTGCTGCCTCTCATTCTCGTGCCCTGGCCTCATGGCGGGCTCTCTTCTTGTTCCCCGCACCGCTCAACAACCAAGGATGCCCATTACACCGGGGCCAAATGCAGGAGGAGAGCGAGACTCGAGTTCAAAACCACACAGGACACACAGGCCACAAACGGGCAGATGAGACAAGACGAGACGAAGAATTACGGTAAACCGATAAGAGCAGAGAAGGGCAGTGAAAGACGCATTGGGGAAAAACTAAACGCCTAGTTATAAGCTGGCATTTGATGAATAAGTTGGCGTTGTATGCATGGACAGTAAAACCCCGTTGTGACAAATAAGCTGGCGTTCAAAGAATGGGTAGCAGCGCCCGTGACGAATAAACTGGCATTCGAAGCATGGGTAGTAAAATCTTTTAGACGGTAAAGACCGCCAACCGACCCCCAACTGTAACATTACCACCGACAGCCGCCTGAGGGAGAAGAAGAAGAAAACCGATCGCGACTCGATGACGACGGTAGCTGAGGAAAAGGAGGGTGCTTCACACCAACTTCTCCAGCGTCGCGCCCTGAGACCACGTGGTGACGGGATACCCCAAAGGACAGCAGGAGCGGACCTCAAAACCAACCCAATTAAAGCAACAGGTTTTGGATTGGTGAGCATGAATTCCTGGCCCCTCATAGCTTAATCTAGTTAGGTATAGGGGGTGGGATTAAGGATAAGGGGATTTTTAATGTAGTTGTTTTCCATCGATGTGCCGTGTGTTCCCCATTCCCATATAAGTGTATTAACTGTTTTATGCCTGTAACTATACCAGTAATTCTCAGTAGTATTGTGTTTTATTCAGCCTTTTAATAAAATTCTGGTTTTCTTACACCAAACCACTTGTCTACGCGATTTTCTGTATCGATGCCTGTCCGGTGTCTAGAACCCAGGGGGTATGGAGCGATTCGAACCGCTCAGAGACAGTCAGGGGCAGAGCTGACTGGGCACACACGCCAAAAACCCCCTACAGAAATGGCAACCGCGGCAGGACTCCAGCAACAGGGGTGCGATAAAGTAGACAATGGTTCAGATGAGCAAACCATGATGGAGGAAAGGATTTCTGATTATGTGTTTAGCAAGGTGAATTATCACAAAGAAGTGGATCAGCACTCTGTTAAAGGCTGGGCGTCCGGTAGATGCAGCAGCTAAGTGGACAGAGGGGAGGGAACACAAGAAGTCCTTACAGAAGGCAGCCTGGCTGATGTGTTTCAAAAAGCAGGTCCAGCTTTTGGACAGGCTCGTTGCAGCACAGGCAGCCGAGTTAAAGGAGTCAGCCCTGGAGATCCAGGACAAGGCTCTAGCAGGGGATAAGTTACTGGTAGCATTGCAGGCCCTGAATCAGGAGAGGTTGCATTTAATGGGAGAACAAAAGGCCAAGTTAGAATACTTACAGTGTCAAGTCACCGAAGCCAAGGGTAATGAGTTAAGGTTGCGGGAAAATAATGCCTGCCTAGCAAGGCAAGTGAGAGAACAGGAGGAGAAAGTAAAAGAGGTAAAGGCAGCTTACAAGTTAGCGAGCGAACAGGGGTTTGAAGATGCAGATCATGGCCCCTGTAAGGAACAGATAGAAAATCTGAGCCTGGCCTTGAGGAAGGCAAAAGGCATGGTGTGCCTCATAAGCCTGAAGGCAGGCCAGGCGGATTTTTTGGGGAACGAGGGGAGGACAGTTCAAACATCACTGGTAGTGCTCAGGGATGACCTGGTTGAGGAACAGGAGGTCTCACGACCACCACCCGTAGCGCCAGGTTTCAGCGAGGTCTGGCAGCAAGGTGGGGGTGGAGGCAGAGGTAGGAGCGGAGCTGGAGCAGCCCCCGCCGGAGAGGCCAGAGCCGGGACTGATGTGCCCAGCCCGGCATCGGAGGTTTGGCCCACCCGTCCTTGGCGATGATGAGGGACCCCTCCAAAACCAGTTCGTATTACCCTGTAGTACCCAACAGCTTAGGGCTATGGTGAGCCATATCCCAAAGCTCTCCAAAAAAGGAGACCCCTCGATCCACTTCAGGGAAGTAGAGCAGGCAGCCAGTGTCAACGACTGCGATAGCGCTAAGGAGGCCAAAATGCTGCTATTCTCCCTGGAGAGTAGGCTCCTCCAATCCCTCTCTGATAAGTGTAAGAAGGGGCAGTGCAGGTATGAGGAGCTCAGGGATGAAGCTCTGGAGGCCATGGGGATGAATGAGGGAAGTCCTTTCTCCCGTGTGGAGAAGATGATGCAGCTCGCAGAGGAAACCCCGCAAGCCTTCGCGGACAGGTTATGGCCGGTGCACCGGAGTGCCTGTCCGGGGGCACCTAACCGGGTGTTCCTGAATAGGGATCCACTGGCCCACTGGCTCCGTTGCCTGGTGGCAAACAGCTTGCCACAGGTTTGGGCCAAGGCGGATGTCTGTTCGACCCCAAGAATCCCCGGACCACTGAATTTATGGTGATCAGACAGTTGACCCTAGGCTATAAGAACGGTAGGGGAGCCGATGCACACCCACCCAAGGGGAAAGTGCATGAGGTAAAACCCGGACAGGGTAGGAAGGAGTGGCATCAGGAAGGGAATAACCCCCCCAACACAAAGACGAATTGTTACGGGTGTGGGAAGGATGGTCAATGGCGGAAGGAGTGCAAAAACCCTTGGAAAGACAACAAGGGAAAGAATTCCACAGCCCCAGCCCAAAAGGCGGAGGCCGGAATCCCTCCCGCAGCGGTCGAGTGATTTTTGGACACCATGAGATCCCTATTGACTGGCCAGGGGAGAGCTGCAGCCGCTACCGGTGCTCTGACCCCATCAGCCCCATCCAAACCACAGGCCTGACAAGAGCCAGCGCAGCCTGTTTACCTGTGTTCCCTCCGGTACGATGAATGGAAAAGACCCCTCATGGAGATGGAGGTAGAAAAGGTGAAGGGGACCTATCTGTTGGACACAGGGGCATCGTGCACCGTGGTCCATTCAGCTGACCCCAGCACCTCACCTCTATCCAATGGGGTCCCATACAGTCCGTCGGGGTTCACAGGCAAAGAACAGGCCGGCTCGTTTTCCATTCCGCTCGCCATTTGCTTAGGACCGCTCCGCTCCAAGTGGACCTGTGTCCTGATGAAATGGGAAGTGGAGGGTGGAAAAGGGGTCCTGGGAGCCGACTTTATTGTAGGCCACTGGATCCTGGTCGATTTAAGAAATCATTGCCTATGGGGGGCAAGTACGGGAAAGTACGGCGAGGTAGTCGTCATCACAGGGAAAGAAGGGAAGGGGACCCTATGCACCATGAAGCCCAAAGAGGGTTATAACCTCGAGCTCATGGTCAGTAACACCCTAAAGGAGATCCAGGCATTTGTGCGAGCCCACCTAGCCACATTTGCCACACACAAACATGACTGCGGGAGGGTCAACGGGTTTGAGGTCAGCGTAGATGGGGACCCCATGGCCCGACCACAGAAACAGTATAACTTCCCCAGGGAAGTGGAGCCAGACATGGAAGCAGCCATGTCCTCCTTAGTACAGCAGGGGGTTCTGAGACTGATAGCCAGCCACGTAAACTCTCCACTGTGGCCGGTTAGAAAGCCGGACAATTCCTGGAGGGCCACGGTGGACTACCGAGTGCTCAACAGTAACATCCCAGCCTGTGCACCCACGGTAGCAGCAGTTGCCGACCTGATAGGAAGTATCCCAGCATCCGCGACCACTTTCACGGTGCTGGATATTTCCAACGGGTTTTGGTCCATCCCTTTAAGGAGGGAGGATCAGTACGTTTGCCTTTACGTTTAAAGGGCAACAGTACACGTGGAACTGCTTGCCTCAGGGCTTCCATAACAGCCCCAGCATTTTCCATCAGTGCATGGCAAACAGTTTAAAGGATTTCAGTCAGCCCAGACAGTTAGTACAGTATGTGGATGATCTGCTCCTGTTCACAGATTCGAGAGAGGAGCATGGCCCACTACTGGCCGAACTGCTGGAGCTGCTTGGGCAAAAGGGTTTTAGAGTAAACCCCAAGAAAGCGCAGATTGGCCAGCAGGAGGTGAAATTCCTAGGCCTGACCGTACGCGCTGGTGAAAGGGCCACAGATAAGGCTAGGAGGGAGGCGGTACAGGAGTTACCCGTCCCCAACACAGTCACGGGTGTGAGGTCATTTTTAGGGCTAACCGGGTACTGCAGAGACTTCATTGAAGACTATGCAGCCACAGCAGCCCCTCTGCTCTGACTCCTACACAAGGGAGTGGAGTGGGTTTGGGATGAGGGTTGCCAGGCAGCATTTGTCAGGCTCAAGAAGGACTTGCAGACTGCACCAGCTCTAGGAGCCATAGATGGGGGAAAGAGTTTTTCCTGGAGGTAGCAGTCAGCGGGGATAGCCTGAGTGCTGTGCTGCTCCAAGAGCGGCATGGCAGGCTAAGGCCGGTGGTCTACTCCTCCAGGATACTCACGGATGTGGAGAGGAGCTACTCCAACTGTGAGCGGCACCTCTTGGCCACACATTGGGCAGTGAAGAGGTCACTGATCTTCACAGGCACCTCTCCCATCACCCTCCTCACCCATCACACACCCACCCAGATGCTCCTGGATGGCAGGATCAAGGATGGAACGGTGAGCAGTGCCCGCGTTGCTCGCTGGACCCTGCTCCTCTCACAGATGGACCTCAAGGTGAAGGGTCTCTGCGAGCCAAAGCTCGCAGCCAACCTGGTATATCCTGGAACAGCCCACCGGTGTTCCATAGAAGGGGTTTGGGAAGTGAACATAGGTTTACGGGCCGGGATACATCCCACGGGCCGCGAGATCTATGTAGACGTTTCCAGCACAGTATCTGCTGGCGAGCGCCTCACGGGGTGTGCAGTTTATGACCCAGCGGCAAACATTGCCCTGACAATTAAGCTCCCCAGCACCATGAGCGCCCAGCAGGCTGAACTGTCCGCGGTAGTGTACGTCGTTACACACCCCGAAATCTTCCCTACCCCATATACAATTTGCTCGGACAGCATGTTTACGTACAATTCGTGTATGGAGTACCTGGCCATCTGGTCCCGCCGCGGATACACCTCCGCCGACGGGAGGCCCCTCACAGTGAAACCCCTGCTGGAAAAGATCCTAGCAACAGTGGGGGAGGAAGGGGAGGTTTTCATTCACAAGGTGAAGGCCCATTCCTCCACAGAACCCCGCAGCCAAGGCAACCAGCAGGCTGACATGCTCGCCAAGGAGGGTGCCCGCACCGACACTTTCTGAGACCCATATGGGTCCAGACTCATGGCAGCAGTCAGAGGTAGGGACGGGACCCAAGGTAGTGCAGGGGTAGCTTTAGCCCCGGACCTTAAGACAGTCCAAGCCCAAGGCCCCGTCCTCAAAGTAGTCCTCAGTGCAGTGACTGAGGGAAAAGGGGTAGAGGGTCCTTACGGCACAGCAACCCTCTCCGTCAAAGAGGGCATGCCGTTCCGGGGGGAGCAGTGGGTTGTGCCGCAGCAACACCGGAGGGAATTCCTTCAACTGGCCTATGAGGGTCCAGGAGCGAGGCATCCCGGGCCTGAGACCACCTGGCAACGGGTGGAACAGGCGGAATGGTGGCCAGGACTCAGGGAAGATGTCCGCAAGTTCTGCGCCGGCTGTCTGGTATGCGCTACTAATAACCCTGACCCCCATAAAGGGAAGGTACCTATGGGACACATCAGGAGCATAGAGGGACCATAGCAGTCGATACAGGTTGACTACATTGGGCCCCTACCCACCGCCCAGGGAGGCTATAATTACTGACTAGTCCTGGTAGATGTGTTCACGAAATGGGTAGAGGCCTTGCCCTGCAGAACAGCCAAAGCTTTGGGTACTGCCAGGATCCTGGTCCGGGAGGTGTTCTCGCGGTGGGGGCTACCACAGTATGAGGAGTCCGACCAAGGGAGTCACTTCACCGGACAGGTGATGCAGAATACCCTTATGCTGCTAGGCATCGAGGGGAAGTGGCACGTAGCCTACAACCCACAGTCATCTGGGATTGTGGAGAGGATGAATAGGACCCTAAAAGAAAGGTTGAGGAAGGAGACGGTGGACTCGCCCCGTAAATGGGCCGAGGTCCTACCGTTGGTCCTGATGGGGATCCGGGCCTGCCAGTCAAAAAGCACAGGGTACTCCCTGTACGAGCTGATGACTGGCAGGGTTATGCGGACCCCCACCCATGTACTAGCCCCGGTGCTCACAGAAGGTCAACTCAGAGAGGTAAACCGGGACAGGTTCGCCCAAAACCTCTTTGAGCACCTTAAGCAGGTCCACGAGCAGGCGGCTGGGAACATGGGAGAGCAGCTTCGGAGTAACCGATTGCTGTTAGAACCCCGAAAGCACCACAAGTGGGAGGTAGGAGATCAGGTCATGGTGAGGAACTATGCCCGAGTAGGGAGTCTGGAACCATTATACATGGGGTCCTACAGCATTGTAGACAAAGCCAGCCCCATGGTATACGCCATTAAAATGCCTCGGCGCACCAAATGGTTTCACATTAATCAGTGTAAACTGTTTAAACCCGAAAAGAGAAAACAGCCAGTTGGTGTAGGGTCTGAGGATAGAGATCCTCAGCCTGCAGCGGGAACAGGTTCACAGACTGCACAGGCAGGCGCCGTGGCTTGTTTAAGGGGAGGGGCCATCCCGCCCATCGATTGGGACACTCCCCCACTCTTCTGGGATCCAGATGAGGAGGGACCCGAGGGCCAAGACCCCGCCCCTGACCCAGGTTTAGAGAGAGAGGGACCCGAGGGCGAAGACCCCGCCCCAGACCCAGGTTTGGGACCTGGGGCGGAGACTCTCAGACTGCAGCAACAGGCTGCAAAGAGTTATCTGCCCCTAGCCCAGGTTCGGGAGAGGTAAAGCCTGAGGAAGAAGATCCCCGGCCAGCGGCAGTGGTAAGCCCACAGACTGCACCGGAGGGGAAGACGGTTTGGGTTAAAGGCCCACAAGTCAGAAAACCCCCACCCACCAAGGTCAATAGAAGGTCCCCACGGACGCCCCAGCCAAGGAAATCCTGGTCACCGGCTCCCCATTTTAAAGGGGCAGCCTCCCGAGTCAGGGGTAAGCCCAAAGACATAGGTCTCCAGCCAGCAGCCACAGGCTGCAAGGGACCGGAAGTGCAGGACAGTGCGGCACACCGAAGGGAGCGGTGTGCCGCAGGCCTAACAGGGATTAGGCTGGCCGCCCGTCTCTGGGCGGCGGATGTATATAGTTTAGGTAATTTAAGTTTAGGTATTTAGCTTAAGTTTGGGTGTTTAGCTTAAGTTAAATAAGGTGATGGTTAAATAAGATAAGTAATAATCTGCTAAGAGTGTGTGTATTTGAGTCGAGGTCGCGAGACCCGACTATGTTTTACCCAAGCCAGAGAATCTCTTGGAGACCTGGCTATATGTTCTTGTATCTTTTGCAGAAAGATTTTCAGGATGAAGGGGGGCGTAATCCTACTCGCCCTGATAGGACTGAGCATTGGAAAGCGAGGTGACCTGGAGGAATCCCACATCTATGGGTGCTCAGGAGAAAGAGCACCTATAGTAACCGACGGAAGTGGCGAACGGGACGTGGGGGAGACCGCCGTCTACGTCCACGAGGGAAGGTGGCCAGGGTGGCTGGGGTCCAATCGTCTCAGTACTCCAACCAGACCGGGTTCACGTACGGGGTGGCCTCCCTGCTGTGCCCCAGGGTACAGGTCGTTACCACAAGGGTTAGCGTCACCGTAGGGAAACGTGTATGTTTAACATGCAAGGGACACATTCCTTTGGATAGGTGGTGGTGGCTCAGAAAACTGAGCAAAGATATGAGAAACCCCGCAGTCGAGTGGGAACGGTTGGGGAACAATACCCACCGGATGATTACAGGGACTCACGGGGGATTAAATGTGTGCAAATTGAACTTTATATTATAAAGGGTCGAATGGCAGAAGAGGCCATGATTTTAAAGACTGTTTTAAAAGAAGCCTAGGAAAAAGGGGCATTCAAAATGGCCACCAGACCCCGTGACCAACTTATTGGGACATTTTTAAATGGTTCCTGCAGTCCTCAGACAGCTTTATGGATTCAGCCCACAGTAAGTTCTGGAAGCCGTTTCTGAGAGAACGAAACCAGACACCCACATATACATATAGATTGGATGCAGATCCAGTCAAGATCGGCCTGTAGATAAAGGCCATCTAAATGTTTAACCAGACAAAAGGGAACAGTTTCATATTCATGAGAAGAGCATCAAGGACATCACCAGGACATTAAAAACAATGAAGGTCATTCCAGACCAGAGATGGCCTGTTACCGGCCATCCAAGAACAGTTTAAAATATAATAACTACCCCGTTGTGCTCCCAGCCCGCCAAAATTAAAACAAAAGGCTAACCTGATTTGGCGCGAGATAGGGGCTTCTGATGAGAAGTATATCTGGGAACCCAGGGGTAGAAAGAAAAGACGGCCATCGTGGAAAGCGGTCCTCGTGGTGCTACCATCGTATCGGTGGCATCATCGCTAGAAGAAGGAGAAGAAGACGGTTCGAGCCGGCGTCCCGCCCCAGGGTAAAACATCGGGAGATCATCGACCAACCCCGGGCCGTTGACGAAACGGGAGACCATCGACCCACTCCAGCTCGGGGGAAGAGACAATAAGAAACTGAAGAAATGATGGGGGCCAGCCCGAGGCTCCTCTGACCGAGGTCGAGCAGACGATCCCCGACCCCGCCGACATCCAGACCAGCTGGTGTCCAGCCGTCCCCGACCCCCACCTCAGGAGAGAGGTGTGGCGCAGCTCGCTGGGGCTCCACCAACCACGTGGAGACGGGACACCTGAAAGGATCAAACGGAGACCTGTTTCAAAACCTTGCACATCCTAGTTGGATTGGTGAGCATGTTTCTGGCCCTTCATAATCAGATCTAGATAGGTTTAAGGGGGTGGACATTTAAGGGTATAATTAACATGAGTTGTTGTCCGTCGATGTTCCGTGTGTTTTCCCCATTTCATGATGATCTTTGTAGAGTATAATATGCCTGTATTTGCCTTAGTTAGTATTGTGTCGTTATGATTTGTTTGTGTTTTCCCCTCCCATGTACCCTCTTATTTGCTTGCATTTTGATTTGTTTTACATTATGCAATAAAATTCCATTTCGTTTCATCAAACTTGGTCTACAAGAGTTTTCTCTACATTGTAGTTCCTGCCCCAAAGTCCAGAGTACAGAATCTAAGGGGCGAGTGGGTCGAACCACTAATGGTTTTACTGTGCAAGAGAGAGAGGCCTCTAGAGAGAGAAACCGCTGCGATCTAAAACCCCTTACACTGGGACAAGTGGTGGGAACCGAATCAAGGGGTTTATATCTGTATGCGGAGGTCAGAGAGGGTATGCCCCGCAGGCATATCCATCATTTTCCACCGGCAGTGGCAAGACGCCGTGGAGGGGATGAAGTGGGATACCAGCCTGAAGGTGTGCGCGGTCCCATACTCCCCTATCCCAGTCAATGTCACTGAGCTTGTGCCCCGCCCACGACGCAAGCGGCAAGAACACCCAGGGAAGGGTGCCCCGCCACCACCAAGGGACCAGGGAATGGGCTGGTACTAGTGCCTACGGATCAGGTGCTGTACCAAGGGGTACACTACGCGGTAGCCTCCGTGATTTTAAATCTCACCGAGGTACACTTACCGGAGTGGTGCCCCAAGTAAACAAAGCAGCTATACCAGGCCCTATTAAAGGAGATGTTCAGCAAATTTTATGAGTTCGATTTCGCAAATGTCGACAAAACCGAACTGTACACCACACACCATGAATTTTGGGGTAATGCAGGGAGACAAAGAAGGGGAGCATGGAATGATGTTTTTACTGCGTTTAACACTGGGTCCTCTGTCATCAACAGTTTAGATGACAGAATTGCAGACCCAGATAAACAATTTAAAAACACAGTTAAAGAAAATCCTACTGGATGAGATCAAGGTAGTGGGCTTAGAGTTACATGAGGACCAGGCCATGACGGTCCATTTAAAAGAGATTATAGCGGAGCTGGAGAAGCACGCAAAGACTGTAAATGCCCTCATAAGAGAGGACAGAAATGCTTCGGACCAGGCTGCGCAGAACGAGGTGTGCATGCTGTATGGGGCGTGGTTGCTGGGCGAGGGCCGCAGTAACCTGGAGGATTTAAAACAGGGTTTAGTCCCCTCCTGGATCAGCAACAAGCACCTCGCAGCCCTCCATCCATTTGAAAATGCATTAAGCCCGTGCCAACTCCACCTAGCTTCTGAGGCCTGCTGAATACCAGTGGATTGTGGATGGTCTAACCACACCATTATGGGTATAGTAGTTAGGATGCCAGTCATGGGTAGGACAGCCCAACCCCCGCCGGTATACAGGGTTGAGAACATTGGAGTTATTCAGGGGGGTGCACACATTCATTTCACAGCGGTCCCACCTTACGTCATAAAGTGGGAGCACACTATGACAGGTATTGACCTCTCAGGGTGCCGGAGCCGGGGAGCACACATAATCCTGTG
>NC_140993.1:79839145-79944740 GCF_052327205.1 Somniosus microcephalus | reverse complement strand
TCTCCCTCCCCCTCTCCCTCCTCCTCCTCCCCTCTCCCCTCTCTCCCCTCCCTCTTCCCCTCCCCTCTCTCCCCCCTCCCTCTCTCCCCCCTCCTCTCCTCCCTCCTCTCACTGCCTCCCTTTCATTTCTCCCTCCTCCCCCTTTCACCTCCTCTCACTCACTCCCTTTCACTTTCTCCTCCCTGCCTCTCCCACTCCTCACTCCTTCCCTCCCACCCCTCAGTCTTTCTGGCCCTCCCCCTCCCCGGCCCTCTCCTCCGGCGCCGCTCGTGATATCGCGCTGCGGGGGCAACCGCCCAGGAGACTCCGTGCTCCCGGCCTGAGTCAGTGGACGCGCGAGCACGGGTACCCTCCTCCCTCTCCCTCCGGCGCCACTCGTGATATCGCGCTGCGGCGCAACCGCCCAGGAGACCCCGTGCTCCCGCCTGAGTCAGTAGACGCGCGAGCACGGGTATGGGGGCGGGGGGGGGGTTGGTAAAGAAAAAAAAGCTGTCGGCCAGCCTTCAGGGCGGGTAAAGAAGCCGGAGGCCATTTTGTCATGTCGGTTGGAAGCAGGCAAAATGTCTTTTTTTTTAAATAAAAAACTGCAAAATTTCTTTATTTTAAAAAAGGAGCTACAAAGTACAACATCGGAAATGTGTATATTTTAAAAGAATCCCTCCTAACTACAAAAGCCGAATTTTTTTAAGGAAAGAAGATATAAAGTTAGAAGATATGCTGGCAACATATGCTGAGGCTTCAAGGCTTGAGGCCTGAGGCCTGCAGGCATCAGACTTCGAGAAAAAATTGACATACTGGACTCATTTATTACACGCAAATAATATAATGAGCTAGTTGGGCTCCTAAATACTGAATTTGTGCTGCATAAAATCCCTCCACACGTACAGAAAGTGGGAAAAAAAATAAACTTACGAATCAAGATGGTTGACACTCCCTCGGTTCAAAACGATTAGGCCGCCCACACACGCACCAATTGGTCGACCGTCATGTCACCGAAGGTAGGATTGTCAATCGTCCTGTCACTCGACTCTAGGAGGGCCCGCACGCGCGGACGAACCCGCCCCCGCCACGCAGCGATTGGTCGACCGTCGGGTCGCTCGACCGTACGATTGGTCGACCTTAACAGATAATGAGCGGAATTTTGAACGTTTTTTGGATACCGCGGGCGCAATTTTTGTCCGACCCGAAACATAAATACACTTATGACCGTTCTGGAATCGTAAGCTTTCTTTTGATGTAACGCACGTGTAGGTACGCTCTATAACTTTAGAGTGTATAGCCGGACAGACAGACAGACGGAAGGACAGACAGACAGACAGACAGATCGACCGCTTTATATAGTAGATAGATAGATAGAAGATAGATAATTGAATATAGAGATAGAAGATAGATAGATAGATATTCAAGGCTGAGATAGATAGATTTTTGGACTCTAGGGGAATCAAAGGATATGGGGATCGGGCAGGAAAGTGGAGTTGAGGTCAAAGATAGGAACATAGGAACAAGAGTAGGCCATTCAGCCCCTCGACCCTGTTCCACCATGCAATGAGATCATGGCTGATCTGCGACCTAACTCCATATACCTGTAGGAGTTCGCAATAATTTTGAATTTTCCTACAGTTCCGAAGATTAATTATTTTGATTAAAGAATACCTGGGTGATATACCTTTAAAAATCCAGGGACCAAAATGGCCACCAGACCGCATGGCAGAAGACAAGGAATTGAAAAGGCAGCTTGTGTGTGTGTCTGTGAAAAAGGTGAAGATCAAAGATGGCTGACCAGACTGCCAATCAAAGACAGTTCAGCAAGTTCCCCCTCCCTGCAGAGACAATCGATGTGTTTACAGAAACTGCTACACAAAGGATTAACCACTTGAGACTGGTTTCAGTCTGACCACAAGGACAATGACTTTTGTTTACACTACTCAAGCAATCAAGGAAATAGTTCAAACCACGGCAGCTTTATTCAAAGGACACATTTAAACTGCAACTTTATTCAAAGCCATCACAGACAATTGAAGACACATTTAAACGGGGAAAAGGAACAGTTTAAATGAATGGGTAATTCATCAAAACCCATTATAGACAATGGGGGCAGTTTGAATCCCTTTTGTTTAGCCCAGATACATCCGGATCTGGGCGGGAAGGGTTCGGCCCCAAATGGGGTATAAAATGGGGTATAAAAGATAGCTTCTCAGAAGCTCTCTCTCTCTCTGTGGCCTTGCCTCCGTGCCTCTACAATGTGGGAGCCTGCCTGAAGAAGTGGAACACCAGCAGTTTACTTTTAAAATACTGGGGTGTTTTAACTTCAGGGCAGTGAAGATCAAAGATCGCAGGGCACGGAGAAGGCGTTTTCATTGGTGAGCATATATTTTTCTGGCCCCTTTACAAAGCAACTTAGGATAGGTATAGGGGTGGGAATTAAGTGGGAGTTTTGTTAGAACTGTGATTCTAGTCAATTTTCCCTCGTTGTGTCCGTTTCTCCTCCCCTATTTAAGTAAGACGGTGTTGCACTAGCAGAAAAGTGCTATAGTGAACACTGAGTTCTGTATTGAAACTGTATTAAAAGGGGTGTTGCACCAAGCAGAGAAGTGCTGTGGTGAACACTGTGTAGATGTTTTTAAAGTACTGTATTTAAAACTGTATTAAAAGGGGTGTCGCACCAAGCAGAGAAGTGCTGTGGTGAACACTGTCTAGCTGTTTTTAAAGTACTGTATTTAAAACTGTATTAAAAGGGGTGTTGCACCTAGCAGAGAAGTGCTGTGGTGAACACTGTGTAGCTGTTTTTAAAGTACTGTATTTAAAGGAGTGTTGCACTGAGCAAGGAGCGCTCTAGTGGACACTGCGTGTACTGCGTTAAGCAAAAGTACTGTACCAGGCATAAGTGCTGTATCGATTACATTTTAAGTTGTTTCTTTTTGTTTCAATAAATACTGGTCTGTTTTGCACCCAAACCACGAGTCACGTTTTTCTGTCCACATTGCTACCGAATAAGTCCGGCGGTCAGAACCAGGAATAGGGGAGCGCTTCGAAACCGCACGGGGGTCCCTGGAGCAGCTCAGAGGCTTCTGACTGGCCAGAGACAATAACCCCAACCCCGCTAGTGTTTAATTCCTACATACCCGCCTTTGGCCCATATCCCTTAATCCCTTTGGTTAACAAAAAGCTATCAATCTCAGATTTAAAATTAACAATTGATCTAGCATCAATTGCCGTTTGCGGAAAAGAGTTCCAAACTTCTACCACCCTTTGTGTGTAGAAGTGTTTCCTAATTTCACTCCTCAAAGGTCTGGCTCTAATTTTTAGACTATGCCCCCTAGTCCTAGAATCCCTAACCAGCGGAAATAGTTTCTCTCTATCTACCCTATCTGTTCCCCTTAATATCTTGAAAACTTCGATCAGAGCACCCCTTAACCTTCTAAATTTGAGGGATTACAACCCTAATTTGTGTAATCTCTCCTCGTAACTTAACCCTTGAAGTCCAGGTTTCATTCTGGTAAACCTACGCTGCACTCCCTCCAAGGCCAATATATCCTTCCTAAGGTGCAGTGCCCAGAACTGCTCACAGTACTCCAAGTGTGGTCTAACCAGGGTTTTGTACAGCTGCAGCATAACTTCTACCCCCTTGTATTCTAGTCCTCTAGATATAAAGGCCAGCATTCCATTAGCATTTTTGATTATTTTCTGTACCTGTTCATGACATTGCATCAGCCATGATCTTATTGAATGGCTCGAGGGGCTGTATGGCCTACTCCTGCTCCTAATTCTTATGTTCTTGGAGCCCAGGGCCCCAAGAATTCTTAAGCATCAGGTCTGTCCATTTTAGGCTTTGATATCGGTTGAAGCCTAAAAAGAATTTTTGGAATCCTCTTTGAGGCTCTTCCACCTGTGGTGTATGTAACCTGTTCCACCTTAAGAGAACTTAAGCCTGTTCCACCTTAAGTGATGTACTACTTTCTCTGGCTGCTGTATACGTAATACCGGTGGTGACCACCGGTATATAAGTACTGTGTAGTGATATTGTATTTAGTATAGTCCTTACCTCCAACTAGTAAAGACCTGTTGAACTTTATTCTGTAGTCTGTGTCAGTAATTAATCTTAATACAACTGGAACACACAGACTTAACAGTGGCGACGAGTCCGATTCTTACCCTGCGGCAGTTTATATCCACGGCGGCTTCGTCCACAGAACGGGCGTCGAAGAGAGGCATCCACCCTCATCACCCTGCTGGAAGACACGTCGCGCGGCAGGCATCGAGAACCCGGAGTGCAGAAGACATCCTGAACTCGAAGCCTCCATCAGCGGCAGTCAGCTATCTTCTTTCTACCTCGGTGGTGGGTAAGCCGGTCAGCGACGCGAGCAGAAAGTCGGCCGCGTTGGCTGTACAGATGGGGGGAGGAAGACGGAGGAATAAGGGCGGTGAGATCGATCGTGACCGGAGATAAGGGCCGGGCCGCATTCGGGCCGAAAGGCGCAGCGCGGGGACATCGATCGCGGCTGGTGATAAGGGCCGGGCCGCTTTCGGGCCAAAAAGGCGCAGCGTCTGGGGCGACTGAAGGCGCGAGAGCCGCGGTGAAGGCGAACGCAGCCGGTGCTAATAACCGGGCTGCAAGAAGGGCTGCGAGGCGCGACATCGGGGAAGCGCGAATGCCCGAGGGAGCCGCGGTGAAGCGGAGACAGCGTCGGGGGAGTTACTAACCGCTGGGAAAGGGGAGCAGCAGCGGCACGCCAAACGCCATTGCAGCCAGTGGGTGAAGACCGCCAAGCGCGGGAAAACCGCCATTTTGTAGGCGGAGGACGAAGACAAGAGCGGGAAGCCGCCATCTTGGGATAAAATAAATTGCAACGATGCCTAAACATGGGAACATTGATACCTTTGATGGCGACATCGAAGATTGGGCCATGTATGTAGAACGCATACAAAATTATTGTAAAGCAAATAAAATCCCAGATGCAGAGAAAGCACTAACGTTATTGAACTTAATGGGTGCGAAGACATACGGGCAATTGAAACACCTTTTATCACCAGATGAACCAGCGGATAAGACGTTCGAGGAGATTGTTACTGTCCTGAAAAATCATCTAAACCCCACGCCGCTGATGCTAGCGGAACGATTTAAATTTTACAGCAGAAGGCAGCTGAAGGATGAAAGCAATGCTGAATACTTAATGGAATTGCGTAAGCTAGCAAAAGACTGTCAGTTTGGAACGGGACTAACAGACGCGCTAAGAGACAAATTTGTGTGTGGATTATTAAAAGAAGATACACAAAAGCGACTGCTCGAGGAGAATGAGCTGACGCTTGAGAAAGCGGTCACTATGGCAGCAGCACACGAAGCCGCAGCGAGAGGCACGGCAGTAATGCAGCTACGGTCACCGGAACACAGTACAAATAAATTGGGTTTGAGTACTGTAAAATGTTATCGTTGTGGAAAGACAACACACGATCAGAACCAGTGTTGGTTTAAAAACCAAGAATGCAGAACGTGTAGCAGGCTTGGCCACATAGCTAAAGTATGCCAGTCAGGAAAGAAGACCAGCAACAAAAAGTCACCTCAGCAACAAGAATCAGAGACCACTGAAAGGCGTTATCCAAACCGAATCAGAAGGCCTCCTGAGAGACTGAACCTTTGAACTGTTTATACCTGAAGTTATATATGTATATATGTTATTATGTTATGTTAAATGGGGATATGACTGTTAAGCTAAAAAGGGAGGATTGTGGTGTATGTAACCTGTTCCACCTTAAGAGAACTTAAGCCTGTTCCACCTTAAGTGATGTACTACTTTCTCTGGCTGCTGTATACGTAATACCGCTGGTGACCACCGGTATATAAGTACTGTGTAGTGATATTGTATTTAGTATAGTCCTGACCTCCAACTAGTAAAGACCTGTTGAACTTTATTCTGTAGTCTGTGTCAGTAATTAATCTTAATACAACTGGAACACACAGACTTAACACCACCCTTTTAAAAACTCGACCGCCTCTTCCAATGCTGCAGCAGAAGACCCCCTCCTGCTGGTGAGAATTCCGACCAGAGTCCATTTTGCATAGGAAATGGAGAAGTGCTTTCCTGTGACCTACCTTGGTGCTTCTTCTAGGTGCCACATGGGGGCTAGTGCTGTAAGAGATGGTTGGCTGCTGAATTAGAACAAGAACCTCATAGGGCTGAGATGGCCCTTGTGTTTTGTCAGTTAACTCCTGGGAAGGACCTGCGGTGGGCAACATTTTTGTGTCGGCCTCTGAGGGTCTAGGCCACAGGCCTAGCAAGTTCTGCTGTCCTGAATGTCAGCTGCATCAAGTCCACTGTCGGTCCACTATGCTACTGTTACTTATCCTAGGTTCAACTGATCAGTTGAGTGGCAGATGTAATGGTTTCCATCACATTCTGTTTGCCTGAAAGTGTTTCCTGTAAGTTAGCCCCAAGGGTGTAGGGCTCTCTCTCTCTCACGAGCATGTCGCCCAGGGCTACAGTTTGTGCTTCCGAATAGAATGCGCTGGATGATTTCTATGGGGGACGGAAATGGTCACAGACTGCAATGAACCTGCCACATGCTCCTTTTATATCTACAGTGAGGAAAAAGTTTCCCTGCTCTTGCTGCATATGGAGGCAGTGGACTCTGTTGTGACCCCTATTATCTGCCTATACATAGGTGTGCCTCCCCATTAGATTTGAGACCCCTAGCTCTGCAGTCAAGTGAAACTTACTCATAGCCTCTGCTAGGGAACAAGAGCACTCATCCACTCCCCACTCCGCTGGTTCCAAGCTCTGTGAATTACCTGGTGCTTTGTTCCACAGCCCTACTATCTTGAGGTGAAAGGCTCCAGGCTGGTTAGCATGTGATGAAGTGAATGAAATCAATCTTGGGAGGGAGAGAAGCAGATGGGGCAGGCACATCATCATCTTCCTCTTCATCATCAAAGTCCACCAACAGATAGCTTATTCCCTCGTCTTCCTCCTCCTGTTCCCCTCACCTTCCCCCTTCCCACTGTTGCAGTGACTGATCTGTGGAAGAGTAGGAAATGAGTAAAGAACTGATGTGCTGCACCCAGGATGAGTGAAGAGATAGAGACAGCTCTAAAAGTTTTCTGCTGGTTGGGTTCTTGAAAATGCTGTACCAACCTCTGTAGTGTATGTACCTTTAAGACAGAACTACTTTTATAGCTCCTGTATACTGTAAGTACCGGCAGTGACCACACCTGTATATAAGCCTTGCGCATGCCTCTGTACCCCCAGTCTTGAGACGACCCTCCTCCAGTAAATACCTGTTGATTGTTAAGTTACAGATCCGTGTGGTTATTGAAAAACATCATACTCTCAGAATCACGGATCTAACAGTGGCGACGAGTGTCGATTCGAATCTACCTGCAACTCTGCATTTCCCTTCGAGGATTCGCTCCGGGAGGGCGGTGGAAGAAAGTCGAGGCCAGAAACACGGGCGTCGACCACGAGCAACCGTCCAGTCATCCAGCAGAGATTGAACATCGCAGGGGAGGCTGTGGAGAGCCGGGCTTGGTTCCCCAGCCACGACGATCAGCAAGAGACTGATGACAGGTACAGCATACACCCTTCCTGGACAGCGGCAGCTGGAGCCGACCGACGGCGGAAACAAAGCCGAGCAGCGTCGACAGGGTAAGACCGAGGGTGAAGCGCACAGGGCGCAGCCGGGGGTTGAAAACCGAGCGGCGTCGAGAGAAAAAAAAACAGAGAGAGAGAGGGTAAAGCATCAGCCGGGTTCAGGACCGAGCGGCGGAAACGAAAAAAAAACCGCGCAGAGCACGGCCAGGGCTCAAGGGCTGAACAGTGTCCGCGGGGAGAAGAAGGGAGAGCGCGGGAGATGCCATTGAGCCGCGAAGAAGGAAGAGCGCGGGAGACGCCATTTTTGGAAGCCGCAGCGGAGAAGAAGGGTGAGCGTGGGAAGGAAGGAAAGCGCAGGAGACGCCATTTTGTGCCAGCGGAGAAGAAGGGGAAGATGGGAGATGCCATTTTTGACAGTTAAATCACACCCAGGGATGCCGAACAGTGACAGTATCTCTACATTCGACAATGAAGTCGAAGATTGGGCGACATATGTGGAACGTATTGAGGTGTACTGCAGGGCGAATGAAGTGCCAGATGCTAGGAAAGCACTGGTTTTGTTAAATTCCATGGGTGCAAAAACTTATGGGTTACTGCAAAACCTAATAACCCCAGAGAAGCCAGTGAACAAGAATTTCGAAAGCATAGTAGAAATCCTACAGGACCACTTAAACCCCACACCGCTGCTGATAGCAGAACGATTTAAGTTCCATAAAAGGAACCAACACAAAGACGAAAGCAATGCTGAGTACCTAACGGAACTGCGCAAGCTATCGAAACACTACCAGTTTGGAGCGGGACTAGCAGATACGTTAAGGGACAAGTTTGTGTATGGGCTGCAAAGTGAAGGAACCCAGAAACGGCTTCTATCAGAAAAGGATCTTACGCTGGACAAGGCTTTCAGTATGGCAGTATCACACGAAGCAGCCGCAAGGGGCGCTGCAGAGATACAACGGAGACCGCAAGAATATGGCACCAATGAAATGTCCTATGGAACAGGGAAGTGCTATCGCTGCGGCAGAACAACACATGACCAGAAGGATTGTTGGTTCAAGGACCAAGTGTGCAGACAGTGTGGAAAAGCAGGACACATAGCAAGAGTCTGCAGGTCTGGGAAGTAAACCAACAGTAAGAAATCTCCACAGGAGAACTACAAAAAGGTACACCAGGTGATGGACAGTGGCTAGGACGAACAGAAAAGTGACACAGACTCCGGAAGCAAGGAGCTGGGTTCTCTGAAACTACATAAGGTAACCAAAATGGAGGATCACCAGACTATCTGGGTTACACTCAAGATAGACAGAGTCCAAGTGAAAATGGAATTGGACACAGGATCAGCCCTAACAGTCATAAACCAAAGGGACTATAAGCGGCTATTTTCACATATACCCTTGAAAGCTACAGAGATTGTCTTGAAGACGTACACGGGGCAAAAAGTCTACCCCAAAGGAAAAATAAGGGTGAAAGTGATATATAAATGCCAGGAAATACCTAAAATGGATATATATGTATTGCCAGATGGAGGACCACCACTGCTAGGATGGAATGGATCCGGAAGATACAATTAGATTGGCATTCCAATCAGGCACTGAAGGTTGAGGCCAAAAAGGATGACGACGTCACACCTGGACGACTGTCAAAAATGCTAACTGACGCAAAAGAAGTGTTCCAGGAGGGACTCGGAACACTAAAAGGTATAACAGCAACGATTAAAATAGAGGAAAATGCAAGCCCAAAGTTTCTGAAGGCCAGACCAGTGCCTTATGCGATCAGACCAGCTGTCGAAGCAGAGCTGGAAGGGTTGGAACGTTCAGGAGTACTGTCCAAAGTAGACTGGAGCGAGTGGGCTACACCCATCGTTCCTGTAATGAAGAGGTCGTTGAGTAATACGCCTGGGGAACCAAAGAAGGTCCGCATCTGTGGGGATTTTAAGGTGACAGTGAACCCAGTCCTTCACACGGTACAATATCTACTTCCACGAATTGAGGATATTTTCGCCTCGCTATCTGGAGGTAAATGCTTCACCAAAATTGATCTAGCCCAGGTGTACTTGCAAATGGAGGTAGAAGAAGCTTCAAAACAATACCTTACGATTAACACCCATAAAGGTCTCTATCAATACAACCGGCTGGTGTTCAGGGTAGCATCGGCTCTGGCTATTTGGCAAAGGGCAATGAATCAAGTCCTGCAAGGGATTCCAGGGACCCAGTGTTATTTGGACGACATCCTGGTCACGGGCGAAAATGACAGTGATCACCTCGCCAACTTGGAGAAGGTGCTCACCAGATTAAAGGAGTATGGGCTACGAGCTAATTGCCACAAGTACGAGTTTTTCCAGAAACAGATCTCGTATTGTGGCCACGTCATCGATGAAGAGGGGTTACATAAGTCCCCTGAAAAGATTCAGGCAGTAGTCAAGGCTCCAGCACTGGAAAATGTGTCACAACTGAGGTCGTTCCTCAGGCTGGTAAACTACTACCACAAGTTCTTACCAAATTTGTCGACGGTATTACACCCACTGAACACCCTACTGCAAACAGGGGTACCATGGAAGTGGAATGATGAACGTAGACGAGCTTTCCAGAAGTGTAAAGAATTGATCACATCAAAAGAGGTGTTGGCCCATTTCAACCCAGCACTACCAATTTGTTTGGCATGTGATGCATCAACCTATGGTATTGGAGCGGTGCTGTCACACAAATTCCCAGACGGGTTGGAGAGGCCAGTAGCCTTTGCGTCTCGGTCACTAACCTCAGCCGAGCGCAACTACGCCCAGATTGACAGGGAGGCCCTCAGCCTAGTATGGGGAGTAAAAAAATTCAACCACTATCTGCATGGGCAGAAGTTCACCTTGCTGACTGACCACCAACCACTTATCTCCATCTTTAATCCTAAGAAAGGCGTTCCAGTGATGACTGCACAACGGTTACTAAGATGGTCCCTGTTTCTAGGGGCAAATCAATATGAAATAGAATATAAAGGTACGAAACAGCATGGAAACGCTGATGGGCTATCGCGCCTGCCACTGCCTACTGTGGAGGAAGCACCAGCAGTGGACCCTATCGAGATATTTTATTCGTCAATAATTGAACGATTGCCAGTAACGAACACGGATATAGAGGAGACCCGCAATGATCCGACGCTGTCTCGGGTATATGATTTGACGGTGAGGGAATGGCCAACACACTGTTGCCAGCATGCTCATCCAGAAGAGAACAGCTGTCAGTATGCCAGGGGACAGTGATGTGTGGATCCAGAGTGGTGATTCCACCCAAGTTAAGGGAGAGAGTGCTAAATGAGCTACATGAAGGTCATCTGGGGGAAGTGAAAAGGAAAAGCCTTGCTAGGGCTTATGTGTGGTGGCCGGGAATCGATCAACAAATCGAAGACCTAACCAAGAGCTGCTCAGGATGCCAGAAGGTCCAAAATGCACCACCACATGCCCCTCTACACCCATGGGAGTGGCCCTCCTCTCCATGGCAATGGGTGCATATTGTTTTCTCTGATCCATTCATGGACTCAATGTTCTTAATAGCAGTGGATGCTCATTCGAAGTGGCCTGAGGTGATAAAAATGTCCTCAACCACTAGAGAAAAAACGATTGCAGTCCTACGGACCATATTTGCCAGAAACGGCTTGCCAGAGCAATTTGCTCTGATAATGGACCACAGTTTGTGTCCGAAGAGTTTCGAAAATTTATGAGAAGGAATGGGGTAAGGCATTACACATCCGCCCCGTATCATCCAGCCACAAATGGATTGGCTGAGAGGTTCGTACAAACCTTTAAAAAGGCGATAAAGGCCATGTGCGACGATGAAATTCCACTACAGCATAAGATGGACAATTTCTTATTAGCCTACCGAAACGCGACACATGCAGTTACCAACCAGACCCCGGCCATGATGTTCTTTAACCGAAGGTTGAGATCTCGTCTGGACTTGCTCAGACCAAATGTGCGAAGAAATGTTGAGGATAAACAATTCCAGCACATCAATGAGAAGCCGACAAGGAGCTTCAATGTAGGACAACCAGTGTTGGCCCGTGACTACCGAACAGAGAAATGGCAACCCGGAACGATATGCACAAGGCAGGGGCCATTAATGTACACAGTGGATGTCGGGGAGAACATTGTGAGACGCCACGTCGATCAGATCTTAGCGTCACAGGAACGAGTCAACCCCATGTCTCGCGTACCTGGGGATGAACCCGACATACCGGTAGCATCTACCTCAGAACCAGTAGCAGTGGAAACCGATGAACTACCCAATGAAAAGGGGCCAGAATCGCCTCCGCACCAAGAACAAGAACCTCAGGAAAGTCGCTATCCCGAAAGGATCAGGAAGCCGCCCCAAGACTGAATCTATAAATGGACTATTGTTGTTTAATGTACATGTTAAAGTGTTGATTGTTATTTGAATATTAGGGGTACTACTAATCTAAAAGGGGAGGAATTGTAGTGTATGTACCTTTAAGACAGAACTATTTTTACAGCTCCTGTATACTGTAGTACCGGCAGTGACCACACCTGTATATAAGCCTTGCGCATGCCTCTGTACCCCCAGTCTTGAGTCTACCCTCCTCCAGTAAATACCTGTTGATTGTTAAGTTACAGATCCGTGTGGTTATTGAAAAACATCATACTCTCAGAATCACGGATCTAACAACCTCGTCGTCTCCCAGAGTCAAGGTGGAGTGCCACTACAGCAGCCGCTCTTCGTATACCATCATATCTCTGATGTCCAAGATCCCCCTGTTGGTGGCATGCCTCTCCTGGGCATTATGAACAAGTTTTGCTGGAATGAGATTCACCGCATTAACTGAAGGCAAGCATTAGTAGGATTTCTCCCAGATGATAGCAGACAGCCGATGTAACAGAAGAGTGCTGGAAGGACCGTGTCACAGGAGAAGATGGAGTTGTAAAGGGCTACATGTAAGTAAGGCTAGTGAGGGGAGGTCCACATGTAGGTGGAAGAGTTAGAGGGCCATTGGCTGGTGTGCTGTGCATGAAGACATCATTCCATTTTAAATGTCAGGATGATCAGTGTTGGGTGGGGCGGGGTGGGGGGGGGGGGGTGGTGGTCCCATGATGCCCAACTGAAAAGGGGACAGTGGCAGTTCATTTCTCGTGATTTCTGCTCTCATTAGGTCAGGTGTCCTAGGGAGTAAGGGAGGAAACATTCAGTCCTATTGCCACCTCTCCGTACATTGCTCGGAAAACATCATTTACAGGCTTTCTTCCCTGTGAGCCCACTCTCACCGTGTGCATTTCATACATCAGGGTCTGGAGGTCTGCATTGAAGAAGTTCCGGGCTCACTGCTTTGGTCTCCTAGTTGATGGTGAACTGGCTGGGAATGCTCTCCCACGTCTGGAAGTAGCTGACATTCTTATGCCCAGCTACCGATATGAAAGTCACCTTGAAAAGGCAGAGAAATCCCCTAATAAGAAATCAGTGCAATTGCAAAAACCTTTAAAATCCTACAGCAACAAGATTCTTCCCCACCCCTACTCCCACCCCAAGCACTCTACTCCCGTTTCACATGGGATTCTCTCATCTGTGGCCTGCTGCATAATATGCAGATGGGCTGACACTGCAAATTCTGGCAAGGTCAATGATGCACATCACTGGCAGCTGGAAGTCCTGCCCCTCTACTACAACTGCAGAGCAAATGTGGAGCCTTGAAATCTACATAAAATAGACATGTTGTTAAGTGAATTTTGCACTGCTCAGACTTATTTTTAACTAAGGGTGAATTTTTGACGTTTAACAGCTGCTCCAAAGGCTGGGCAACTCAAGTCTACATCCTTGTCTCAACTGACATTTGCACTTTAGCTTTCCCTAGATGGTAATCTGTGAATCATCAGTCATAGCACCAGCAGAGGTGCCTAGCCAACAGCAGGTAGGTCATCTTGGCAGAAGTTGCATCTGAGGTATCACCTTAGGTGCTCCACCTGGCAGCGAACATTTACAGTCACCTCCCAATCCTTATAGTTAGAACAGGCTATTAAGAGAGTGGAGATAAAATACTTTTAAAATTTGTTTAGATTTGGATGCTGTCCGGATGCTTCCTCTTGCACCTAACACAAAGGAACACATAAACAGGCAAGCCCATGCTTCCAATGAACCTGAAACATGATCTTATGTGTGAAGTAATCTGGGAGTTAGCATGCCCACTAAACTCTTCACGTTACTGATAACCTTATTAGAAATTAGCAAGAGATGCCTTGCCTCACTGGAAATTAGCAAGAGATGCCCAGTCCTGGTCTCTATGATTGATGGACTAATAACACTTTGACAGACCATACACCCCAGACTATAAACTGCAAATCAGGTTTATTAAGAAGTAAAATTAAACAGAAGCAAAAGCAAACAGAAGAGATTTCACTAAATCATAATACCTCACATAATCCCAGGTGTCCCTTTTAAAACAGTAAGTCAATAAAACTTTAGTAGTTCTCTGTGCCTATTTAAACAACTTGCATTCTTGATTAAACACTTTTATGTGAGAAAGACAACTTTGTAAAGCCCAAAGTATGCCTTCACTCAAGCAAAAGTACAGAAGAAAAGGGAACTAAGTTTATATTTCTCTGTCATGCCCTGTCCAATCTTATCTTGTCCATGAGACCCATCTCCTGCTCTCTCAACCCTATTCCCACTAAACTGGTGACCACCCAACTTCCTTTCCTGGCCACCATGCTAGCTGACATTGTAAACGATTTCCTCTCCTCAGGTACTTTCCTCCATTTCTTTCAAAACTGCCATTAATTATCATGCCCCTCCTCAAAAAGCTCACCCTTGCGAACTACTGCCCCATCTCCAACCTCCCTTTCCTCTTGAATGTGCTATTGCTTCCCAAATCACAACTTCATGTTTGAAAGTCACTAATCAGGTTTTCACCCCTGCCACAGCACTGATACGGCCCGAATCAAAGTCACAAATGACATCCTCTATGACTATGACCATGGTGCACAATCCATCCTTCTTGACTTCTCTGCAGCTTTTGACATGGTCAACCATACCATCCTCCTCCAATGCCTCTCCTTTGTTGTTCAGCTGTGTGGGACTGACCCTGCTTAGTTTCAGTCTTGCTTAACCAATTGTAGTCAGAAGTAACAGAAACGGTTGATGAGGGTAGTGCGGTTGATGTTGTGTGTATGGACTTTCAAAAGGCGTTTGACAAAGTACCACATAATAGACTTGTAAGCAAAATTAACACCCATGGGATTAAAGGGACAGTGGCATCATGGATATGAAATTGGCTAAGGGGCAGAAAGCAGAGAGTAATGGTGAATGGTCATTTTTCAGACTGGAGGGAAGTATACAATGGTGTCCCCTATTAGGACCACTGCTCTTTTTGATATGTATTAATGACCTGGGCTTGGATATACAGGGCATAATTTCAAAGTTTGCAAATGACTCAAAACCTGGAAATGTAGTAAATAATGATGAGGATAGTAACAGACTTCAGGAGACATAGACAGACTGGTGGAATGAGCAGACACATGGCAGATGAAATTTAATGCAGAGAAGTGTGAAGTGATACATTTTAGTAGCAAGAATGGGGAGAGGCAATATAAACTAAATGGTACAATTTTAAAGGGGGTGCAGAACAGGGAGACCTGTATGTACACACATCTTTGAAGGCGGCAGGACATGTTGAGAAGGTAATTAAAGAAGTATATGGGATCCTTGGTTTTATTAATAGAGGCATAGAGTACAAAAGCAAAAAAGTTATGCTAAACCTTTATAAAACACTGGTTAGTCCTCAGACGGCATATAGTGTTCAATTCTAGGCACAACACTTTAGGAAGGATGTCAAGGACTTAGAGAGTTTGCAGAAGAGATTTACCAGAATGGATGAAGAACTTCAGTTATGTGGAGAGACTGGAGAAGCTGAGCATGTTCTCCTTAGAACAGAGCAGGTTAAGAGAAGATTTGATAGAGGTGTTCAAAATCATAAAGAGTTTTAATAGAGTAAATAAGGAGAAACTGTTTCCAGTGGCAGATGGGTCAGTAATCAGATGACACATATTTAAGGTGATAGGCAAAAGAACCAGAGACGACAAGAGGAATTTAAATTTTACGTAGCGAGTTGTTGTGATCTGGAATGCACTGCCTGAAAGGGTGGTGGAAGCAAACGCAATAGTAACTTTCAAAAGGGAATTGGATAATTACTTGAAAGAAACTTTTTTTACAGGGCTATGGGAAAAGAGCAGGGTAATAGGACTAATTGGATAGCTCTTTCAAAGAGCTGGCACATGCACGATGGGCCGAATGTTGGGAGGACTCGTAAAAATCAACATTTCATTGTGCAGTACACGCGTCTGCTGCATGTATGACAAATAAAATTGAATTGAATTGAATGGCCTCCTTCTGTGCTGTATCATTCTTTGATTCCAACCTCCTGCAATGGCTTCTCTTCTCACCACTGCACCTTTACCTCTGGAGTATCTCAAGGATCTATCATTGGCCCCCTCCTATTGCTGATGTACATGCTGGCCCTCGGCAACATCATCCAAAGGCATGTGAGGTTCCACATGTACACTAACAACACTCAGCTATATCTCAGCATTACCTCTCTCAATCCCTCCACTATCTTTGTGTTGACAGCCTGCTTGTCCAACTTCTGTTCCTGGTGAGCTGCAATTGTCTCCAATTAAACATTGGGAAGATGGAAGCCATTGTCTTTGACTCCCATCTAAAGACTTCGTTCCCTAGCCACTGTTTCAATCCCTCGCCCCATCACTGTCCCAGACTGAAACAGACTGTTCACAACCCTGGCATTCTATTTGACCTCAAGCTGAGCTTCTGACCATATACTCTTCATCACAAAGATCGCTTACTTCCACGACCGTAACAGTGCCCGTCTCTGCCCCTGCTTCAGCCCATCTGTTACCAAAACCCTCATCCATGCATTTTCTTACCTCCAAACTTGACTATTCCAATGCTGTCCTGGTCGGCCTCCCACCTTCCACCCTCCAAAAACTTGAGCTCATCCAAAACTCTGCTACTCGTATCCTAACCAGCACCAAGTCCTGCTCACCCATCACCCCTGTGTTCGCTGACCTACATCAGCTCTTGGTCCACCAATGCTTCAAATTTAAAACTCTCATTGACAAACCCCTCCATGGCCTCACCCCTCCCAATCTCTGTAACCTCCTCCAGCCCTACAACCTTCCGAAAACTTTGCAATCCTCCAACTCTGGTCTCTTACGCATCCCCACTCCCTTCACTCCACCATTGGTGGCTGTGCCTTCAGCCGTCTAGGCCCGAAGTTCTGGAATTCCCTTCCTAAACCTATAGGGGGAAAAAATTGGTTGCTTTGTGCCTCCCGTTAGCACTCTAAGAGGCCGCTAATGGGGTGCAAACGCCGCCAACGTCTCCCGTGAAATTCAGTGGGAGGTTAGCGACGACGCTAACCATTAGCACTCTGTGGCGCTGCGCCACCGGCGATGACATTATCGCCATGCACAGAGCCCTGCTCGCGTCCCGGCCATGATCTTTGGTAGTGCCCCCTGACTTACCGCCGGATATTATGTCCAATGGGGTCAGGGGGCCTACCTGCAGCCAGGGCGGCTATTTAAAGGTGAGGTGCTGGGCGGCCATTTTTGTTGCTGGCTGCCTGGCAGCACCTACCTCCGCTGCCGCCCCCGGCCTCCTTACCTGCGCCCCTGCGGCGTGTCGGCTGTGCTCCATGAGCCCGGCACTTCTCTTGAGTGCCGGGCTCTTTTGCCGGCACTCCCGATCCCCGGGGGCCCAGCTGGGCCCCAGGTCGCGCTGCGCAAGGCCCCTCCCCTTTAAGAAGGGGAGGAAGGCCTGCAATACCGCAGCATGTAGCGCCATGATATTCTCTCGCAGCGCCCCAAGAGGGAGGTGGAGCACTTCCAGTAGTGCCCCGCTTTCTTCTTGGGGCACTACCACTCAATTTCGGTTGGGAGGGCACTAATTTTTCTGGGGCGCTACTTTTAACGCCCAAAGGGGTCATGACTCAATTTTTCGCCCATAGCCTCTCCGCCTCTCTTTAAAGCCATCAGTAAAAGCTACTTCTTTAAATAAGCTTTTAGTCACCCCCTCGGGATATCTCCTTCTTTAGCTTGGTATCAATCTTTGTCCAATTACGTTTCTATGATGCATCATGGGATGTTTTCCTACATCAAAGGCACTATATAAATGCAAGTTGTTGTTGTTGTAGTTAGACTATGAGCATGGAGCTGTCAATCAGCATCCTGGATAAAATGCCTGCTCTAATAGATTCAGATGTTGGATCAGCGATCCCAACAAATAGCAATGTTTCCTTCTACTAGTCTGGTAATAAGTCTTTTAAACAATTACATCTTTATACACAGAGAGACTATGAAAGGCTACCTGTTAGTTTTTTATCCCTTGACTAATTAATTACCAGATGAAACAGACTGTTTCAGCCAACCCTACTGTAATAGCAACCTGTGAAAGCATCCTCCTCCTATCTAAGCTACAGCCATGCATAGTTTCCACAAATGCAATTAAACAGATCGGTGAAGAAAAAGAACTCAAAGACATCCTGGTTACATAGCTATGAGCCAGAGAATGTGTATAATCCTCCTGTCAAGCCTGTATGAAGTCAAAGCAGTAACAAAATTGAAGTGATCACAGGGACTAGCTCTCATGAAGAAATATTCAAAATATAAGGGCTAATTCCACATTCCCTTGCTCCCAGCAGAAAAGTTGTGCTCGAATGGGAGTGTGGATCAGCGATAATGTTACAACATTGTAGCCCTAATTCTCCGACCAAGTTTTTTTAGAAGTGTGATTCCTCACTGGAACTCCGCGATTGCAGATTTAGCTTATAGAGCCTTTTATGAAATGAAACAAAATAGATCTCTGATTCATCACAAAGATACTATTGGGGTAAAAGAGGTCTTCCCTCCTCTCAAGCGGACCTCCTGAGATAAGGGGTCGACACTTGCCCTATAGCAACCACAAATTCACCAGACGGACACCTTGGATAAGTTTCACGATCTTTATTCAAGCATATGCAAGGGGAAAATCTCAGCTCATCCCAGAGAAAGGATTCTTCCACCGAGCATCAAATACGTACAGCAATTATACCCTAACTTGAGCCGTGCACCCCCCTTCTACGATCATTGATTGGTCTACAGAATAGGCGAAGGGCTGTGTCCATTCGATGCCCCTTATCAGGGAGGTTGCTGAATGGTTCACAGAAACCCATCTTTACAGTATTCGCGGGCTAATTTATCTGTTCCTGCTCTGGCCAGGAGGTGCTTACATCATGCTTTGAGAATCTGTATGTCCTGCCTTATCTTAAGCAAGGACAAAAGACCAGCTTATTAGCTTTACAGTTCCTGTCTTATCTGGGTCCTACATTCCTATGCAAGGATAGGAGACAAACTTATTTTCCACTAATTTTAATTCTAAGAAGTTATAGTTACTTCTAACTTTTAATTCTAAGAAGTTATTTTTGTCCCCTTACAGATACCTTTAAAAAATATTAGGTGAAGTACCCTATCTGATAAAATACCTACAATATATACCAAAATAATTGCCTTATACAAAAGTAAATCATGTTAATACATAGTATTTCAATAATCAGAGAATGCCTGCAAAATCTGCCTTTTAGTAAGTACAATACCACCATCTCTTGGTCATGGTGTTGATTGCAGCTATTGCTGTTTAAGAAAAGCTTGCATTTATATAGCACCTCTCAAAATTGTCATAAAGTGTTTCGTATACAATGAATTATTTTGAAATCCAGTGTCTGTTATGTTGTCAAAAGCAGCAGACATTTTGCACATAGTAAGACCACCATAAATAACAATGAGATGAATGACCAGTTAATCTGTTTTGGCTGAGGGTGGAATGTTAGCCTGGATACTAGTGGTGGGGGGGGGGGGGGGGGATTTTGACTTTGAGACACAGTTTAAAATAGGTGGTAGCAAATTGGGCTGCCGATTTGCTATCACTCATTTTACCCTACCGCACAAAGTCAAAATGATTCCCTAGGAATTTTCTTTGAATAGTGCCATGGTATCTTTAACATCTGAATAACTGGCACAGGCAGAGGGTTAGTATCTGAAGGATGGCATCCCTCAATACTGCAATTGATTATCAGCCTAATCCATGTATTCAAGTACTGGAATCCACAACTTTCAGGCTCAAAAGTGGTACCAGCTGAGCTAAGTTGATACTTTGCCTAACAAATAAACACTATTATGAAAGCACTGCTGACATATAGTGCTGTTTTTATTACAGCAAAAATATACACAGGCATACTTTTTTTTTTTTAAATAATTAATTTTAATTTGTGTTAGATCTGTCTCTGCAAATATGTTCTAGTATTTTCTCAATGGGGTCAAATGATTGGAACATATGACTGCATAATAGGTACCAAATGTAAAAATCCCAAGATTCCTTTGTTCAAATATGATCATCTATAAAGCAAGCATCATCAGCACCACAAATTAGCACATATGAATCAACTACTGCATGCAACATTTCCTCCCTTATATTTCTGTTCTATTTTCTATATAATTAAGTGTTCCATCTAGGGCACATCAGTAGCACCATAAAAATGGCATACTTCAAAAGTGTCACACATATAAGGGCAAGAAGTCATGATTGGCTCAACTAGACAATGGGGGAAAAATTCGGTATCGCCCCATTTGGGGTGCCATTATCGGCCGTGCGCAAAGTTTATCGCCTCCGACAGCAAACTTGGCTTTTATCGCCCCTGGAGGTGATTGGAGCGCTAAATCAGGCGCTTCACAACTGTCTTAAGATGCAAAGGCCGAGGAGCGAGGCGCTACCTCACAGCGCTGGCTAAGCAAGGAAGGGCAAATCAAAATAAACCTGCAAAGTGCTGCTCAGTACTCAAAACTCCTTCACACAGCGTTGAATCTCTCCAGAAGTCTCTCTCTCTCTCTCGCTCTCAGAATGCGTGGTGCAAAAATGTCACCGACAAAAAAAGGCAGGAAGCGGTCGCCTTTAAATAGCGCTCCCCTAGTCCCTTTCTGAATGCATAACGCTCCCCTCAACCTGTTGTTGCTAGCGGCAGGCGGTAAGGCAGGAGGCGCCACTCAATATCCGGTCCGGGGCGCTAACGGGGCGTTGCGCACTTGACTGACGTCACAATCTGCCGGCGCAGGAGATCGTGGCGGTAGTGTTTAGCACCGCCGCAAAATGTCTAGTTAATTTCGCGAGCGGCGCAAACATCGCTGTGCCCGGGCGCTAGTTGCTTTGCACCCCATTAGCGCCATCTTAAGGCACTAACGGGAGGCGCAAACAACTGAATTTCTCCCCCAATATCTGTTAAGTCACTCATGCTGATTGGCCTAAAAATTCCATTGACTAAATGTAAACCCAACCAAAGACAAGTTCAATTTGCTAGATAGATAAGAAAAGCTACGATTCACAAATAAACAAGTACCTCAAAAATCAAACAAACAATTTGCTCAATCAATTTTCTTTAAACAGTTTTTTTTTTCACATACCAGGTATATTACATAAAAGTTAAATTTATACCACAATAAATACATTGCAAATTACATAATTCAGAAAAGGGCATTACTCATTGTAATATTAGAAATGCTTCCAAAAAGTTTCTTCTATACAGGCCTGCCTCTTTCTGGGTACTGAGTTCTACTCTCTCCTGAGACCTTCAATTCTTCAACTGGGACAAGGAGTTATAGCTACTGTTGAAAAATCTAGTGGGGCCAATTTTCCAACTCTGGCGGGGCGGAAAACAGTTGTTGGTGGATAAGCTATCCGTAATACTCTTAATTTTGGGAAGTTATGCCTGATTTTACACCCATTTGTTTGCCAATTTACCAATGTCAATTTACGCTGTTTGAGGTTGTTCGCCAAGCTTCAATGAAACCACCTCATGGCTGAACAAAACTACACCTGAATGACTTCCTTGCTTAATTACCCATGAGACAGGAAGACAGAGAAAGAGTGAGAGAGAGCTACATTTGTGTACTAAAAAGGTAAAGTAATAAAACAGCTGCAGAACCACAATGCAGAATATCTGTGTGGAACTGCCTGGTTTTACAGAGGACAGTGTAAATGCCTTCTGCACCCCCTCCCCCATGATACCAATTAGTACACTTACTCCTTCCAATACAAAATCATTTAGGAGAAATAATAGATTTGGCATTACATGTCACAAACAAACCACATATACAAAGAGAAAACATCATTGCAAAATAAGCTGACAACATTCACTATGGTTTGAATAATTAAGCAAGCAGCAGGGTCCAAAATGAAATCACACATTTTGATCACATTATCTAATAAGACCTTTATATTCCTATCTGTAAACAGGCACGGCAACATTTTGGGCCAATTTGCATACATGTCAACTTACAAAACTCAGAAAAGCTGACAGATTGCTTCAAAGAGGTTGAAACAGCCCCCAAAAAGCTGATAACTCAAAAATCAATATAAAACTGAAAGCCAACCCTGAACAAAGCCTTATCACCAAAACCACTGCTTCAAGGTAACCGAATAAGTTTAATTCCTTTCATGTTCCATTGGATTTCAAGATTTTTATTAATGTTTTATGATCACATTCCATAATTCAATTTGTTTCAGTGTGAAAGCTAAAGCCCAATGGCCTGAAATATGAAAACAAGGATGACAATGGGGGTGCAATAGGACTTGAATTTATTGTGGATTACACTTCAGCGATACCCAACATTTCATTAGCTGTATTCCATACAGAAAAAAACTAGTACACAAAAGTGTAATTTTTACAGTGGTGAATTTAGAAATTTTTGAAGAGGAAATAATCTTTGCTGGTGCAAAATCTATTTCTGTGAGGGGGGCTGGAGCATTCATATTGACCAGAACACTAGGAAAACACGCTTGCTCTTCTTTGAAAAGCGATATGGGATGTTTTACATCAACATAAGAATGAAGATGGGGCCTCTATTTTAATGTCTCATGCAAAAGGCAGCACCTTCAACATTGCAGCATCCTAGATTGTGTGGTCGTTTCTGAAGTGGGGCTTGAACACACCGCCTTCTGGTCAGCGTGCTACCATTGACCCAAGACCAATATGAGACATCCCAGCCTCTGTTTCCCTGGCAACCTCAAGGACCAACTAATGCCCCCACAAAACATTGTGCACTATATATAGCTTGCAAACTGTTGAAACTCCAGAAAATCGTGAACTGTGCAGAACTGCATATAACCGCACGATAAATCAATGCCCGCTCAGAAAGCGAGTAGTTGGCTACTATGATTAAGCTTTGTGCATTCCACAGCTGAATGATTAAAATATGTGACATTTATGCTAGTGGCATGGTCATTTACATGGAATTTACAGGATAGAACAAGCCATTCAGTCCAATTGGTCTATGCCAATGTTTATGTTCCACACCAGCCTCCTACCATCCTACTTCATCTAACCCTATCAGCATATCCTTCTATTCTTTTCTCCCTCATGTCCTTATCTAGCTGCTGCTTAAATGCATCTATGCTATTCACCTCAACTATGCCATGTGGTAGCAAGTTCCACATTCTAACAACTCTCTGGGTAAAGAAGTTTCTCCTGAATTCCTTACTGGATTTATTAGTGATTATCTTATATTTGTGAACTGCGAAAGCAACAACACAACAACTTGCATTTATACAGTGCCTTTAGGGGGTTAAATTGGTTAGCACCACCCCCCTCGAAATCGGGCACAAGGATCACGATGCACGATTAACCCGCTTCAGTGTAATGCAGGCAGTTCACTAAATTCATGCTGCCTGTGCTCTCATGCTGTTCATTGGCTGCATGCCTCAGCAGGGAACCCAATATCGTGAGTGGCTAGCAGTACTTAAAACTAGCCTGCACTACTTAAAGCTAGCCTGCACCTTCAAAAGGGGAGGTGCATTGTGGCTGGAATAGGTGCTGGGAGTCACTGTACAATTGAATCTGACCTGGGAAAGAGTGAAGAATGGCTGACCATGGGAGAGACCAAGAACCAAGGTTTTCAAACGTTGCACTGGAGGTCTTGGTTGAAGAGGTGGAATGGAGGAGAGATGTGTTGTATCCTCAGGAAGGGGGCAGGAGGCCCTCAAGGCTCTTGCTCAGAAGGCAGTGGCAAGAGATAACCGTGGAGATCAATGCCAGGGTATAGCTCCAAGAACATGGCTGCAGTGCAGGAAGACTTTTAATGATCTCACACGAGTGGTCAAGATCAGTGAATGCATCTTCAAATGTCATATCCTACTAACTGCACCACTAGCCTCAGCTGCTGCTCAATTCACCACACCCCCATCACTCACCTACCAACAATTTCTATCAATCAGGACTCATACCTAAAATTCATATGCTTCAACTCCCCCTTCACACTTAGCACTGTTGCAAGCCTCAAACCCACATCTCACAGCTTGCACATACTGGCAGCTATTCCTCCATGACAGCCACATCACCCAAACAGATTGCATGACACTCACTGACACGCTTCCCTTTCTCTTGCAGGAGAAGGTGGCACACAAGCGGAGGCAGCAAGAATGAACCAGAGGGAGAGAGGCACGCCTGCATGTTCTAACCCCCATGGAGGAGACGGAGCTGGCCATTATGGGAAGCGCCATTGTTGAGGACATGGCCACTCCTTCTCTCATCCCACTTCTCCCTCATCCCACAATCTCTTCTGACTGAGAATTGCTGATGGTGTAAGCATGCACTTCTTACTTTCTCTTCTCCTATCCTCTCATCACAACCCTACCCTTGTCCCTTTTTCCTTTCAGATACCCAAGAACTGCAACTTGCCCAGGCAGTGGAGGAAAAGCAAGAAGGCAGTGAAGATGAAGGCACATTGTCACTCGATTTCATACTCATAGCCACCAGCTCAGATACTGACACTGCACGTAATTTCCATAGCATAGAGAAGGGATCTGCACATGGTGAGATACTGGGCATAAGTGCGCTGCAGCCAGGGCATGGGGAAGGATAGCGCAGGTGCCAGCTCGCTGGAGGGCGGGGTCAGCACTAGTTCTGCTGCAGAGGACTCAGGTGATGACTTTGTTGGGCCAGGCTACAGCAGAAGGCTGATGGGTGTACACACCCAAATGCTTGGTGCACTGGAAAGCATGCCAGAAAGCCTGCGTTCAATGTCAAGGAGCATAGAGAAGTCTGGCACCAACTTGGCACAGGGCTTTGCGCAGAGCTTGGAGCCCATCCTTTCCAACATGGAATGGGTGGCTACCTCCAGCAGCACACCTGTGGAACTAAATACGATGCAGCATCTGATGGCCAATGTTTCACCTTCCATTGCAGCACAAGCCACAGCCACCCAACGTCTGAGTGCTGCAGTGGAAGCTCAGACTGCTGCCATCATGGCTCTAGATACTAGTGTGCAATGGGCTCCCAAGGCATCACAGCACTCCAGCAATCTGTTCTCTTACAGATCTGCTCCCTAAAAAACCTCTGCAGATACGGCCTCCTACTGAGAGCTCTTCTCCCCCTCCTCCTCCCTCTTCTAGCTGCTTGGCCTGCTCTGCTCATTCCCCCAGTCAATGCCAAGAGAAAGCCTTACTAGGCCACGCATGTCTGGAAGCAACTGGTTTGTTCACAAGCATTTAAGTCACTAAAAAAGTACTTCAGCACCTGCCACACCACTCCCAGTACACCAGTGAAACTTTAACCAACTATAGGAAGCATCCAAAACTTGTAGTATTGCAGCAACAGTCAGAAGAAATAAACCAGCAACTAACCTGTAAGTACTTGATGATCCCTTTAAATAGCGCTGGTGGGGGGGGGGGGGGGGGGGGAGGTGGAGCCTTCATGCTGCTTAACGTCATGTTCAGCTGTGCGAGGTTAAGAGAGGGCGTAGGCTGGAATGTGTAGCTCCAAAATGGCAGCGCTCGTGTCAAATCAGCAACATCATGTTCTGCCTGCTCTGCGTGCTGCCGGCGGATGTTAGGGGCATTCGCACTAACCCCTTTACAAATATGCTGTCCTGTTGGAAGTGTGCGCGTGCTGCGGATGCCATTTTGGACATTTAAGGGGCCTTGTAGAGCCCAAAATGTAGGAGCTACCAAGCCCAATTTCACCCCCTTAATGTAGTAAAATGTCCCAAGGCACTTCACAGGAGCGTTATCAAATAAAATTTGTACCGAGCCACATAAAGCGATATTAGGGCAGATGACCAAAAACTTGTACAAAAAGGTAGGTTTTAAGGAGCGTCTTAAAGTAGGAGAGAGAGGTAGAGAGGCAGAGAGGCTTAGAGAGTGAATTCCAGAGCTTAGGGTCTTGGCAGCTGAAGGCACGGCTGCCAATGGTGGAGTGATTAAAATCGGGGAGCACAAATATCTCGGAGGGTTGTGGGGCTGGAGGAGATTACAGAGATAGGGAGGGCGAGGCCATTGTGGGAATTGACAACAAGGATGAGAATTTTAAAATTGAGGCATTGCTGGACTGGGAGCCAATGTAGGCCAGTGAGCACAAGGGTCATGGGTGAACAGGACTTGGTGCGAGTTAGGATACGGCAGCAGAGTTTCAGATGAACTTAAGTTTATGTAGGGTGGAAGATGGGAGGCCGGCCAGGAGTTCATTGGAATAGATAAGTCTAGAGGTAACAAAGGCATGGATGAGGGTTTCAGCAGCAGATTAGCTGAGGTAGGGGTGGAGTCGGCCACTGTTACGGAGGTGGAAGTAAGCGGTCTTGGTGATGGAGTGGATATGTGGTCGGAAGCTCATCTCAGGGTCAAATACGAGTCCAGGTTGGGAACAGTCTGGTTCAACCTCAGACAGTTGCCAGGGAGAGGGATGGAGTCGGTGGCTAGGAAACGGAGTTTGTGGCGGGGGCAATGACTTCGGTCTTCCCAAAATTTCATTGGAAGAAATTTCTGCTCATCCAGGACTGGATGTTGGACAAGCAGTGTGACAAATTAGAGACAGTGGAGAGGTCGAGAGAGGTGGTGGTGAGGTAGAACTGGGTGTTGTCAGCATACATGTGGAGCCTGATGATGTGGTTTTGGATAATGCCGCCCAGGGGCAGTATGTAGATGAGAAATAGGAGGGGGCCAAGCATAGATCCTTGGGGGACTCCAGAGGTAACAGTGTGGGAGCGGGAAGAAAAGTCATTGCAGATGATTCTGTCTACGACTGGATAAATAAGAATGGAACCAGGTGATGGCAGTCCCACCCAGCCCGATGACGGACGAGAGGCGTTGGAGGAGGATGGTGTGGCCAACCATGTCAAAGGCTGCAGACAGATTGAGAAGGACGAGGAGGGATAGTTTACCAGTCACATAGGATGTCAATCAAAGCAGAATTATTATGTGGGTCCTGTGGCCTCTTTCCTCTTAACAATTCATATTCCACAGAGAGTTCAGCAGCCAAGTGCTGACATTACGATTTGGGGCCTTAAATTCTACAAAATAAGGGCAATTCACCCAATATTGGTGAAAAGCATAAAAGATATATAAAGACCTGTCAGAAGCATCAGTCATTCTGATTGAGAACTGTAACCTATTTTGCTGCATTTCACCACTGCAGCAGTTTATAAGGAGTTTACAGTGAATTGCATTCTTTATGATCATGCAATGCCAGCTGTACCCCGCACATGCTGGTGCTGTGAGCACGCGCGCTCCAGTCGGCGAGAACTTTGGGGGGGGCGTGAGGCGGGTGCTATGGTAACGGGGCGACTCCTCACTGGCTGAGCGGGTGATCCATGGCGCAGGCTCGTCGCAGCTCCGACTGATCGGCCAGGGTCCGGCCTCCTTTCCCCTCACACCTTCTCAAGGGGGGGGGGAGCCGTCATGTTCCAGGCCCGTGACCAGGACACGCAAGCCAGGTAAAGACTGCCCTCACTGTGTCGCGGACCGGTTGGTTCCCGGTCTCCGTCTATAGGAAAGTGCGAGGCTCCATTAAAAGGCCTTGTCTCCCTGCTGCTGTTGCAGAGTAGGTCCGCGGGTTCGGGAATCCTGCAATACCAAATGCTGTTTAGAGATAAATAAACACAATAGTTTGTTTACAAAGGGGGCGCAGTAATAAAGTGCCTAATATGGCAATCATTTGAGACCCCCTACCCGGTTATGGGGGTAATTTTATGTCTGTCCGACACGGAGCCTCGCCCCTTAGAACGCAAGTAAGAAATTCGGAAATGCAGTGCCCAGAATTTTCTGCCCATTCATTTTAATAGCCAGAAATCGTGGGCACAGCACTCCAGGATTTCCGATAACGGGCTTCCAGTGAGCGAGGCTTCCCACTGGAAGCAGGGTCTCCTACTCGTGTAGTTATATTGTGAGACCAATCCGCCGCGAAGGGGGACGAGCGTAGTTACAGTCTAGAACCCTTCTTGAATGGGTCTGGTATAGTTATAGTCATCTCCTCCCCATCCCAAATGGGGGCTCATGTAATTATGTCAGACATACATAATGTTGTTGTGAACCTTGGGTGCCAGATGTTGCTATCACAGCCCGGATTTTGCGGTCGGCATGGCGGCGTATTCTCAGAGTACCTCCTTTGAAATCCACCACAAGTTCGGGATTTCCGCATGTGCGAAATCCAGAACTTGCGGTCTGTCAATGTATGCGTTGTGTGATAGCCAAGTTCCGCAACCATGAGGACGGCCTCAACCGGGATCTTGGGTTCATGTCACGCTACATGTAACCCCACCTGACGTAGGGTCATCCAGACTCGAGTCGTCGTTGGCTTGTTCTCTACACAGATGCGGCCGGACCTGCTGTGATTTCCAGCAAAAAAAATGTTTTTTGTTTTTTTTTGTTTTTCATACAGACCCCAGCATCTGCAACATTTGACCCCTTGTGACCCCACCTCATTGTTCTTTGATGTAATGTTTTCCTGACTGACCTGTTTGGACACCATTCACACCATTGATTGCTGTGATTATCTCTCTGCCGAGGTGTGATAAATGGCAGTTGGAAAGATTACCTGTAAACATCTGACATTATTCTCTGACTATATAAGCTGTGTCTTTATACATTTCTCCACTTCACCTGACGAAGGAGCAGCGCTCCGAAAGCTTGTGATTTCAAATAAAGCTGTTGAACTATAACCTGGTGTGTGACTTCTTGCATTTGTCCACCCCAGTCCAACACCGGCATCTCCACACAATATATGCGTTGACAGGCCATCCGCGCAGGCCACGAAAAAGCAATTGCTGGTGCAGAGTTGGGCTATTTGCCCACCGACTGGCCAGCAATTGCGCATGGAAATGTTAGGTTGATGCAAACAGGCTCCGGGCCTGTTTGCATCAGTGTAATGGGATTTTTTTTTTTCAGGCATGATTGAAACACTTTTATATCAGAAATTATACATACACACTCTATCAAATGAGTTTCTGCAAATATTGGCTCGGATTAGAGTTTTAATGTTGAAAATTATCAAAAAAATTAAATTTTTAGTGAGGTTGGTGGAATGAAGTTAATTGCAATTTAAATTCCAAATCTGTAAATTGTAATTAGACCTGATTTCAGGATTCCCTTTGGAAATGATTAAAATTAAATTCTGCTTTCTGATTGTTGGACCAGGCCCATGTGATCCCAGGTACGCTTCCTTGCCGCCTGTGTCCCTGGGATCCATGGGCCATTATGCTGCCCTCCGCCTCACATCCTCAGACCGCAGGTTTTTGCACCCTCGCCGCCATCAGGTAGGTGGGTAATTCTTTCGCTGGTCGAAGGTGTACTCCAATTCATTAAATATATTCAAGAAGGAGTTAGATATATTTCTTAAGGCTCAAGGGATATGGGGAGAAGGCAGGGACAGGGACATTTGGATGATCAGCCATGATCTCATTGAATGGTGGAGCAGGCTCGAGGAGCCGAATGGCCTACTCCTGCTCCTATCTTCTATGTTTCTAATGTAACTGCAATTTTTGGCCCTACATGAACACTTTTACCCAATGGTGTGTAGTGTAGCTTTAGGCCTAATAAATTTCTAGGGTAATTTAAAAACAGCAAATAAGGCCATTTGTGTTTATTCACACACTTTCTTAGTCAATTTTCTGATCTAAGGTGATGCAGTCAACACATCTAATGGTGTATAAGATAAGAAAGAAAAACCTGACATTTCTGTGGAGGTACTTTCGTGGGGGATTGTGACATCCCTGGAGAAACGGTTAATAGCAACCATTTTCGTCATTTCTCTAGTTCTTCCAAAGTTAGAGCAAGAGATCGGGAGAACCCTGCGGAAATTCAGGCCAAAATGTTTGGGGCTTCCCTGATGACTCAATGCTAAATGGTTTGGTACAGAAAGTTGATTACTGCTAAACTGACCTTGGATGGCATTGTGGAGGAGGGAAAAAAATGAACAAGGGGCCCTCCTGATTTGCTTTCTTCTAAATTCCACCCCCCCCCCCCAACTAATTTAGAAGACTCTACAATTACCTGGATTTCCACAGTAAGTACTTGAGCAGTGACCCTAAAAGGACAAGCCAGTTTGACAGGTAGACATCAGAAATGCGTATCACTCCACACCACAGACTACATTTGTTTATTGTCATAAGAGATCCTCAATGACAATTTTAATTAATTCTATAAATGCTTCATAATTTTCTTTGAACTCAAAGTAAAATCACTTTTTTTTCCAGGGACAGTCAAACCAAATATATTCAGAATACTGTTGCAAATGTGGAAAAACACTTTGGTGAATTGTGCAGCTTATTTGCAGCCTATGCACGAAAAACCGCAAGACTACGTGATAAGTCTGACCTCCTGGTTAAAGAACTCCGAGAGTATGCCAATACAGAAACTCCTAATTTAAAATATGGTTTGAGTAGCTTTGCAGATCACTATGCTTTAGTTCAAGATTATCGACACGCAGAGGTGAGCAGCTAAAATTATTTGTTTAAATGCATTCTCAACATTTGTACATTATCAGTGCATCATGTTACAACACTGTCTTTTCACTTCTGAGAATTGGATTTGACATGAAGTCCACTATAATGGAATGAAAGTCTTTTTTCTCTGCCAGCAGTTTTTCAACCAAGTTCTTAGTGGATGTAACTCCAAAGCAACAAACTGTTCGTGATTCAGCACCAACTGGCAGTCTCACTCAGAGGCATAAGGATTGCAAAAGTGGGAACTGAAAATGGGGCACTGGGGAGTGCTCTGCTGAAGTTGGAATGGCCCAAAGTGCCTTAACCAATGTTGAGAGAACATTTTCCACCAGCATACCTATGCTATACCTCACTTAGAGTAGCTAGGTGCAAAAAGTAGATTGTGTTCCATTCCTAGCCCTGATACTGCTGACCTTAAGGGCCTTCTAAAAAGATTTGTTGCTGAATGTTGTCCAGATGTTTTGTCTCTGAAAAATGTAATGCCAATAATTGAAATATTCATAATTTACATTTTCGTATCCAGACATGATTTAAGGATCCTAGATTAGAAATACATGCATAGAATTTACAGCACAGAAACAGGCCATTCGACCCAACTGGTTTATGCCGGCCTTTATGCTCCACATGAGCCTCCTCCCACCCCTCTTCATCTAACCCTATCCTCCATAGTGCAGTGAACCCTCTAGGACGAGCTAGCCAAGGGGACCCTGGGTGCACGTCTGTTTCCTTATGTTGTTGTCAGTGTGATTGAATTGTCAGTTTAAACGCCAATTTTTTTATCTATATATAATTTTATTTGTATAGTAATTAAACAAACCAATCCCATTACATCAATGTTAGAAATCAGACATGCTTCCCTCATCACTGCGTATTAGCTTCACAAGTTGGCTAGAAAAATGGTTACAGGTTAAAGTATATTGAAAAGAAGTACTGTAACTAGGACGCAGAGAATGAACCATCAGTTCCAATAACTTTAAAAAAAATGTATTTTCATTTGCTACACTGAGCATTGCAATGTGTTTAATGAACTTGTTAGTAGGTAGCAATGTGAATTTTGGAATGGTTATTGGTCTCAGACAGGCTCAGCTTTGCTGACCTGTGGGTACAGTTAACTCAGTCAAATGAATCTCCAGGATGTATAGCAGAAAGTAATGTGATTGTTTTGTTGAATAACTGGAGGTGAACTGCCCAAACTAATATGATTTTAGGGGTTTAGAATAAAAATATATAATGGCTGTTTACAATTCATTACTACCTTCATGGCAAAATACTAGCAACATTCTGTGAATTACTTTTGCTAGTCACTGATCTCTTATCTGTGAAATTGCCTCAAAATTGCCTACTACCTCTAATAACTGTCATTTCACTTACTGTTCTCAGCAGTTTACAATTTGCTGTTTGGTTGTGCAGGTTGAAAGGCTAGAAGCTAAAGTTGTAGAACCTTTGAAGAAATACGGTTCAATTACCAAGCTAAAAAAGGTAAGTCTAGCATGCATTGTAGCAAGAACAATCGGCGTTGATTTTAAAATATGTACACAAAAAATGTTATAGTAACAGTATATTTGTAATGTTGATTTTTTTTTCCAACATGTAATACAAGAGTGGTTGTGTTAGAGCATAACACGTTCTAATTACATTTTCTGTAAGCAAACTTGATTAAATTCAGTTCCCTGCATTTAACATTTTTTAACTCCCTTACTTTGAAATTATCTATTTATATGAACAATAATTTGTCTACTTAGTAACTTGTAAGGACTGAAACCAGATTCTTATCAGACTTTATAAGCATGCTCAAGACTTTTTTTTATATATATCACCAATCTTGGATTGCTTCGTGGCTCCTTCACATAGCTGATGAAATGTCATTTAAATACAAAATTGACACTTTCAGGAACATGATTAAACAACTTCTACCCCATCCTCTATGTTCCTTTTTCTAGCATATATGGAGAATATCTGCTAGTGATATCAGGTAGTGAATCCCTTTCATCACATCTGCTGCAGGAGTCTTTTAATTCATTGCACAGATTTTTGCAAATCTTAAAAAAAAAAAGTGTACTTGTTCCACTGCATCTCAGATCAAAAATAAGAGGATCCAACATTTGCTGAAGATATGCAGAAGGCTATCGGAAGTGGATGCTTACAGGATTTCACAAACAAAGCTGATTCAAAAAAAAATGAAAGAAAGAAAGACTTGCATTTATATAGCGTCTTTCACAATCACCGGACGTCTCAAAGCGCTTTACAGCCAATGAAGTACTTTTGGAGTGTAGTCACTGTTGTAATGTGGGAAATGCGGCAGCCAATCTGCACACAGCAAACTCCCACAAACAGTAATGTGATAATGACCACATAATCTGTTTTTGGTGATGTTGATTGAGGGATAAATATTGGCCAGGACACCGGGAATAACTCCCCTGCTCTTCTTCGAAATAGTGCCACAGGATCTTTTACATCCACCCGAGAGAACAGACGGGGCCTCTGTTTAACGTCTCTTCCGAAAGATAGCACCTCCAACAGTGCAGCACTCCCACAGCACTGCACTGGAGTGTCAGCCTAGATTTATGTGCTTAAGTCTCACAACATTCTGACTCGGAGGCGAGTGTGCTACCTACTGAGCCACGGCTGACACTTAGGTGATTAATACTGCCAGAGAGCCACTTTACATAGGATATACAGCACAGAAACAGGACATTCAGCCCAACAAGTTCATAGAAACATAGATGATAGAAACATAGAAGATAGGAGCAGGAGTAGGCCCTTCGAGCCTGCTCCGCCATTCAATGAGATCATGGCTGATCATCCAAATTCAGTACCCTGTCCCTGCCTTCTCCCCATATCCCTTGATCCCTTTAGCCTTAAGAAATATATCCAACTCTTTCTTGAATATATTTAATGAACTGGCCTCCACCGCCCTCTGTGGCAGAGAATTCCACAGGTTCACCACTCTCTGGGTGAAGAAATTCCTCCTCATTTCAGTCTTAAATGGCTTACCCCTTATCCTTAGACTATGACCCCTGGTTCTGGACTCCCCGGCCATCAGAAACATCCTTTCTGCATCTAGTTTGTCCAGGCCTGACAGAATTTTATAGGTTTCGATGAGATCCCCTCTCAATCTTCTAAACGCCAGTGAGTATAAGCCCAATCGACACAATCTCTCCTCATATGTCATTCCTGTCATCCCAGGTATCAGCCTGGTGAATCTTCGCTGCACTCCTTGCATGGCAAGAACATCCTTCCTCAGGTAAGGTGACCAAAACTGCACACACTACTCAAGGTGCGGTCTCACCAAGGCCCTGTACAACTGTAGCAAGTCATCCTTGTTCCTGTACTCGAACCCTCTTGCTACGAAGGCCAACATACCATTTGCCTTCTTAACTGCCTGCTGCACCTGCATGCTTACCTTCAGCGACTGGTGCACAAGAACACCCAGGTCTCTTTGCACTTCCCCTTCTCCCAATCTATTGCCATTCAAATAATAATCTGCCTTCCTGTTTTTGCCACCAAAGTGGATAACCTCACATTTATCTACATTACAGTGCATTTGCCATGTTTCTGCCCAATCACCCAACCTGTCCAAATCGTACTGGCGGTGTTTATGCTCCACTTGAGCCTCCTCCTGTCTTTCCTCATCTAACTTTATCAGCATAACCCTCTATTCCCTTCTCCCCCATATGCTTATCTAGCCTCCCCTTAAATGTATCTATACTATTCACTTCAACCACTCCCTATGGTAGTGAGTTCCACATTCTCACCACTCTCTGGGTAAAGAAGTTTCTTCTGAATTCCCTATTTGATTTCTTGGTGACTATCTTATATTGATTGCCTCTAGTTTTGCTCTTCCCCACAAGTGGAAACACTCTCTCTGTATCTACTCTTATCAAAACCTTTCATAATTTTAAAGACCTCTATTAGGCCACCCCTCAGCGTTTTCTTTTCATAGAAACATAGAAGATAGAAGCAGGAGTAGGCCATTCGGCCCTTCGAGCCTGCTCCGCCATTCAATGAGATCATGGCTGATCATCCAAATTCAGTACCCGGTCCCTGCCTTCTCCCCATATCCCTTGATCCCTTTAGCCTTAAGAAATATATCCAACTCTTTCTTGAATATACTTAATGAACTGGCCTCCACCGCCCTCTGTGGCAGAGAATTCCACAGGTTCACTGTAGTGTATACCTTTTAAGAGGAACTATGTTTTTGAAGCCCCTGTATACTGTAGTACCAGTAGTGACCACTCGGGTATATAAGCCTGTATAGCGTCTTGTGTAGTTAGTTCACCTCCAGACTTTGTTCAGTAAACACTTGTTAAATCAACTCCTGCATTCCATGTCTCCATTAACACACGGATCTAACAGTGGCGACGAGTTAGAAACGAACTTACCTGCAATTCGGCAGCACCTCAAGGAAATCGATTCCTCAGACGAAGGTCGAAGCCAGAAGCAAGTAAAAAAAAAAAACTAAAAAAAAACTGTGGTTTCACCAGCTAAACGGGCTGGTGGCAGGTAGTGCACTGATCCTTCCTGGGCTGCGGCGGGCTGGGGCTCAATCGGGTGGCTCTGCAGCGGGGCCGGGCAGCGAGTCGGAAAGCAGAAGCAAAGAGAGAGAGAGGGTGGAACACTCAGGAGGCGGCCGGTGCTGCAAAGCAGGTCGGCATTCGGACCGAGCAGAGGGAGGGGAAAGTCCCAGAGGGTCCGCTCTACGACGGGAACGGTTCTCCAAGTAACGGAGAACCTGTTTAAAAGATATATAAAAAAAAAAGAAAAATAGAAATACCGTGAAAAACTGCAGGTCGCAACGGGAACCGCGGAGAACAGCGTTGGCAGCAGCGGCGGGAAAGCGCGGGAGGCGCCATCTTGACTCGGCGGGGAAGAAAGAAAAGCGCGGGAGGCGCCATTTTTGATTTTCAGGATGCCGAAGACTGGCAATATTACTGCTTTCGATAGTGATATAGAGGATTGGACCACATATGTGGAAAGAGTGGAGGTATATTGCAAGGCGAATGAAGTAGCGGATGATAAAAAGGCATCGGTACTTCTAAATCTGATGGGCGCAAGGACATACAGGCTGTTACGAAACTTGATCACTCCAGCCAAACCGATGGACAAGAATTTTAAGGAGATTGTTGATACCTTACAGGAGCACTTAAACCCAACACCGCTGCTGATAGCGGAACGATTCAAATTCTTCAGGAGGAATCAGCACAAGAATGAAAGTAACGCTGATTACCTCACCGAATTACGAAAACTGTCAAAGCACTGCCAATTCGGGGCAGGACTGGCAGATTCTCTACGAGACAAATTCGTCTGCGGTCTCCTAAGCGAAGGAACACAGAAAAGACTACTTTCTGAGAAAGATTTGACACTGGACAAGGCTTTCAGTGTGGCTGTATCATACGAAGCAGCAGCAAGAGGAGCTGCAGAGATACAGCAAAAGCCACAGGACTTCGGCACCCATGAAATGACACGGGGTTTCGAGAGATGTTATCGCTGCGGCAGATCCACCCATGACCAGAAGGACTGCTGGTTCAAGGACAAATCATGCAGGCAATGCGGTAAGATGAGACACATTGCACGTGTATGCAGATCTGGAAAAACATCCGCTGACAGTAAAAAGGTCAATAAGGAAAAGTACAGAAAGGTACAAATGATGACGGACAGTAGCTCCGAAGACCAGAAGAGCGATAGCGACTCCGGAAACAAGAGACTAAGCTGTCTCAAATTACATAATGTAATTGCGAAAGAAGATTACCAGACCATTTGGGTTACCCTCATGATAGCGGGGTCCCCAGTCAAAATGGAGCTAGATACAGGATCAGCTCTGACCCTCATGAGTCGACGGGATTACGAGCGGCTATTTCCGCATATACCTTTGAAAGACACATCCATTGTCTTGAAGACATATACGGGCCAGAAAGTATACCCCAGAGGGAAAATAAGGGTGCCTGTTGTATACAACGGCAAGGAAATACAGAAGTTGTATTTATACGTTCTGCAAGATGGTGGTCCACCGTTGTTGGGACGTGAATGGATCAGAAAGATACGTTTAGACTGGCACTCCATTCAGGCACTGACGGTGACCAGTAAGAAAAAAAATGATGATGACGTCATACCTGGACGATTAAAAGAAATCTTGGCTAACACCAAAGAAGTGTTTCAACAGGAACTAGGAACCCTGAAAGGCGCCACCGCCTCAATAAAAGTAGAAGATGTGGCAATTCCCAAGTTTTTTAAGGCAAGGCCGGTACCATACGCAATTCGTCCAGCCGTCGAGGCAGAGCTGGAGAATTTGGAAAAAGCAGGCGTGTTATCCAAGGTAGATTGGAGCGAGTGGGCAACACCCATCGTCCCGGTCATGAAGAAAACGTTGAATAATGATAAATCTGAAGAACAGAGAAAAATTCGCATCTGTGGGGACTTCAAGGTGACTGTAAACCCGGTTCTTCACACGGTACAGTATCCAGAAGATATTTTCGCCTCACTATCCGGAGGGAAACGTTTCACCAAAATTGACTTAGCACAGGCATATCTACAGATGGAGGTTGAGGAGGCCTCTAAAAAGTATCTCACGATAAACACACACAAAGGCCTGTACCAGTACAATCGACTGGTTTTCGGAGTGGCATCAGCTCCGGCTATCTGGCAAAGAGCTATGGAGCAAGTCCTGCAAGGGATTCTGGGGACTCAATGCTACCTAGACGACATCCTTGTAACAGGAGAAAACGACAACGCGCACCTTGCCAACTTGGAGCAGGTGCTCACGAGGCTGAGAGAACGGGGCCTACGAGCAAATCACCCCAAGTGCGAATTTTTCCAGAAACAAATATCATATTGTGGCCATGTCATTAACGAAGAAGGGTTGCATAAGTCACCTGAAAAAATTGAAGCGGTCGTAAAAGCCCCTGCGCCTGAAAATGTCTCACAATTAAGGTCGTTCCTGGGATTGATAAATTACTATCATAAATTTTTACCAAACTTGTCGACGGTTCTGCACCCTCTTAACGCACTGCTACAAACGGGAGTAGTTTGGAAATGGAGCGAAGACTGTAAATGTGCCTTCCATAAATGCAAAGGCTTGATCACGTCCAGGGAAGTGTTGGCTCATTACAACCCATCACTGCCAATCAGACTGGCGTGCGATGCATCCCCTTACGGCGTGGGAGCGGTATTATCGCATAGATTCCCTGATGGCTCGGAGCGGCCGATAGCTTTTGCGTCACGCTCATTGAACTCAGCTGAGCGTAACTATGCCCAGATCGACAGGGAGGCACTCAGCCTGGTGTGGGGGGTGAAGAAATTCAACCATTACCTACACGGACAAAAATTTACCTTGTTGACTGACCATCAACCTCTCGTCTCCATATTCAACCCTAAAAAGGGCGTTCCCGTTATGACAGCGCAAAGGCTACAGAGGTGGTCCCTTTTCCTAGGGGCACACCAATATGACATAGAATACAAAGGAACAAAACAGCATGGGAATGCTGACGGGTTATCGCGCCTACCGTTGCCAACGGTAGAAGAGGCGCCTACAGTGGACCCAGTGGAGATGTTCCACTCGACCACAGTGGAATGTCTACCGGTGACAAATTCTACCATTGAAAAGGAAACGAGAAATGACCCGACTCTCTCACGAGTCTACGATTTAACGGTGAAGGGATGGCCAGCACATGGCGAACCACTGTTGCCAGCATTCTCGCAAAGAAGAGAACCGCTGTCAGTGTGCCGAGGAACCTTGATGTGTGGATCCAGAGTGGTGATTCCACCCAAACTCAAGGATGAAGTGCTAAAGGAGCTTCACGAGGGGCATCTGGGTGGAGTGAAAATGAAGAACTTAGCCAGAGCGTTTGTGTGGTGGCCAGGTATCGATGGAGACATCGAAGAAATGACCAAGAGCTGTCTAGGATGCCAGAAGGTCCAAAACGCCCCACCACAAGCCCCTCTACATCCATACGAGTGGCCCTCATCTCCATGGCAAAGGGTACATATCGACTTTGCTGGTCCATTTATGGACTCAATGTTCTTAATCGCGGTGGATGCACACTCCAAGTGGCCGGAGGTAATAAAGATGTCCTCCACCACCACGGAAAAAACCATCACAGTATTAGGGACCATATTTGCCAGGAATGGGCTGCCTGAACAGATCTGTTCTGATAATGGACTGCAATTTGTATCCGAAGAATTCAGGAAGTTCTTAAAAAAACAATGGGGTTAAGCACTATACGTCCGCCCCATACCATCCCGCCACCAATGGATTAGCTGAAAGGTTTGTCCAGACCTTCAAGAAGGCCATAAAGGCCATGGGTAATGAAGACATAAATCTACAACATAAGGTAGATAACTTCTTGTTTGCGTACAGGAATGCAACACATGTGGTTACAAACCAAACCCCCGCCATGATGTTTTTCAATAGAAGACTAAGATGCCAGCTGGATTTGGTCAAGCCAAACGTCAGAAGGGACGTAGAGAACCGGCAATTTCAAAGCATGAATGAAAGGCCAACTAGAACCTTCCAGATAGGTCAACCAGTTTTGGCCCGGGACTACCGTACCGAGAAATGGCAGCCTGGAACTATTTGCACACGACTAGGACCGCTGATGTATTCCGTGGACATTGGAGAAAGCATAATAAGGCGCCATGCTGACCAGATCATAGAGTCATCCGAAAAAGGACAACCTACACCACAACTCTATACGCCTAGTGATGAAGCAGAGATACCCATAGTATCTACCTCCAATCCGGTGATACTGGAACCAGATGAACCCGACACTGGCATTGAAGCCGAATCGACCTTGCCAAAAGAACTTACTACACCACCGAGGCGTTATCCGGACCGAGTCAGGAAGCCTCCAGAGAGACTGAATTTGTAATTGATTAACTTCAGCAAATGTGTAGATTACTGTTCTTGTATAAATGTTATTTAATGATTACTTTAAATGTTATGTACTATTTATCTAAAAAGGGAGGAATTGTAGTGTATGTACCTTTAAGAGGAACTATGTTTTTGAAGCCCCTGTATACTGTAGTACCAGTAGTGACCACTCGGGTATATAAGCCTGTATAGCGTCTTGTGTTGTTAGTTCACCTCCAGGCTTTGTTCAGTAAACACTTGTTAAATCAACTCCTGCATTCCGTGTCTCCATTAACACATGGATCTAACATTCACCACTCTGGGTGAAGAAATTCCTCCTCATTTCAGTCCTAAATGGCTTACCCCTTATCCTTAGACTATGACCCCTGGTTTTGGACTCCCCAGCCATCAGAAACATCCTTCCTGCATCTAGTCTGTCCAGGCCTGACAGAATTTTATAGGTTTCGATGAGATCCCCTCTCAATCTTCTAAACTCCAGTGAGTATAAGCCCAATCGACACAATCTCTCCTCATACGTCATTCCTGCCATCCCAGGTATCAGCCTGGTGAATCTTCGCTGCACTTCTTCCATGGCAAGAACGTCATTCCTCAGCTAAGGCGACCAAAACTGCACACAATACTCAAGGTGTGGTCTCACCAAGGCCCTGTACAACTGCAGCAAGACATCCTTGTTCTTGTACTCGAACCCTCTTGCTACGAAGGCCAACATACCATTTGCCTTCTTAACCGCCTGCTGCACCTGCATGCTTACCTTCAGCGACTGGTGTACAAGAACACCCAGGTCTCTTTGCACTTCCCCTTCTCCCAATCTATTGACATTCAAATAATAATCTGCCTTCCTGTTTTTGCCACCAAAGTGGATAACCTCACATTTATCCACATTATAGTACATTTGCCATGTTTCTGCCCAATCACCCAACCTGTCCAAATCATGCTGGAGTTTCACGACATCCTCCTCACAGCATACCCTCCCACCCAGCTTTGTGTCGTCTGCAAATTTGGAGATATTACATCCAATTCCCTCGTCCAGATCATTAATATATATTGTGAACAGCTGGGGTCCTAGGACCGATCCTTGCGGTACCCCACTAGTCACTGCCTGCCACTCGGAAAACGACCCGCTTATTCCAACTCTTTGCTTTCTGTCCGCCAACCAGTTCTCTATCCAAGTCAATACCTTGCCCCCAATCCCATGTGCCTTAATTTTGCACACTAATCTCTTATGCGGGACCTTATCGAAAGCCTTCTGAAAGTCCAAATACACCACATCCACTGGTTCTCCCTTATCTATTTTACCAGTTACATCCTCAAAAAATTCCAGTAGATTAGTCAAGCATGATTTACCTTTTGTAAATCCATGTTGACTTTGTACGATCCAGTCACTGCTTTCCAAGTGCTCTGCTATTACATCTTTTATAATGGACTCTAGCATTTTCCCCACTACCGCCTTTTCTCTACCACCTTTTTTGAATAGTGGGGTAACATTAGCTACCTGCCAATCCATGGGTACCGTTCCAGAGTCTATCGAGTTCTGGAAGATGACCAGCAATGCATTTACTATTTCAAGGGCCACTTCCTTAAGTACCCTGGGATGTAGATTATCAGGCCCTGGGGATTTATCGGCCTTCAGTCCCATCAATTTTCCTCACACCATTTCCCTACAAATACTGATTTCTTTCAGTTCCACCCTTTCATCAGACCCTATGTTCCCCGGCATCTCTGGGAAGTTATTTGTGTCCTCCTTTGTGAAGACCGAACCAAAATATGTATTTAGTTGGTCTTCCATTTCTTTGTTCCCCATTATAAATTCCCCCGATTCTGACTGCAAGGGACCTATGCTTGACTTCACCAATCTTTTTCTCTTCACATATCTATAAAAGCTTTTACAGTCAGTTTTTATGTTCTCTGCAAGCTTACCCTCATATTCTATTTTCCCTTTCTTAATTAATCCCTTTGTCCTCCTTTGTTGAATCCTAAACTGCTCCCAATCCTCAGGATTATTGCTTTTTCTGGCCAATTTATATGCCCTCTCCTTGGACCTTATGCTATCCCTAATTTCCCTTGTTAGCCACGGTTGGGTCACCTTTTTTGTTTTATTTTTATGCCAAACTGGGATGAACAAATTCTGTAGTTCATCCATTCGGTCTTTGAATGTTTGCCATTGCCTATCCACCGTCAACCCTTTGAGTGCCATTCCCCAATCAATCCTACCCAACTCGCTCCTCAGACCATCGTAGTTTCCTTTATTTAAATTGAGGACCCTAGTCTCTGAGTCAACTACTTCATTCTCCATCTTAATGAAGAATTCGATCATATTATGATCGCTCTGACCCAAGGGGCCTCGTACAACAAGATTGCTAATTAATCCTTCCTTGTTACATAATACCCAGTCTAAGATGGCCTGATCTCTGGTTGGTTCCTCGACATATTGGTCCAGGAAACCATCCCGTAAACACTCCAGGAATTCCTCCTCCACAGCATTGTTACTCATTTGGTTGGCCCAATCTATATGTAGATTAAAGTCACCCATGATGACTGCTGTGCCCTTATTGCACGCTTCTTTAATTTATCTTTTAATGCCATCCCCAACCTCCGCCTTACTGTTTGGAGGTCTATAAACCACTCCCACTAACGTTTTTTTCCCCTTAGTATTTCTCAATTCTACCCATACAGATTCCACCTCATCAGAGCTAATATCCTTCATTACAATTGTGTTAATCCCTTCTTTGACCAGTAATGCTACCCCTCCTCCCTTTCCTTTTTGCCTATCTTTCCTGAATATCGAATACCCCTGGATGTTGAGTTCCCAGTCCTGGCCTTCCTTGAGCCACGTTTCCGTAATCCCAACTAAATCGTATTTGTTTACTACTATTTGCGCAGCCAATTTATCCACCTTATTACAAATGCTCCTCGCATTAAGACACAAAGCCTTCAGGCTTGTTTTTTTAACGCTCTTAGACCTATTAGAATTATTATTTACTGTGGCCATGTTTGATTTAAACTGTTGATTTCTCTGACTGCCACTTTTGTTTTTCTCCTTCCTATCTTTTGCTTTTATCCTGTTTCCCTTTCCTCTGTCTCCCTGCTCAGGTTCCCAACCCCCTTCCATTTTAGTTTAAACCCTCCCCCACAGCAGTAGCAAACACTCCCCCTAGGACATCGGTTCCAGCCCTGCCCAGGTGCAGACTGTCCGGTTTGAACTGGTCCCACCTCCCCCAGAACCAGTTCCAATGTCCCAGGAACTTGAATCCCTCCCCCTGGCACCATTCCTCTAGCCACGTATTCATCTGAAGTATCCTTCTATTTCTACTCTGACTAGCACGTGGCACTGGTAGCAATCCTGAGATTACTACCTTTGAGGTCCTGTTTTTTAATTTATCTCCTAACTCCCTATACTCCGCTTTTACCTATATCGTTGGTGCCTATATGCACCACGACAACTGACTGTTCACCCTCCCCTTCCAAGATGTTCTGGAGCCGCTCGGAGACATCCTTGACCCTTGCACCAGGGAGGCAACACACCATCCTGGAGTCTCGTTTGCGGCCGCAGAAACGCCTATCTATTCCCCTTACAATTGAATCCCCTATTACTATAGCTCTACCCCTCTTTTTCCTCCCATTCTGTGCAGCAGAGCCACCCCTGGTGCCAGGAGGTTGGCTGCTGCTGCCTTCCTCTGATAAGCCATCCCCCCCCCCCAACAGTACTCAAAGTGGTGTATCTGTTGGAGAGGGGGATGGCCACAGGGGACCCCTGCACTACCTGCCTGCGCCTAGTACTCTGCCTGTTGGTCACCCGTTCCCTTTCTTCCTGTCCAACCTCTACCTGCGGTGTGTCCAACTCCGTAAATGTGCTATTCACGATGTCCTGAGCATCGTGAACGCTCCAGTATGCATCCAATCGCAGCTCCAGCGCCGCAATGCGGTCTGTCAGTAGCTGCAGCTGGATGCACTTCCTGCACATGTAGTTGTCAGGGACACAGGAAGTGTCCCTGATTTCCCATATATCGCAGGAGGAGCAGATCACAGGGCCCGGCTGTCCTGCCATGACTTACCCTTTGATTTAATTTAAATTCAATTAATTAATCAATCCCAGTAATTACACTACAGTTAACTGGTTTACCAACAGTCCCTGCTACACCAGAGAGACCTTAGAAACTATAAAACAAAGTTAAAGTTTTTAAAAAAAAGAGAGAACTACTCACCAACCAATCACTTACCTGCTTCCTGGTGACGTCACACTTTGATTACTTTTTACCTCTCTCCCCTGCTGTTGAACTGGTCGGGCTGCTCCTCACTCACTGCCGCCGATGCTCAGTGTTCATAGAAACATAGGAACATAGAAGATAGGAGCAGGAGTAGGCCATTCGGCCCTTCGAGCCTGCTCTGCCATTCAATGAGATCATGACTGATCATCCAAATTCAGTACCCTGTCCCTGCCTTCTCCCCATAACCCTTGATCCCTTTAGCCTTAAGAAATATATCCGACTCTTTCTTGAATAGACTTAATGAACTGGCCTCCACCGCCCTCTGTGGCAGAGAATTCCATAGGTTCACCACTCTCTGGGTGAAGAAATTCCTCCTCATTTCAGTCCTAAATGGCTTACCCCTTATCCTTAGACTATGACCCCTGGTTCTGGACTCCCTGGCCATCAGAAACATCCTTCCTGCATCTAGTCTGTCCAGGCCTGACAGAATTTTATAGGTTTCGATGAGATCCCCTCTCAATCTTCTAAACTCCAGTGAGTATAAGCCCAATCGACACAATCTCTCCTCATGCGTCATTCCTGCCATCCCAGGTATCAGCCTGGTGAATCTTCGCTGCACGCAGGCCCGCTCTGGTCGGGCTGCTCCTGACTCACTGCCGCCGGTTTTAATCTGCCGCCGATGCTCAGTGTTCCCACGCAGGCCCGCTCTGGTCGGGCTGCTCCTGACTCACTGCCGCCGGTTTTACTCTGCCGCTGATGCTCCGTGTTCCCACGCAGGCCCGCTCTGGTCGGGCTGCTCCTGACTCACTGCCGCCGGTTTTAATCTGCCGCCGATGCTCAGTGTTCCCACGCAGGCCCGCTCTGGTCGGGCTGCTCCTGACTCACTGCCGCCGGTTTTAATCTGCCGCCGATGCTTGGTGTTCCCACGCAAGCGAAAAGAGACCGAGCCTGTTCATCCCTTCCTGATGGGTAGACCCTCGCATTTCTGGTATCATCCTTGTAAATCTTTTTTGCACCCTCTCCGGCGCCTATATCTTTTTTATAATATGGCGACCAGAATTGTATGCAGTACTCCCAAGTGTGGTCTAACCAAGGTTTGATACATGTTTAGCATAACTTCTCTACTTTTCAATTCAATTTCTCTAGAAATAAACCCTAGTGCTTGGTTTGCTTTTTTATGGCCTTGTGAAACTGTGTCGCTACTTTTAGTGATTTATGTATTTGTTCTCCGAGATCCCTTTGCTCTTGTACCCCATTTAGATTTGTATTTTCCAAGTAATATGTGACCTCCCTATTTTTCTTACCAAAATGTAATACCTCAAATTTATGTGTTGAAATTAATTTTCCAATTATATGCCTATTCTGCAAGTTTATTAATGTCTTCTTGTAATTTTTTGCAGTCCTCCTCAGTATTGCCTATCTCCCCACCCCCCCCCCCCCCCAAAATTGGTGTCATCCGCAAATTTAAAAATCGTGTTTTTGATTCCAAAGTCTAAAGCGATAATATAAATCGTTAACTTTCCACTTTAATAAAGTAAAAATGCATTAGGCACATTTTTTTGCAATTACTATGGTAACTTTGCATTCATGTGCAATTATGAGAAGAGATTGAGTAAACTAGGCCTGCATTTTCTTGAATTCAGAAGAATGAGAGGGGATCTCATTGAAGCATACAAAATTATTGCCGGGCTTGATAGGGTGGATGCTGGGAGAATGTTTCCCTTGGCTGGGGAGTCTAGAACCAGGGGCCACAGCCTCAGGATAAAGGGTAGGCCATTCAGGACTGAGATGAGAAGAAATTTCTTCACACAGAGGGTGGTGAATCTTTGGAATTCTCTACCCCAGAGGGCTGTGGCGGCTCAGTCATTGGGTATATTCAAAACAGAAGTCGATAGATTTCTGACTTGTAAGGGCATCAAGGGATATGGCGATAGGGCCGGTGAATGGAGTTGAGGCAGAAGATCAGCCATGATCTCATTGAATAGCAGAGCAGGCTCGAAGGGCCGAATGGTCTACTCCTGCTCCTATTTCTTATGTTCTTATGTAATTACTCACATTTTGTCATTGTAAAACTGAGTGCCAATATACCTCATTTTAAAAATGGATTTTAGGAACTAAAATAGATGGGCACCATTAAAATCCATTTGAGTTTGTACAACATTTTTTTTTTAATTGGCATTTTTACTTCATAGTTGCACAGGGGCTAAAAATTACTTTGGTCCAATGTTCACAAGGTAATTCGTTTAGTCTTTGAACTCTAATCCATACTGGACTGACCAACTGATCTTATTTACATGACAAATTTGTTGCTAGAAAATGAGCAACAGTTGAACAGCTTCAAAAAAGCTGACAGCCCCAGAAATGCTGACAACTCAAAATTAGCTCTAAATATGACAGGCAAGTACAAGTAATTACACTCAAAGTGAGGCGAGATAGATGTGTATTATAAATTAAACTGAGTTTATTGCCATTTGAGTTCTAGGTATACTCAGCATTTCTTCATTTACTTTAAATGAAACTCAACTTAAGTACAGGAAAGCCTAAAGAGCGATATAAGGCACATGGGCCTAGAAATTGGGTATAGCCCCGCTTGGGGCGTTAGAATTGGCGCAGCGCAAAGTTTATAGCCAGACGCAACTTATCGCCAGCTGGCGCGATATTGGGTTGCATCGCCCCTAAAGGTGATTGAGGCACGAATTCAGGCGTTACACGGGACTCCTAAGGCACTAAACTTCCGGCGCAACCCAATATCGGAGCGGACGGGCGCAGCGCAGGTGCTCTCAATTACCGATGACCATGAGACTTCCAGGTGCCGGCCGGCTCTTAAAGGGGTGGGTCAGTCAGCTTCAGCATCCACACTCTGCGCCTTGCAGGCCTCAGAATCGGCGCAGGCCCTTCTCTGGCGCTAAAAACTTGGACCAGATGGAGAAGGTGAGACAGAGAGCAGAGCGCTTCACCAATGAGGCTCTGGAGCAATTGGTGGCCGCAGTGGAGCGCCGGTGAGATGTTCTCTATCCAGACAATGGCAGGAGGCCGAATCATAAGGACTACCAATGAGCTTGGAGGGATGTATGCCAGAGGGTCAACTCCAGCAGCATGGTGACCAGGAGCCCTGTCCAATGCAGAAAGAAATTCAACGACCTCACTCGGGTCGTGAGGGTGGGTGCTTTTTCTGCAAACGTCTGCATCCCTTCATTTGCACCTGACTTTATGGCTACAGGGTGGCCTGTGCCCCATTGGCCATCTGCCAGCAAGCACCCATGGCCCTTTCTGGGCATACACATGCACATTTGACTCAAGGCGTCATGTAAGGGCTCTTCCACCATGGGGGGCATGAGATGATCACTCAGGGCATCATGTAAGGGCTCTTGCACCATGGGGGGCATGAGATGATCACTCAGGGCATCCTGTAAGGGCTCTTGCACCATGGGGGGCATGAGATGATCACTCAGGGCATCATGTAAGGGCTCTTGCACCATGGGGGGCATGAGATGATCACTCAGGGCATCAGGTAACATAACTTCCCCTCCTTTCCCCTGCAGTCCAAACTGGCGAGGATTGGCAAAGACCAGCTTCGCACCGGTGGAGGACCTCCACAAGTGGTCACTCTCATGGATCTCGAGGAGAGAGCCCACCAGATTCTTGGAGGATGTCTGAGTGGTCCTGTAACCACTGCAGCTGCCGACCCCATTGTCGACAGCGGTGGTAAGGTTCTCACCTTTTACAGCTGTCTCCTTCCACTTGTTCCCACCGCCAGCATGCTTTCTCACTGTGGACCCATGTCATAGCCTTGCCGCAATCTGGCATCCCTTGCTGCCAAGATGTCCTTTTGCTAAAGCCACTCTTCCACCTCCCTGCTTTCAGATGCTGCATCACCAGCTCGGGAGCCGGGCCCTCAAGCTGCCAGTGCCAGTGCCTCCAAAGGCTCAATGAGAAAAGTACTGTCCAACAGAAGGTCAGCAACTCTCTCCAGCAACGACCAGAATGGCCAGCCCAAATGGCTGCAGCTTTTATACTAGTGCTGTCCCCTTTAAATAGCGCCCCCCGAGTCCGAGAAGGGCCTGGGAATGCTCCATCTAACTGTCACTAATAGCGCCAGGCGGAAAGGCGGAAAGGTTGCGGGCGCTACCGAATATCCGGTCCGGGGCGCCAAAAAGGCGTTGCACACTGAAATGACGTCATGATCTGCCCGCGGGCGCGCGCAAAGAGTTAGCGCCGACGCTAAAAGGATACTCAATATGGGAGGTGGCGCAATATTCACTGCGCCCGCCTGAAAATTGGGTAACGCCCCAATTCTCGGGCTGTTTAGGCACTAATCGCTGGCGCTACCAACCGAATTTCTAGGCCATGATTTATTATTAGAGGGGTGTATGCCCACTCAGTAAAAAATGTTCAATGCTTAATTTGGTGCGTTTTGAAATTCACTATAATTCTGCCTTTTATCCTTGGCTACAAATGGTTTAAATCTCAAAATAAAGTAATTGTGTAGACTTCAGTACAACTTACCAGTTGCTTTCATTGAGAAACCCATACTTAAACCCATACACTGCAACCATGTAGATTTTATAAAAGGAAGTCCTTCCTAGCTAATGTTTTTGACCCAGTATCTGCATCTCCACTTTTATTTTTGTAAAAATCAGTGTGGCTTTATATAGGAACAGGAGACGACCATTCAGCCTCTCAAGCCTGTTCCACCATTCATTGACATCATGGCCGTGGCTCCATATCTGTTAATATCCTTGGCTTGCAAAAATTTATTTATCTCAGATTTAGAATTATTAATTGAGCTAGCATCTACTGTTTTTTTGTGGAGAGACTTCTACCACCATTTGCATGAGGAACTGTTTCATAACTTCACTCATGAATGGCCTGGCTCTGATTTTAAGGTTATGTCCCTTGTTCTGGACTCACCCACCAGCAGAAAAAGTTTCTCTATCTACCCTATCAATTGCTTTCAAAATCCAAAAAACCTCAGTCAAATCACTCCTTAAACCTTCTACATTCCAGGAAATACAAGCCTAGTTTATGTAATCTCTCCTCGGGAGTCCTGTTAACATTCTGGTGAATCTGCGCTTCACTCCTTCCAAGGCCAATATATCCTTTTTAAGGAGCGGTGCCCAGATTTAATTGTTATTTCTCTTTAAATCATTCTTGATAAGATTACTTAAGCAGTTTAAGTAAAGGGGAAAAGTTAAATATTTGGGATTCTGTTGGTTTAAGAAGAGTAAAACAAGGTAACACTGCAGTAGGAGTAAATTGGCACAGCAGGCAGTGGAAACCAGTTCTCTAACCAATCAGCAGGGGTGTCTCATTTGGCTGTAAACAAACAAACAGTATAAAAAGACCAGTCCTTGTGTGAGCAAGCACTGAGTGCGAGTCATCAAAGAGTGCTGTGAGTTTGGGTAAGTGTGAGTTAGGGTAAGTGGGGTGTTAGGTGCTCTTTTCAAACTTTAACTCTGTGGGTTGTAGTTAATAAGGCCTTTCTGGTGCAGAGTGACTGTTGGTAAACCATTTAACTGGTGTAATTAGAGGGATTGATTTAATTTAAATCCAATTAATTAAAGGGGATACTAGCATCTATAATCGGGCAGAGGGTGTCCATAACTAACAATAAAAAATTTAATTAATGACATAGAATGGAGCAGGTGATGTGTTAGTGTTGCAAGATCTGGGAGCCGGTGGACCCCATTGAGGCTCACGGTGATTACATCTGTGACAAGTGTCTGCTGCTACAGGAACTCCAGCTCCGTGTTGATGAGCTGGAGTCTGAGCTTCAGACACTGCAACACATCAGGGAGGGGGAGAAGTACCTGGACTCTGTGTTTCAGGAGGTGGTCACACCTATGAAGTTAATTAATTCAGATGTAGCCCATGGTCAGGGACAGGACGGTGTGACTACGAGTGAGGCAGGTACGGGGATCCAGGAGGTAGTGTTGGAGGAGCCGCAGCCCTTGCTCTTGTCCAACAGGTTCGAGGTTCTTACTCCCTGTGGGGACAGGAGCAGGGACTGCAGGGAGGATGAGCAACCTGGCCACAGCACCGTGGAACAGGGGGCCAATCAAGAGGGGGGAGTAAATAGAAATGTTGTAGTGGTAGGGGATAGTATTATTAGGGGGATAGATAGAGTTCTCTGCAGCCGAGAGCGAGAGTCCCGAAGGCTGTCTTGCCTACCCGGTGCCAGGGTTAAGGACATTTCCTCTGGGCTGGAAAGAAACTTGCAGTGGGAGGGGTGGATCCAGTTGTCGTGGTCCATGTTGGTACAAACGACGTAGATAGGACTAGGAAGCCGGTTCTGTTAAAGGAGTATGAGCAGCTAGGGGTCAAATTAAAAAAACAGAACCTCAAGGGTAATAATTACCTGAGCCACGAGCGAATTTGGCTAGGACAAATAAAATTAGAGAGTTAAATGCGTGGCTCAAAGACTGGTGTGGGAGAAATGGGTTTTGCTTCCTGGGACACTGGCACCAGTACTGGGGCAGGAGGGAGCTGTTCCGTTGGGACGGGCTTCACTTGGCCAGTGCTGGGACTAGAGTCCTGGTGAATCATATAACTAGGGCTGTAGAGAGGGCTTTAAACTAACTAGTGGTGGGGGGGGGGGGAGGTTCCTAGAGAGCAAATAATAAAAATGACAACAGAGAAGGTCATAGACTTAGGTAGCAGTGGGGAAATTAAAAACCAGAGCGTGTCAGGAAGGGGCAGAAGGTATGGAGTAAAAGGTAAAGTAATAAAAAGGGCAAAAGCAGGAACTAAGTGTCACAAAACATCTTTGAAAGTTCTCTATCTGAATGCACGTAGCATTCGTAACAAAATAGACGAGTTAATGGCACAAATAACTACATATGGGTATGATCTTGTGGCCATTACAGAAACATGGCTGCAGGGTGACAATGCCTGGGAATTAAACATACCAGGTTATTTAACGATCAGGAAGGACAGGCAGGAAGGAAGGGGAGGTGGGGTGGCTATGTTAATAAAGGAAGGAATCACTGTAATACAGAGAAATGATATTGGGTCAAAAGATCAGGATAATGAAACAGTTTGCATGGAGATAAGGAATAATAAGGGGAAAAAAACACTAGTGGGCGTAGTCTATAGGCCTCCGAACAGTTGCAACTCTGTTGGACGGAGTATCAATCAGGAAATAGTTGAGGCTTGTAATAAGGGAACATCTATAATTATGGGGGATTTTAACTATCATATTAATTGGACAAATCAAATTGGGCAGGGCTGCCTTGAGGATGAGTTCATTGAGTGTATTAGGGATGGGTTTCTTGAGCAGTATGTAACTGAACCGACCAGGGGGCAAGCAACCTTAGATCTGGTCCTGTGTAACGAGACAGGATTAATTAAAAATGTCCTAGTAAAGGATCCCCTTGGAATGAGTGACCATAACATGGTTGAATTCCATATTCAATTAGAGGGTGAGAAGGTTGGATCTCAAACAAGCGTGCTAAGCTTGAATAAAGGTATGAGAGCGGAATTGAGTAGAGTGGATTGGGAAAATAGATTAAAGGGTAAGACGATAGATGATCAGTGGTGTACATTTAAGGAGTTATTTTACAACTTCCAAAAAATATATATTCCACTGAGAAGAAAAGGGTGTAAAAGAAAAGACAGCCATCCATGGCTAAGTAAAGAAATTAAGGATAGTATTCGACTAAAAACAAGGGCATATAAGGTAGCCAAATCTAGTGGGAGGATAGAGGATTGGGGAAACTTTAAAAGACAGCAAAAAATAACAAAAAGATTGATTAAGAAAGGGAAGATAGATTATGAAAGTAAATTAGCAAAAAATATAAAAACAGATAGTAAGAGTTTTTATAGTTATATAAAAAGAAAAAGGGTGGCTAAAGTTAATGTTGGTCCCTTAGAGGATGAGACTGGGAAATTAATGGTGGGAAACATGGAGATAGCAAAAACGCTGAACAAATATTTTGTATCAGTCTTTACGGTAGAGGACACTAAGAATATCCCAACACTGGACAAACAGGGGGCTCTAGTGGGAGAGGAGCTAAATACGATTAAAATCACTAAGGAAGTGGTACTTGGTAAAATAATGGGACTTAAACCGGATAAATCACCTGGACCTGATGGCTTATATCCTAGGGTCTTGAGGGAAGTGGCAGTAGAGATTGTGGATGCATTGGTAATAATTTTCCAAAACTCCCTGTACTCAGCAAAGGTCCCGGCAGACTGGAAAACTGCTAATGTAACACCCTTATTTAAAAAGGGCAGTAGACAGAAGGCTGGAAACTATAGACCGGTTAGCCTAACATCTGTGGTAGGTAAAATTTTGGAGTCCATTATTAAGGAGACAGTAACAGGACATTTGGATAATCATAATTTAATAGGACAAAGTCAGCATGGTTTTATGAAGGGGAAGTCATGTTTGACAAATTTGCTGGAGTTCTTTGAGGAAGTAACATATAGGGTGGATAAAGGGGAACCAGTGGACGTAGTGTATTTAGACTTCCAAAAGGCATTTGACAAGGTGCCACACAAAAGATTATTGCTTAAGATAAAAAATCACGGGATTGGGGGTAATATTCTGGCATGGATAGAGGATTGGCTATCTAACAGAAGGCAGAGAGTTGGGATAAATGGTTCATTCTCAGACTGGCAATCAGTAACTAGTGGTGTTCCGCAGGGGTCGGTGCTGGGTCCCCAACTCTTTACAATCTATGTTAACGATTTGGAGGAGGGGACCGAGTGTAACATATCAAAGTTTGCAGATGATACTAAGATGGGAGGGAAAGTAGTGAGTGAGGAGGACATAAAAAACCTGCAAGGGGACATAGACAGGCTAAGTAAGTGGGCAGAGATTTGGCAGATGGAATACAATCCTGGAAAGTGTGAGGTTATGCACTTTGGCAGGAAAAATCGTAGAGCAAGTTATTATCTTAATGGCAAGAAACTGGAAAGTACTGAAGTACAAAGGATCTGGGGGTTAGTATGCAGGTGCAGCAAGTGATTAAGAAGGCCAATGGAATGTTGGCTTTCATTGCTAGGGAGATAGAATATAAAAATAAGGAGGTATTGCTTCAGTTGTACAAGGTATTGGTGAGACCGCACCTGGAATACTGCATACAGTTTTGGTGTCCATACTTAAGAAAAGACATACTTGCTCTCGAGTCAGTACAAAGAAGGTTCACTCGGTTAATCCCGGGGATGAGGGGATGGACATATGAGGAGAGGTTGAGTAGATTGGGACTCGACTCATTGGAGTTCAGAAGAATGAGAGGCGATCTTATTGAAACATATAAGATTGTGAAGGGGTTGGATCGGGTGGATGTGGGGAGGATGTTCCCGATGATGGGTGAAACTAGAACTAGGGGGCATAGTCTTAGAATAAGGGGCTGCTCTTTCAAAACTGAGATGAGGAGGAACTACTTCACTCAGAAGGTGGTAGGTCCATGGAATATGCTGCCCCAAAAAGCTGTAGAAGCTACATCATTACATAAATTTAAAACAGAAATAGACAGTTTCCTAGAAGTAAAGGGAATTAAGGGTTACGGGGAGCGGGCAGGAATTTGGACATGAGTCTAGGTTCGGATCGGTCATGGCCCTGTGGGTAGCGGAGCGGGCCCAGGGGCCGTGTAGCCTGATGCTGCTCCTATTTCGCGTGTCTAATTCTGTTTGATTCAGGAGATGGTTCTGTGATAGTAGATTGGCGGTTAGGATCAGATCAGCCATGATCTTATTAAATGGCGGAGCAGGCTCGAGGGGCCGATTGGCCTACTCCTGCTCCTATTTCTTATGTTCTTATCTGTACACCGTAATGCAGATGTGGTCTAACCAGTGCTTTGTATAGCTGTAGCAAAACTTCCTTCCCTTTAATATTCTAGCCCGCTAGTTATAAAGGCTAACATTCCATTAGCCTTTTTGATTATTTTTTGTACCTGACTATTACATTTTGGAGAAACATAGAAACATAGAAGATAGGAGCAGGAGTAGGCCATTCGGCCCTTCGAGCCTGCTCCACCATTCAATGAGATCATGGCTGATCATCCAAATTCAGTACCCTGCCCCTGCCTTCTCCCCATATCCCTTGATCCCTTTAGCCTGAAGAAACATACCCAACTCTTTCTTGAATATATTTAATGAACTGGCCTCTACCGCCCTCTGTGGCAGAGAATTCCACAGGTTCACCACTCTCTAGGTGAAGAGATTCCTCCTCATTTCTGTCCTAAATGGCTTACCCCTTATCCTTTGACTATGACCCCTGGTTCTGGACTCCCCGGCCATCAGAAACATCCTTTCTGCATCTAGTCTGTCCAGACCTGACAGAATTTTATAGGTTTCGATGAGATCCCCTCTCAATCTTCTAAACTCCAGTGAGTATAAGCCCAAGCTGTGTACATGGTCCCTTAAATCTCTTTGGACCTCCACTGTTCCCAGCTTTTCACTATTTAAATAATACTCAGATCTATCCTTTCTTGGTCCAAAATGGATGACCTCACACTCTATCCATCCTGAACCGCTACCGTCCTTATGGTGAAGGTACTCCCACAGTGCTGTTAGGTAGAGAGTTCCAGGATTTTGACCCAGTGACGATGAAGGAACAGCAATATATTTCCAAGTCAGGCTGGTGCATTGTGTGCAGTTTTGGTCGCCTCATCTGAGGAAGGATGTTCTTGCCATGGAGGGAGTGCAGCGAAGATTCACCAGACTGATACCTGGGATGGCAGGAATGATGTATGAGGAGAGATTGGGTCGATTGGGCTTATACTCGCTGGAGTTTAGAAGAATGAGAGGCGATCTCATTGAAGCTTATAAAATTCTAACAGAACTAGACAGACTAGATGCAGGAAGGATGTTCCCGATGACCAGGGAGTCCAGAACCAGGGGTCACAGTCTAAGGATAAGGGGTAAGCCATTTAGGACAGAGATGAGGAGGAATTTCTTCACCCAGAGAGTGGTGAACCTGTGGAATTCTCTACCACAGAAGGCAGTGGAGGCCAATTCATTAAATATATTCAAGAAGGAGTTGGATATATTTCTTAAGGCTAAAGGGATCAAGGGATATGGGGAGAAGCCAGGGACAGGGTACTGAATTTGGATGATCAGCCATGATCTCATTGAATGGCGGAGCAGGCTCGAGGGGCCAAATGGCCTACTCCTGCTCCTATCTTCTATGTTTCTATGTGCGTGGCTTGGAGGGGAACTTGGAGGTGATGGTGTTCCCATCCGCCTGCTGCAATTGTCCTTCTAGGTAGTAGAGGTCGCGGGTTTGGGAGGTGCTGTCGAAGAAGCCTTGGCGAGTTGTTGCAGTGCATCTTGTAGAATAGTGTAGATCCAGAGGACTGGGTGAGATATAAAGAACAGCAAAGGAAGAGAGAAAAGATAGTAAAAGTTGTAGTTTATATGGACTTCCAGAAGTCATTCGATAAGGTTCCACATAAGAGACTCTTAGCTAAAATTAAAGCTCCTGCTTACGCTACTTACTATGCTCCCATTTACGCTACTTACTATGCCACCAATCTTTGTGTCATCGGCAAACTTGGATATATCATTCTCTATTATGTTATCTGAGTCATTAATAAATATAGTGAATAGTTGAGTCACTTCCCTCCAATTCGAGTACATACCCATTATTCCTACTCTTTGTCTTCTACCACCTGATCAATCTCCTAATCAGGTCAATAATTTGCCTTCATTTCTATGAGCTTTAATATTTCTCTTTTTATTTAATTTTTTTTATTTGTTCATGGGACGTGGGAGTTGCTGGCAAGGCCAGCATTTATTGCCCATCTCTAATGGCGCAGGCGGTGAGTCACCTGCCGCAGAATACCCAGCCTCTGACCTGCTCTTGTAGCCACAGTATTTATCTGGCTGGTCCAGTTAAGTTTCTAGTCAATGGTGACCCTCCAGGATGTTAATGGTGGGGGATTCGGTGATGGTAATGCCGTTAACTGTCAAGCGGTGGTGGTTAGCCTCTCTCTTGTTGGAGATGGTCATTGCTTGGCACTTGAGTGGCATGAATGTTACTTGCCACTTATCAGCCCAAACCTGCTTCATTATCTGAGCAGTTGTAAATGGAACTGAGCGCTTTGTAATCATCACCGAACATCCCCACTTCTGACCTTATGATGAAGTGAAAGTCATTGATGAAACAGCTGAAGATGGTTGGACCTAGGACACTGCCTGAGGAACCCCTGCAGCAATGTCCTGGGGCTGAGATGATTGGCCTCCAACAACCACAATCATCTTCCTTTGTGTTAGGTATGACTCCAGCCAGTGGAGAGTTTTCCCCTTTATTCCCATTGACTTAAATTTTACTAGGGCTCCTTGATGCCACATTCTGTCAAATGCTGCCTTGATGTCAAGGGCAGTCACTCTCAGCTCAACTCTGGAATTCAGTTCCTTTGTCCATGTTTAGACCAAGGCTGTAATGAGGTCTGGAGCTGAGTGGTCCTGGCGGAACCCAAACTGAGCATCGGTGAGCAGGTAATTGGTGAGTAAGTGCCGCTTGATAGCGCTGTTGATGACATCTTCCATCACTTTTCTTGATGATTGAGAGTAGACTGATAGGGCGGTAATTGGCCGGATTGGATTTGTCCTGTTTTTTGTGGACAGGACATACCTGGGCAGTTTTCCACATTGTCGGTTAGATGCCAGTGTTGTGGCTGTACTGGAACAGCTTAGCTGGAGGAGCGGCTGGTTCTGGAGCACAAGTCTTCAACACGACAGCCGGAATGTTGTCGGGGCCCATAGCATTTGCTGTATCCAGTGCGCTCAGAGGCGATCTTATTGAAACATATAAGATTGTGAAGGGGCTTGATCGAGTGGATGCGGTGAGGATGTTCCCAGTGATGGGTGAAACTAGAACTAGGGGGCATAATCTTAAAATAAGGGGTTGCTCTTTCAAAACTGAGATGAGGAGAAACTTCTTCACTCAGAGGGTGGTAGGTTTGTGGAATTTGCTGCCCCAGAAAACTGTGGAAGCTACATCATTAAATAAATTTAAAACAGAAATAGATAGTTTCCTAGAAGTAAAGGGAATTAAGGGTTACGGGGAGCGGGCAGGAAATTGGACATGAGTCTAGGTTTGGAATGGTCATGGCCCTGTGGGTAGTGGAGCGGGCCCAGGGGCCGTGTAGCCTGGTTCTGCTCCTACTTCTTGTGTTCTAATTCTGTGTTAGATTTCAGGAGATGGTTTTATTCCTGTTCCTGGCTGGGGTGGAGATCGCCTTTACAGAAGGTAAGTACTGTAGAAAATATAGGGACAGAGTGATCTCCTGGAAGAGTTTTGATCGCCTAGATGGGTCGGAGAGGAATTTCCCAGATTTTTTCTCCCAAATTGGCCATTGGGTTTTTTATCTGGTTTTTCACCTCTCCCGGGAGATCACATGGGTTCGGGTGGGATGGAGAGTGATAGAAGATTTGAGGTTAGGATCAGATCAGCCATGATCTTATTGAATGGTGGAGCAGGCTCGAGGGGCCGATTGGCCTACTGCTGCTCCTATTTCTTATGTTCTTATGTTCTTGAAATCACTTGGAGTAAATCGAATTAGCTGAAGACTGGCTTCTGTGATGGTGGGGACCTCAGGAGGAGGCCGAGATGGATCATCCACTCGGCACTTCTACCTGAAGATGTTTGCAAACGCTTTAGCCGTGTCTTTTGCACTCATGCTGGGATCCACCATCATTGAGGATGGGAATGTTCATGGAGCCACCTCCGCCTGTCAGTTGTTTAATGGTCCAGCACCATTCACGACAGGATGTGGCAGGACTGCAGAGCTTTGATCTTTTATCTGATCCATTGGTTGTGGGATCGCTTAGCTCTGTCTATAGCATGCTGCTTCCGTTGTTTAGCATGCATGTAGTTTTGTGTTGCAGCTTCCCCAGATTGGTACCTCATTTTTAGGTATGCCTGGTGCTGCTCCTGGCATGCTCTTCTACACTCCTCATTGAACCAGGGTTTGTTGCCTGGCTTGATGTTAATGGTAGAGTGAGGGATGTGCCTGGCCATGAGGTTACAAATTGTGTTGAAATACAATTCTGCTGCTGCTGATGGCCCACAGAACCTCATGAATGCCCAGTTTTGAGCTGCTAGATTTGTTCTGAATCTATCCCATTTAGCACGGGGATGGAGGGTGTCCTCAGTGTGAAGACGGGACTTCGTCTCCACAAGGACTGTGCGGTGGTCACTGCTACCAATACTGTCATGGACAGATGCATCTGCGATTGGTAGATTGGTGAGGACGAGGTCAACTAGGTTTTTCCCAAGTATTGGTTCCCTCACCATCTGCTGCATTGCCAGTCTGGCAGCTATGTCCTTCAGGGCTCGGTCAGTAGTGGTGCTACCGAGCCACTCTTGGTGATGGATATTGAAGTCCCCCACCCAGAGTACATTCTGTGCCCTTGCTGTCCTCCGTGCTTCTTCCAAGTGATGTTCTACATGGAGGAGTACTGATTCATCAGCTGAGGGCGGGCGGTAGATGGTAATCAGCAGGAGGTTTCCTTGCCCATGTTTGACCTGAAGCCTTGAGACATCATGGGGTCTGGAGTCGATCTTGAGGACTCCCAGGGCCACTCCTTCCCGATTGTATACCACTGTGCTGCCACTTCTGGTGGGACAGGACATACCCAGAGATGGTGATGGAGGAGTCTGTGACATTGGCTGAAAGATATGATTCTGTGAGTATGTCAGGCTGTTGCTTGACTAGTGTGTGGGACAGCTCTCCCAGTTTTTGGCACAAGTCCCTAGATGATCATGAGGAGGACTTTGCAGGGTCTCCTGGGTTGGGTATGGCATTATCGTGTCCGAAGCCAGTGCTTAGGGCGATGCCGGGTGCTTCTTTGTTACAACTGAGTGGCTTGCTAGGCTATTTCAGAGGGCAGTTAAGAATCAAACACATTGCTGTGGGTCTGGAGTCACATAGGCCAGACCAGGTAAGGATGGTAGACATTAAGGACATTAGTGAACCAATTGGGTTTTTACGACAATCCGGTAGTTTTATGGTCACCATTACTGATGCTAGTTTTTTATTCCAGATTATTTAATTAACTGAATTTAAATTCCACAGCTGCCGTGGATTTGAACTTGCGTCTCCTGATCATTGGTCTGGATTACTAGTCCAGTAACATAACCACTATGCTACCGTTCTCTTAGAGTCTCCATTGATTTCTTTGTCTATATCCTCTTACTAATGTTGTAATAGTATCCTTAATTAATAAGGCTACCCTTCTTCCTCTTCCAGTTTTCCTATCCTTTCTAAAGACCATATAACCTTATAACTCTCAATCATGACCAACTTCTAGCCATGTCTCAGTAATGGCCACCATGTCATACCCTCTAAGCTGTATTTAAGCATCTAATTCAATCAATTTATTTTCTTATACTCTTGTGTGTTAGTATATAAAACTCTTATTTGAGCAAGAGACCCTAACCTGTCTTTCTGTCCTGATGCTATCTTTCTCATATCCGTTTCTTATTTGGCACTCCTGCTGTAATTACTTTAGTATTCCCTTTTAAATTTCTCATGTTCCTTCATCATTACCTTATGAACCATGGCTGGACAGGTCATTAAATGGAGGAAAAATAGCTCCATGCAACATCTGACTAGACTGATGCTGCCAGAATCTTTTTGTTAGATAAACATTAAAATTGTTGTTTTTAATCATACTGGATTGAACAAACGAACATATTCAAAGACTCTCAGAATGATACAGCACAGAAAGAGGCCATTTGGCCCATCATGCCTGTTCTGGCTCTTTGGAAGATCTATCCAATTAGCCCCATTCCCTTGCTCTTTCCCCATAGCCCTGTAAATTTTCCCCCTTCCTTTTTGAAAGTTATTATGGAATCTGCTTCCACCACCCTTTCTGGTAGTGCATTCCAGATCATAACAACTTGCTGTCCAAAAAAAAATCCTCATGTTGCCTCGTGTTCTTTTGCCAATTACCTTAACTCTGTGTCTTCTGTTTACTGGCCTTTCTGCCACTGGAAACAGTTTCTTATTTTCTCTCTCAAAGCCCTTCATGATTTTGAACACCTCCATCAAATCTCCCCTTAACCTTCTCTGCTCTAAGGAGAACAATCCCAGTTTCTCTAGTTTCTCCACATAACTGAAGACAATTATGACAAATTTACTATAATTTTTTTTCACTGATTTACACGTCAGTGAATGATTTTATTACGTTACAATTTTTGCATTTTTTATTGCATTATAGCAAAATATATTTTAATGATCTATTACAGTTAGCGAGGGTGATTATGGTTGACAGTGACCAGCTTTGCTGCTTGTTCCAAGTGGGTGCCTCCTCTGTAATTCTCAAGGATGTTGCATGAGATGTCAGTTTATAATGGATTTTTGAAAATGCGGGTCTGAGACTGGATGCTGTCAGTTGTCAGTGCTTTCCCTGCCCTGGTGAGTGCACAGGTAGCAGAAAGGCAATCTCAAGCATGTGAATATGAAAGTGCAAACAAACTTGGGGAGCTGGAGTGAGCTGGGAGCATGAGGTTTATTAACTGTTAACTGGCAATTAAATTATGTTCTGTGATACTTTTAACAACTCAAATGCTTTTATCTCCCAGAAGCTTTGGTTAGAGTCCAGCCAAACTCCTGGAACTATTTCTCTTCAACAATCTTTCCTACTGAGGCCAATAGGGCACGCACAGAAGAACTGAACAATGTTGGCTCATGAACAAGTACGAAAGAGTATGGGAAATTTGTCAATTACATACAAGTGGACACTGGGTCCGAAACACTGTCTGGCTGTGAATTAGATAGTGCAGTGGCTTTGCACTGAATTCTGACTGCTGCTTTGGCATCTACAAGCAGAGAGCAGTGACAGTCTGTGATCTCTGTATTTTTACTGAGCACCAGTGAAGCAGATTCTCAAGCCTTTCTAGAAACACTGTGAATATCTAATTTATCAAACACTTAGTACTTCAGCATTGGCATCCCAGGAACAGGAACTTTTACTGATTTAAAGACAGCGTAGTGTTATTTTCAAATGCAGGGCCCCAACTAAGAAGGCATTAATAACTTGTAAGAATGGAAGGCCCAACTGAAAACATTTTCATTTCAAACTGCTTTGCTGGAAATATCCTTTTTTGTATTTACAACATCATTGGAAGTGTTGACCTCATCGAGGCGCCTGCTCCACACTTGGCAAGATACCCCAAACCTACGTGCTGCTTCCAAGAGGAGGTGACAGACTCCACACGAAACCAGGAAGCCTGTTCTCCAACCTAGTAGTATGACACTTTACTCTGGGATGTCTAAATTGTTCAACCCACAGATAATTATCCTACATCAATGTTAAGTTACCATTAATATATGTATCCGATATTAATTTTCTTAAATTAAGCAAATAAAAACAAACCCACACAATCTCTAGAGCCACTGGCAGCAAACTGCTGTAACACTGTCGAGAAAGAATACAGCTTACATGATGGGCGCCTCACATTTGAAACTTGCAATATAGGGACCACTTGATGGTAATATACATGCAAAATCAGTAGCACATTCAGTTTACACAAAAATGAGTTGAGCTGCATAAATGGAAGATCAGGGTGCAGCATAGGAACTTTAAATCCTGTTTTTAAATCCCTTTTTTTCTCATTTTTTCTCCCCTCCTAGACCCCACTCTTCTATCATCATGCCTCTTTTCATTCCTCCCCTCTTGGATACTCTGCCCTCCCAAATCCCTACCCTAACCCTTCAGCACTCCTCGAACTTCCTACTATACTGCCTCCATCCCAGGCTTGACTCCCTCTTAGATAAGATAAGCTTCCCTCTGTGCCTCTCTAGGCATCCTCCAAAGGGCCCATTGAGGCACTCATCGCTGTCTCCTAATGAGCAGCAACCCCAACTGCCCCATCCTACTCTTGCCGATCTTCCTGCCCAGCGCGCCCGCTGGGGGGCTAATCTTTCCTACCTCCTTCTTGTGCTACTCGCCCCTCCCAATACTGACCCTATGGACTCCTGTCACTGGATCAGCTATCACCGCCCCTCTCCGCATCTCCCTCCAGAATGTTCGTTCACTTGTGAACAAAGCCCTTGCCATCCATGCCAGCTTATTGTGGATGATTGGCTTTGATGGAAACCTAGCTGAAAGGTGATGTAACCTTCCCCTTAAATGAAGCCTCCCTGCCCGGCTATACCTTCCACCACATGCCCCGCCCATACTGCCGCGGTGGCGGTGTGGCACATATCACCAAATCACACTTTGGTCTGTCTACCTACTCTACTCTTCTGGCACCTTCTCCTTCGAGCATCACGCCTTGTTCCACCCCTCTCGCCTTTCATTTAAAATCCTTGTTCACTATCGCCCACCCAATTCCAAGCCAAGTTTCTCACTGAGATATCTTCTCTGTTTTCCTCCCTCAGCTTCTGGACCAAGCGATTTCCCATCCTCGGTGATTTCAACATCCATCTCGGCTCATCATGCTTTCTCTCCTCTGAGTTTACCACCCTTCTGTCGTCCCTTAATTTCTCGCTCCATATAAGCCACAGCCACCCCTTGACCTTGCCACCTTACGTGGCTCACTATGCCCATCGTGTCAATCACAGATAAGGCCAGCTCTGATCACTTCTTTGTATCACTCCCCACCACATCCCCCTTCCCTCTTCCAACCCTACTTTTGTGCCTGTCCCTGGGGAAAAAACTCTCCACATTCACTTACAACTGCACTTTCAAAATCCCAACTGTCTAGCCTTTGGCCCTCCATTCACCACTACATTTCTGCAGCTACCGATCTGCTCAACAACACCCTCACCTCCACCTTTGATGTCCTAGTCCCCAGCAAATCTCTCAATCTGGCTGTTCCCCCCCGGTATGTCTCTCATCTTCGCTCCCTTAAGTCCAGGGGATACAGACTTGAACGTATATGGTGGGCAAATGGTTTAGCCATTCATCGCCAGATCTGGTTTGACCATATAAAGCACTATCGGGTCCTGCTCCCTTCTGCCAAAACTGTTCACTGTTCCAGGATTATTCTGGAATGCAAAGATAACCCCCGGCTTCTTCTCTCTACTGCAAACCGTCTTCTTAAACCCCTCTCCCCTGCCTCCTACACCCTCAGCTCCAACAAGTGCGAGGAGCTCATGGATTTCTTTGCCACGAAGGTTGAGACCATCTGCTCAGCTGCCTCTGCTGCTTCCCTTTCCCTGAGCTCCATGTTTGAATCCCTCCAATCAGGTTTCTGCCCCGCCACCGTACCGAAACGGCTCTTATCAAAGTCACAAATGGGTGACTGTAACTGTGTTAAACTACCCCTCCGCATCCTTCTCGACCTGTCTGCAGCTTTTGACACAGTTGACCGCGACATCCTCCTGCAACACCTCTGCTCTGTCGTCCAGCTGGGTGGGGCTGCATTCGCTTGGTTCCATTCTTATCTAACCAGTCGTAGCCAGAGAATCACCTTCAATGGCTTCTCTTCGAACGATCTAACCTTGGCTCCCCTTCCTATTTCTTATCTACATACTGCACCTGGGGAACATCATCCGAAAACATGACGTCAGGTTTAACATCTACCTCACCACCACCTCTCTCAACCCCTCCACTGCCAGTACTGGATGAGCAAAAATTTCCTCCAACTAAATATTGGGAAGACCGAAGCCATTGCCTTTGGTCCCCGCCACAAACTCCGTTCCCTAGCCACTGACTCCATCCTTCTCCCTAGCAACTGAGGTTGAACCAGACTGTTCGCAACCTTGGTGTCATATTTGACCCTGAGATGTGCTTCCGACCACATATCCATGCCGTCACTAAGACCACCTATTTCCACCTCTGTAACACCGTCCGACTCCGCCCCCGCCTCAGCTCATCTGCTGCTGAAACCTTTATGCCTTTGTTACCTCTAGACTTGACTATTCCAATGCTCTCCTGGCCAGCCTCCCATCTTCCATCCTCCATAAACTTAAGCTCATCCAAAACTCTGCTGCCCATATCCTAACTTGCACCAAGTCCTGTTCATCCATCACCCTGTGCTCGCAGGCCTACATTGGCTCCCGGTTAAGCAATGCCTTGAGTTTAAAATTCTCATCCTTGTTTTCAAATCCCTCCATGGCTTTGCCCGTCCGTACCTCTGTAACCTCCTCCAGCCCTACAATCCTCCTGGATATCTGCACTCCTCCAATTCTGGCCTCTTGTGCATCCCCGATTTTAATCACTCTGCCATTGGCCCTAAGCTCTGGAATTCCCTGCCTAAACCTCTCCGCCTCTCTACCTCTTTTTTTTTTTTCCCCCTTTAAGACGCTCCTTAAAACCTAGCTTGTCTGCCCTAGAAATCCCTACGTGACTGTGTTAAATTTTGTTTGATAACACTCCTATGAAGCACCTTAGGATGTTTTACTACTTTAAAAGTGCTATATAAATGCAAGTTGTTGTTGTTGATGTTTGTAAGAAAACACTGACAAGTGGGAAATATGGACGATTGGCATGTATGCTAATCTCTTGAAAAAGGGAGCATTTGATTTGAAAACATTCAAAAATGGTTTATCTGGACTCGTCAAATACTGCAGCACCATTCTCATTTGAAATTTTTTCCCATCATCAGCTGTTGAAGTATATTGGCTCAGAACTTCGGGTCCTCACGGGTGAGTACCCCTGAAAGGAGGGGTTAAGAGGTCGAACGCGTGCGCAGGAGAGGCTACATGTGCGCATCGAACTTACGTTTTTTTTTGCAAGTTTTCCCGGGAAGGTAAGTCTCCAGAAGTTAGACATGTGAAAAGCAGTCGCAAGGCCTGCTTTTTACAAGGTAAGTGGTGAATTAATTAAAATTAAAACATTTTTTCCACAGGTTTATTATTTTTAAATACTTTAAAGAAAGGTAAGTTTATTTTTAGCCGTTAGAAAATTTTAAAAAAATTTCAAAAATTTAATTTATTGTTTAAAATAGTTATTTCATGTAATTTATAGTTTATTTAAAAAATGTGATTTTTAAAAAATGTATTTGAAGATTTAGTGATGTTTTGGGGCTCATAGTATTTATAAGTTTGACAGCCCTTCCTGTCAAACTTATGAATGAAGCATTCCCTGCTCCGATTGGCTCCCCATGGCCCACGTGATCCCAGGGGACGCATCGAACTAAATGCGCCCCTGGGATACGCAAGCACTGCCTGCCAGCAGTTGGAGGAGGCCCAGGATCGGAATTCCACGGGGGCCCACAGCTCAACGGCCGGCGCGCTAGGTAAGTGCAGGTCGGGGGCTTGCACCCGCGGGAAGCCCCCAACCCGAATTTCTGGGCCATTAACTTTGTATATCAGTTTGACTTTAGCTGTGCATTGCAATTTCATGGATTATAGGAATAATTTTGGTTTTCCACTTTCTCCCTATAGAAAGCTGAGGAATGAACAGCCGTGGCCTCAGTAGTTCTCATCCTTGATACTTTTTGTGCTCCTATATATTTATGTAAATGATATTATTGCATTACTTGATGCAGCTACTAGATGGAGCCCTAACATTACATAGTTGACTGTATGTTTCCACCCTTTCAACATAATGTTCGATTTGAGAAAATTAGATCGTCTGACATGATTATTTAGGTTTACACAAAAAGATGGTTACTAATAGAGGTGACCATGTGATGGAAAGTGCCTGTGGCGCTGCAGTGCTTCAGGCACTAAACCTATGTATTATCAGATCTGACGCCAACAATCCAATTGGGAAGCATTTTGAGTGATAGGAGCCTGCACGCAGATTGTGAATGAGGCTCATTTAAAGGGCAACAAATTATTATTTCTCATAATGTGACCTGGAAGGCTGAACAACGCCTGTATCAAATAGGTCTTTCAAGAGAGGCCTACTCCTCTCAGTTAGGTACATTACTATTAAAGCTGTATATCGTAGCAGCTCTCTGCACCATTTTAGGTTTGTTCGACAAAGGAAATTTGGGAGGTTTCTTGGAACCTTCCTGACAACCACTTAAAACTGTACTACATCTTTTAGCAATGTTTGTGTCCTTATTTGTGCCCAGCTATAAGTATTCATATGGTCATACCTTTCTAAATGCAGGTTTGGAAGAGGATCAGAGGATGCAAGCCAGACAAGTGCAAGTAGCACCTTGGATGCTCTATTTTATCACATCCTTGTGCCACTAATCATGTACAGTCTCTGTTCCCCCAACTCCGGCCTCTTGTACATTTCTCCCCCCCCCCGCCCCCCCCCCCCCACCTTTGCCCCATCATTCGTGGCCTTGCCTTTAGCTGCATATGCCTCAGTCTGGAATTCCCTTGCTAAAACCTATACTTCCCTGTCTTCCTTTAAGACCTTTCTTAAACCTTTGAACAAGCTTTTGGCTCTGTCCAATTTTTTTTCCCTTGCGCCTCCATGAAGTGTCTTTTGGATGCTTTTCTGTGTTAAAGGCGCTATATAACTGCAAGTTGCTGTTGATGTATTGTAATACAGAAAACTGATTTTACAAATTATTTATAATTAATGGTCCTCTGGTAGCCATCAATGTGTGTGGGGGGGGGAAAAAAAGCAAAACATAGATTCTATGTTTTTGAAACTGATTGTAGATGTACAATGCAACTTTAATTTTGAACCTGGCATTTGGCGTCAAGCAAATGGTTCTGTGCTAGACATAACTCCTCAAATTTCATATCTGCATTAGCCAACCACTTACTCGTGTCAACTTGTTTAATATTTTAAATCTCTCTTTCACAGGAAGACCTCAAGGTTGCTTTAGGTGCTATAAAACGTGAATCAAAGCAAATTGCCCACGTGGAGAAAATGCGCCAGAGGAATCCTTCTGACCGACAGATTGTTGTATCCTTAATATACAGTGGTTGTATATATGTGTCTGTACAAAGCACTGTTGCACCATAAGTGGTGAGCAGGATGACTATGGCCTGCTGGATAATTTCAGGAGCCTTTTAAGATTTGGACTTTTAAAGCATAATTTCTTTCACCAGTGCATTCTGTGAGTGGCCTTTTCCCCATGAATAAGAAGGCACGTTTTGTTCTGAGAATTGCACAGCGTGGGTCTAGCAATAAAATCAATTGTGATAAATTGCACACTGAACTTCCGTAGGATCTCATACCTTGTCTTCAATCCACTTCCTAAATGGAGTTTAAAAACATTTCTAGGCTAAAATTGTTACGATATTTATTCATAATCCTGATATTTTTGGGAATTAAAATTAAGACTAGGCAATATCTTATACACACGTACGATAGCAAAATACTGCAGATGTTGGAAATCCGAAATAACAACAGAAAATGCTGGAAAAACTCAGCAGGTCAGGCAACATCCGTGGAGAGAAATTTGAGTTGACGTTTCGGGTCCATTAAAGTCACAAATGGCTTTTAAACATTCTTTTCACTAGCCGAAATAGCTTTTTGTGATTTTAAATGTCACTATAGTTACATTGGTCTTGTGATTCCTTGAAAACTGTCCTCTTCCAGGACTTGGTGATGACTGAAGGCAAGTTTACACTGCAGCTACTAGATTGAAATTGATCACTGCAGTTAGGGTTTCAACCAGTTAGAACCTTGTTTATATTTGCTTAGCTCCTGTTTATGTCTAGCTGTGCTGCCAAGAAGACAACCTCTGTGTTTGTATACACACATGCACAGTGTTTTCTCCCAACAGTTAGAAATGTAAGGCATGAAATTCGGCACCTTAACGGCGACTGATATTTTGGCAAAAAAATGGCAGCTGCATCGCTTCCACCCACTTCCGGCGAGGCCCACTGTGACTGGCATTTTGGGCAGGTCGGCAGCGCGGCCATTACCTGCGTTTACCAGAAAAATGTTAATCGGTCAGATCGTGACGTCAGTGTGCAACGCTGATTTGACATACGACCTGCTATTTTGAACGTCACCGCTTGACTGTGCATTCAGTTGCAAGAGGGACCTCCCACCAGCGATATTTAGAGAGATTATCAACAACTTGCAGGCGACTTGCTTTTTGATTTCGACTGACTCTGTGTAAGTTTGTGCAACTGTTTGGAGCTTTCTACAGTTATTTAAAGTTGGTGAGGTGACGGGGAGTGGAGTGGAGAAGACCTTGCTTCTAATTTCAAGGGTTCTGCTCACACAAATTGCTCCCAGTCATGGGGGCTCTACTTGGAGTGCCCCTCGCACTGGAACATGACAGGGAGATGGAGCAGAGGCAGCAAAGAAAACAAGCTGCTTGCAGAGGGAGGAGAAGGAGGGGCAGGAGGCCTTACTCACCTAGGGTCTTTCGAGAGCATGCATGCCAAGAGCAGTGTATTTGGAGGCTTCGCTTCACCAAGGAGGTGGTCACAGAACTCTGCCACCTCCTGGAACCAGACCTGCATCTTCAGAGCACAGTGACGATGGCACTGCCAGTGGCCCTCAAGGATACAGTGACCATCAATTTTCTTCGCCACCAGATCCTTCCAGTCTGGAGCAGGAGACATAGCTAACATCTCCCAGTTCGCTGCCCAGGAGATCGCAGAGGCTCTGTACTCCAGGAGAAGGGACTTCATTGTCTTCTCTCTGAACAGAGAGAAGTAGGAGGAGCGCCCAAGTGGCTTTGCCAGGATATCTGTCTTCCCCACGGCTCAGGGCCCCATCGACTGCACACACGTGGCTTAGCGGGTACTGCATATTAATCCTGAGATGTACTGCAACTTCAAAGGCTACCACTAACTTAATGTGGGGCTAGTGTGCAACCATGCCCAGCACATCATGATGGTGAGTGAATGAATATCCTGGCAGCAGTCATGATGCCTTCCTGCAGCAGTCCGGTGTGCCAGCAATCTTCCAGCCACCATGTCGAATGTGAGGGTGGCTGCTTGGAAACAAGGGCTATCTGTTCTACACCTGGCTGATGACTCCCCTCCGCAACCTCACCAATGAGAGCCATGCTGCTACGATGAACCTCATCAAGAAGACCATCGGGGTGCGAAAGCAATGGTGCCACTGCCTTGACTGCTCGGGAGGAGCTCTCCAGTACACGTCGGAGCAGGTGTCCCATTTCGTGGAGGTCTGCTGCATCTTCCACAACTTGGCCATCATGAGGGTGCAGCTCTTGCCACCATGGGCTCCGCGACGCCCTCGGGAGGAGGAAGAGGAAGGGGGGAGGCAAGCAGCAGATCCCTGTTCCGAACGGGCTGTCCATGAGCACCTCATCAGAATCCAGTCTCCCCCTTATTGAAACCCCAGATCCCCGTTGCTCAACACTTCCCCACCTTACCATCCCGCTGTCACGGAAAAACACCGCGTCCTCTTGGGCTCAAAGCTGAAATGAGAGCCACCACAAAACAAACATTCCAAACATAAATTAATCAATCCAAAACTACATAACCAGGTCAGCTAATCAATTCAATTCAAATCGCTTTATTGGCATGACAAGTTACATCTTATGTTGCCAAAGCATCGGAAAACATTCATGTTTGTTCACAAAAATACAGATCTATCCATACAGTGTATAAACAGATATATCCCTGAGTGTATAAATATACTTTCATATAATTTATATATACTCTTTTCTTCTATTTAGTGGTTGTCCCTCTGTTTATGGCAAGCAGTAACATAGTGTGCCGCTAGTGTTACGCAATTTCTCTCTTCCCCTAGTAGGTATGGGAGTTTTTGGTCGTCATTCAAATTTCTGAATTTCTGGCATATTTTTGTGAATTTTGGGTAGAAATTCTCCCTTATGCCCTGATATTTTCTACAAGCTGTGAGGAAGTGCATCTCTGTCTCCACCACTCCCTGACTGCAGTGAGAGCATATCCTGTCCTCTCTTGGTAGCCGGGTCTGTCTGTGTCTACTTTTTTCGATCGCCAGGTTATGTTCACTAAGTCTGTACATTGTCAAAGTTTTTCTCAGTTTGCTATCCTTTACCATGGTCAGGTAATCAGCCATGTTGTATTGTCTGTTTAGGGCCAAGTAGCAATTGAGTTTGCTTTGGGTTTTTGTTGTTTCTGCCCAATATGACAGATATTTTTCCTTTTGCTTAGCGACGATTGTGTTGGGTCGAATTCTTTGTGTTACGCTGTCGCTGTCCTGGGGCTGGTTATTGTTAGTAGTGTTAGTAGTTACTTCACTGAGTCCCAGGACTAGTTGACTGAGGGTATTCTTCTTTATGGTCCTCTCTTGGCATTTCAGGGCTTCGTAATGATAGCATTGGGGGTTGCTCATTTCTAGGTGTTTCCAAAATTTGGTGGCTCTTTTTTGGATAGTGATTATTAATGGATATTGGCCTAGTTCTGTCCTGCATGCATTGTTTACGGTTTTCCTTTGAGTCCGGAGGATACTTTTACAGAATTCTGCATGTAGGATCTCAATTGGGTGTTTGTCCCATTTTGCAAATTCTTGTTGTGTTAGCGGTCCCCACACCTCACTGCCATAGAGTGCAATTGGTTCAATTACTGATTTGAAAATTTTGAGCCAAATGCTAATTGGGATTTCTATTTGGATTGATTTTTTAATGGCATAGAAAGCCCTTCTTGCTTTCTCTTTCAGTTCATTCACAGCCAGTTTGAAATTTCCCGTAGAACTGATTTTTAAGCCCAAGTATGTGTAGTTAGTGGTTTGTTCAATTTTGGTTGTTCCTAGTGTGAAATTTATTTTAGGTCCCTGATGTCTGGATCTTTGCTGGAACACAAGGACTTTGGTTTTTTGGGGATTTATTGTCAGAGCCCAAGTCTGGCAGTACGACTCCAGCAGATCCAGGTTCTGCTGTAGACCCTCCTTAGTTGGTGACAGCAGAACCAGGTCGTCTGCATAGAGGAGGAATTTAACCTTGGATTCATATAGGGTGAGGCCGGGTGCTGTAGATTGTTCAAGTAGTTTTGCCAATTCATTTATGTAAATATTAAAGAGTGTCGGTGAGATTGGCGAGCCCTGCGTCACCCCCCGCCCCTGTGGGAAGTATTTTGTTTGTTTGTCTCCAATTTTAACTGCACATTTGTTGTTTGTATACATTGATTTAATTACATCATATGTTTTTCCCCCTACCCCGCTTTCGATAAGTTTCAGGAATAAACCGTCATGCCAGATGGAGTCGAAAGCCTTCTGGAAATCTATAAAGCATGCGTAGATTTTGCTTTTGTTTTGATGAACGTGTTTGTCAATTAGGGTCTGTAGGGTGAAGATATGATCTGATGTTCTATAGTTTGGCAGGAATCCAATTTGGCTTTTACTCAAGACATTGTGCTCCTCAAGGAAGTTTATAAGTCTTTTGTTTATGATACTACAGAATACCTTCCCCAGGTTACTGTTTACACAGATGCCTCGATAGTTATTTGGGTCGACTTTGTCCCCACTTTTGTATATGGGCGTTATGAGTCCTTTGTTCCAGATATCAGGGAAGTAACCGACACTCAGAACCAAGTTGAAGAGTTTTAGGATAGCCAGTTTCATTTTATCGTCTGTGTGTTTAATCATCTCGCTTAGTATGCCGTCTGCACCGCAAGCTTTTCCTGGTCGCAGGTCCTTGAGTTTTTCAAATAGTTATTTTTCTGTTATTATGGAGTCTAGCGGGTTTTGGTTATCTTTTATGGCCATTTCGAGCTTTTCCAGTTTTTTGCATATTTGGTGTTGCTCTGGCCTTAGTGTGTTTTTCTGGTATCATTTTCAAAGTGGTTTTCCCATGTGTCTCCGTTTTGAATGGCCAATTCGTCGTGTTGTTTTTTGTGTAATGTATTCCAGTTGTCCCAGAAACAGTTGGAATCAATGGATTCCTCAATGGAGCTGAGTGTATTCTTAATATATTGCTCTTTTTTGGTTCTGAGTGTGTTTCTGTATTGTGTTAGTGTCTGACAATAAGTAAGGCGTAATTCATCGTTTTCTGGATGTCTGTGTTTTTGGTTTGATATTTTTCTAAGTTTTTTCCTCATGTTATGGCAATCTGGGTCAAACCATTTTTCATAGTTTTTTGTTTTGGGTTTGTTCTTACGAGCTTTCAAGTTTGACCTTGTTGCCAAATTATCAAAAATATTGTTTAGGTTATTCACTGCCCGGTTTACGCCTTCTTTATTGTGAGTGTATATGTTATCCAGAAAGGTGTCCAAGAGAGCTTGAGTTGATTCATGGCTAATTGCTTTATGGTATTTTTCCGTGTCGTTTTTGGCCCATCTGTACGATTTTTTGGTGTTGTACAGTTTACTGGGTTGTGTTTCTGTGTTGTTTGTTTCTGTCTTTTTAAGATACATAGTAATTTGACTGTGATCTGACAGTGTTGTTTGTGGTTTGACTGTGAATGCTCTGAAAGAGGATGGGTCCAAATCCGTAATCATATAGTCTACGGTGCTGCAGCCAAGAGGTGAGCAATAGGTCGATCTTCCTAGGAGGTTTCCTATGAACCTACCATTGACAATGTACAGACCCAGGCTTCGACAGAGCTGCAGGAGCTGTTTTCCGTTGGTATTTGTCTGCTTGTCGCAGTTATGCCTGTATGGAAGGGAAGGGATATCGAAGTGGTTATTCCCGAATATGTAATTGTTTCCCTGATTATTCCCTTAGTGTCTGTCTTTCGTGTTCCTTTGCCAATCCTGGTGCTCCTATGCAGTGCTACCCCAGTAGCTGCAGCATGCTGGTGGAAGGCTGCTGATTTTCCCTGGGAGAGACTGCAGATGGCCTTGCAGGATGACCTCAAGCAGCTCTGGGCCCAGAAAGCCCAGCTGTAGACTGCACCACCTCGGTATGGGTGGCAGCAGTCCTGGCTGGCTGACAGACAGCAGCAAGGACACGGGCGGAGTGGCAGGGGTAGGAGTACGACTGCCACCCCTGTCATCTCGAGAGGGGACAGCAGGTTCTTGCCCCACAGAGCCACTGCCACTCCCCTGGGGTGATGCGTCCGCATTCCTAGCCATCTGTTGGAGCACAGATTGCTGAACTGCTGTGAGACCCTGCAAGACCCTTTTCACACTCTTAAACCCAGCCACGATGGCATCAGTCTGATCTTGTGTGGTAGCCAGCTGAGACTGCATGAGAGCAGTCTGAGATTCCAGTGCAATGTTGGGTCGCTTCCGCTTGTGTTGCAATGGAAGCTTCGACATCGCCCATCACACCCAGCATCATGGTTGGATCCACAATTGTTCTAATAGAGTTGCCCATCACTTCCATCCTGGAAATCACGGGCTCTAAGCTCCGCGCAAAGTCCCATGCAATGTTGGAGCCATTGGACTCCTCCATGCTCCTTGACCGTGACAAGAGGCTCTCTGGCAGGTAGGGTTGCAAAGGGGTGGAAAGTTTCCGGTAAATTTCCGGAAATTTTCCACGGGAAGTTTATTTTGGGAATTTTGCCCAAAAAAGCACATGCTAGCATAATACTGTTTTTTTTGCATTTCTTTTTTTTCCACAGGTCCTCTCTTAAAATTACTAACAGAGATGGAATCTTAATTATTAAGGAATTTCTTAATCAATATATGTTTATCTTCTTACTTGGCTTGTTTTAATAATTACAAGTTTTGTGTGTGACTGTGAACAAATGTGTCCTGATTGGTTGGATGAGCGATTAGCTCCCTCTATTTGTAATATTTGCATATTGAATTGTGATTGGCCTGCAGGCATCTGTAAGACTGCTATAGTTTTTTTAAGATCCAGGTTAGAGGTCCTGAGGGAAGTCATTTTGTTTTCTGCTGATGTTGTGATGATGCAGTAAGTAAATCAGATTTTATACCAAATAAACCAGTTACTTGTTGAACTCTGTTGTCCTTCAATTTAAAATATACAAAATAATACACTATTGGTGATGTAGCGTCGTGTGTGTACAGGTCATGCTTCCATCACATGGAGCATCAGCAAAAATGTACTCACCCTGTTGTAATCGTGCTGATCGACCGCAGTTCGACACAGAGATGAATGCCCTTTATTTCTCTGCATAGAACAATGCCACGTTTACCGTCGGATGTGTGGAAGCATTTTACCCCAGGCATTAAAGATGGAAAGACTGTGTACATGTGCAAACACTGTAGAAAGCCATATGTAAAGAATGCCACAAAGATGCAGCAGCATTTATCCAAATGCAACAACTTCACTCAAAGCTCACAGCAGTCAGCCCAGAGTTCCTCTGCTTCCATTCAAGAAGATGATGGTTCTCATTCAGCATCAGGCTCCTTATCATCAGCAACTCCTGGCCCACTTGGAAGGTTCTTTGATAGAATGGATAACCATAGCCAGAAGAATGCAGATGAGTGCCTTGCTCGGGCTGTATATGCAACAGGCTCACCCCTCATGCTCACAGCCAATGTGTACTGGAAGAGATTTTTCAATGTTATTCGCCCTGCATACTGTCCTCCCACCAGACATGCTTTGTCTACTTATTTGCTGGAGGCTGAGTATAACAGAGTCCAAGGAAAGCTCAAAGAAACGATAGCGATGGCAGACTGTGTTGCAGTTATCTCAGATGGGTGGTCAAATGTACGAGGGGAGGACATCATAAATTACATCGTCTCCACTCCTCTCCCAGTGTTCTTCAAGAGCACAGACACGAAGGACAACAGACACACAGGCACATACATTGCTGATGAGCTGAAAGCGGTCATCAACGATCTTGGATCACAAAAGGTCTTTGCAGTAGTTACTGACAATGCTGCGAATATGAAGGCTGCTTGGGCTCAAGTGGAGGAGGCCTACCCTCATATTACGTCTATTGGGTGCGCAGCTCATGGGCTTAACCTGCTCCTGAAGGACATCATGGGTTTGAGAACCATGGAAGCACTGTACAAGAGAGCCAAGCAAGTTGTTAAGTATGTCAGGGGAAAACAGGTAGTTGCAGCAACCTACAACTCCAAGCAAATGACAAAGAACAAGAACACCACACTGAAGCTGCCCAACAACACTAGATGGGGTGGTGTTGTCATAATGTACAACAGCCTTCTGGAGGGTAAGGAGTCGCTGCAAGAAATGGCAATATCCCAGTCTGGGGATATGGAAACCACCTTCAAGGAAATACTGCTGGATGATGTTTTGGGAGAGAGTGGTTAGCAGCCTTAAACTACTCTCACCAGTAGCATCTGCAATTGCTCAGATTGAAGGAGATGACGCTGTCTTGTCAGATGTTCTCGGGCTTTTTACTGACCGGGGGTTACTTTTTGGGAATACGCATACAAAGGTGCGCAACAGGCTGACTAACGAGAGTGGAGAAACTGGTGGCTATCCAGGTGAACCTACAACTTATTGAGCCAGATACAGAAGTGTCCACCACACAGCTAGACAGTGACACAGAGGAGGAAATGGACACGTCAGAGCTAGAGTCAGAGAATCAGGAGGAGCAATGAGGAGTAGAAGACTCATGAGTAGAAGACTCAAAGGGACAAAATAAGGACAAATTACAGGCTAAATAAGCTGACGCTCTTTATTTTATTTTAGATGGGTCTTTTTTGTGGGGGTCCAATAAAGTTCAAAATTATAACCTAAATAAAGTTTTGAAAGCCTGTTTTTATTTGTATGGAACAGTATGTCTATTTTGACGACAAAGATAATATAAGGGTCAGAGACAAAAACCATCAGTGTGCAAAAAAACTCAAAATTCCTGAAAATTCCCATGGAAAGTTTCCTCTTAAAAATTCCCAGAATTTTGCAACCCTACTGGCAGGTCTCCCATTGCACCAAGCATTTCTGTGCGAATGCCCATCACCCTTCTTCTGAAGGCTGCCCCATTTAAGTCATCAGCTGAGTCCTGTGCAGCAGAACTCGTGCGTGAACTTGCCCTCTGGGAAGCTGGCACCCAAGCTACCCTTTCCCCCCTGGCCTGGCTGCAGCTCACTCATGCCCGGTGGCTCACCACGTGTAAGTGGCCACCTCTATACTACCCTTTATCGTACGCACAGTGCCATTTTCTGAGTTGGTGCCTGGGAGTGTCAGATCGAGTGACGGTGCCTCTTCTCCTTCACTCACCTCTACTAGGTCAGTGACAAGGCTGGGCTGCTGGCAGTTCTAGGGTATCTGAAAGGAGAAAGGCACGAGAGTCGGGTTGTGGTGAGGGGAGGGGGCAAAGCAAGATGTGCATGCTTATGCCATCAGCCGCTTGTAAGTGAGAAGAGATTGTGCCATAAGGGGGAAGTGGGATGTGAGAAGAAGGATTACGTATGAGCATACCGTCATCAGCAATGCTTTCAACCTTGCCACTCGCTGTGGCTTCAGTGACTGCCCCTCCAATTATCTCTAGCACCGTCCCCTCCAGTGAGGTTTTGAAGACCTGATTCCCCTCCGCCTGTCTGCTGCTGCTCACGTCTGTTATACACCACCTTGGCCTGCAAGAGAAAGGAAAGTGTGTTGGTGAGTGGTGCAGTATGTTTAGGGAATGTGTTATGGTTGAATAGCTGGCAGTGTGTGCAAGGTGTGAGATGTGGGTGTGAGGCTTGCAGCAGTGGTAAGTGTATGAGGTGAAGCTATGACTGAGGTATGAGTCGTACTTGGTAGCGATTATTGGTAGGTGAGTGGTAGAGGCATGGTGCATCAAGCAGTGTGTGAGGCTAGTGGTGCAGTTGGTGGGATTTGGCATTTGAAGATGCATTCACTCACCTTGACCACTCGTGTGAGGTCATTAAACTTCTTGCGGCACTGGATCCAGGACCTGGGGGCAACACTGGTGGCACTGATGGCTTTGCTATCTCCTCCCACTGTCTTCTGGTATTCTGTGTGGAAGGCTTCCTGCCCCCCTGCGAGTAGAGGACCTGTCTTCTGTGTATTCCCAGGACCAAGGTCTCCAGTGCTGCATCAGAGAATGTCCTTGCTCTTTCTATTCCCTGTTGAGCCATGGCTTTGGAGTGACAATCTGCAACAAAGCACCTCCCTTTTATGTAGTGGAGGGAGCCTAGGCAAAATTTTATTGGCCAGTAGACTACACCTGATATTGGCCCCCTTCTTGAGCGCTGAGCCAGCCAGCAGCACGTTTAGGGCTGAGCTCAGCGCTCCAATCATGTAAATGAGCAGGCTGCACGAATTTTGCGTGCTGCACGAATTTTGCGTGCTGCCTGCACGACTTTGATCGGGTGCGGGTAGATCATGCTTCTTAACTTATCCCATTACCATCTCCTTTTGCCTTGCACCATCATCCCTTTTGTCTTTTAATCTCTCCTGCCTTCCAGCCTAGCACAGACCTTCCCTTTTGTTCTTTCCTCCCCTTCCCCCCTTTCCCTGCCCCACACTTGCTTAAATATCTGTTACTTCTCCAACTTTTCCAGTTCTGATGAAGGGTCATCGACCTGAAACGTTAACTCTGTTTCTCTCACCACGATGCTGCCTGACCTGCTGAGTATTTCTAGCATTTTCTGTTGTTTCAGATTTCCAGCATCCGCAGTATTTTGCTATTGTTTCACCCTCTAAATGTTTGAGAGCGGGGTGGGGGGGGAATAATCCCTGCTCTTCAAACATTTAAATTGGCATTTTGTAGGTTTAAAAAGTGCCCAACTTTAAAAATGTCCAGGTATTCAATGGACCCTCTAAGCATTTTGTAAACCAGGTTAGATACCATATCAGAAAGGCGGAGACAGGTGATGTTACGGGTTGAAGCAACACACAGAAATTTCTGCTTGTCCAACATCAAGTACTAGATGAGCAGAAATTTCTTCCGACTAAATATTGGGAAGACCGAAGCCATTGTCTTCGGTCCCTGCCACAAATTCCATTCCCTATCCACCGGCTCCATCCCTCTTCCTGGCAACTGTCTGAGGCTGAACCACACTTCGCAAACTGGGTGTTGTATTTGACCATGAGATGAAATTCCGACCACATATCCACTCCTTCACTAAGACTGCCTACTTTCACCTCCGAAATATTGCCCAACTCAATGCCTGCCTCAGCTCATCTGCTGCTGGAGCTCTCAGGCATATCTTTGTTATCTCTAGACTTGACTATTCCAATGCACTCCTGGCCAGCCTCCCATCTTCCACCCTGCATAAACTCTGGCTGGCGCCTGTATCCTAACTCGCACCAAATTCCATTCACCCATCATGCTCACTGACCTACATTGACTCCTGTTTGAACAATGCCTCGATTTTAAAATTCTAATCCTTGTTTTTAATTCCCTCCATGGCCTTTCTGCTCCCTATCTCTGTAACCTCCTCCAGCCCTACAACTCTCCGAGATATCTGCGCTCCTCCAATTCTGGCCTCTTGCGCATCCCTGATTTTAATTGCTCTGCCATTGGCACAGTGCCTTCAGCTGCCGAGGCCCTAATCTCTGAAATTCCCTCCCTAAACCTCTCCGCCTCTCTACCCCTCATTCCTCCTTTAAGAACTTCTTAAAACCTACCTCTTTGTCCAAACTTTTCATTATTTGACCTAATATCTCCTTATGTGGATCTGTGTCAAACTTTGTGTGATAACGCTCCTGTGAAGCACCTTGGGACGTTTTACTATGTTAAAGGTGCTGTATAAATGCAAGTTGTTGTTGATATATTGGCCTTGGAGTCGGTGCAGTGCAGGTTCACTAGAATTATAACAGGGCCTTGTAGTGGCTTCCTCTCCCTCCAAATCAGGCCTAGAGCTACCTGCTGAATGCCACGGTCCAGGCCAAGGCCTTCGGTGGGAGTCTTGATGCAATCTTTGGTGCACTTATGCCCCTTTAAGCTTCCTTGCCACCTCTTCTGATTCTGCAATGGCATCCTCGCTGCAGCACTGTCAGGATTTTGTGCTCTTTGCACTGGCAGGTTTCCTCTTGGCAGCAGGAATTCCACCGGAAATACACCTGGCATATGAAATTACCTCGACCCAGGGTTGGTGGGGGGGCTGCAGTTGGAAGTCCCACTCCACTAGAACTCTGCTCCAAAGAGGAGAATTCTGGCATTGATGTCTTGAAATACTGTTAATAAGAACTTTAAGAAAATGAGTTCCTTGACAACCAAACAGACACAGGTTTGTGACTGATTATCAACTGCAATTCCTGTGGAATTTCAATTGTATTGCAGAGAAATTATAGCCTCTTAAAATTTATGAAATTACAATATTATGCGGTCACCAGCAAATCTGAAGTGAATACTCACATGAAGGATGAAATCCATTTTGTAAAGAAATGAGGAATCGAACGCTGTCCTTTCACCTGCGGGTCCAAGGTTTGATTCCAGGCCAGACTGAAGATATGAGGTCTAAGAGTCCTAAGTGACATATCCTTGATTGGTCTCAGTCCATCATTTTGCAGCACATAACTCTGAAATTTATTTCCAGGAGGCCATAAAAATGTCTGGTGTAGGATGTAAATAAATCACACTAGCGTGCTGTTGGGTGTTAACTAGATTTGGACCAAGGTATTGTTATAGCTGTGTGGAGGAAGTGTTACTCTGCATATAATTTATGTATAAACAGTGAAAGAATATTCTGTTCCTCAGTGCTGCTATTTCATTCTTTTGATAATTTGACAAACTGGAAAGAACAGCAATTACTGTGTAAATCAAGCATTAAACTTCCTCAATTACAAAAATAGACTTTGCACTCATCTTCCTGTGCACATTTTTACTGTGTTATGAGCTAGATGAAATGAATAGAATCAGGTATCCAGTGGAGTCGGCCAGATTCTGCTTACTCCAGAATTGGGGCTCATGCGTTACTTACAGACTTAATGCCAAAATCCTAATTCAATGAAGTACAGCATCTATAAAAGAACTTGTTTTGTGTTGCCCATTATCTAAGATTAGGTTTACTTGATGTTAATAAATATCTGCGGATTAGGCTGCGTTTTTGGGACTTTTTGTAGAACGATTTGAATAGCATGGTTTCCTGCACTATCTTAAGAGTTTGTGTTTACTTTAAATACATCTCCTCATCCCTTCCAAAAGATCCAGCACTTAAATCTTAATGCTTTCTGGGTACATACAAGTTTAAATTGTAAGTTTGCTGGTATTCTAGGGTAATTATTAACCTACTGTTATAAACTTCCATTCTAGAATCTATTCAAATTGAATGTATTATGCAAAACAAGTTATTAATTTACTAAAATATTTCAGTTTATGAATTGCTCTTTGACAGGCCGAGACTGAATTACAGAGGGTCACAATGGATGCCACTCGAATTTCGCGACAGCTGGAAGAAACCATTGATGATTTTCAAGAAGAGAAAATTAAGGATATTAAGGTAAATGTAGCATATAAAAATAATTCTTCCTCGTTTGTTCATTCTCCACAAACAATAAGGATTTAGATCACTATCGTAAAAGGGGAAATCCTAGGGCATTGACTCTTTAAGAAAATCATATCCTGAATGATAACTGATCATTATCTCCACTGCATAAGAGGTCCTGTTCTCAGTAGGTAATTTCTGGCATGTACCAGTCAATGCCAGAATAACTGCAATAAATATTAAACACATTAAGCTCTACTGAACCGCACTCTTCCCTTGCTAAAACCGCCCACTTCTCCAGGATAATCCTGGAGGGTAAAGATAACACCAGACTAATTTTCTCCACTACCAGATGCCTCTTTAAGCCCCTATCCTTTACCTCCTCAACCCTCATCTCTTAACAAGTGGGAGGAGCTCATTTGTCATTAAAGTAGAGACCATTCGTTCAACTGCCTATCCCTTGCGCGCCAAACGTTAATCCCGCCATTTTCCTCCTATGCTAGCCCTGAACCCTCGACTCTAGTTTCTCAACCATCTCTGCTTCCACCCATCCAAGCTCATTTCGTCCATGAGACTTGCACCTTCCACCCCTAACCTCATTCACATTTAAACATCTGACCACTCAACTTCCCTTCCTGTCCCCCATGCTAGTTGACATTGCAAATTGTTCATTTTCCTCCTTTTATTTAAAAAAAAAGCATCCTTGACCCCTCTGTCCAAGCAAACTACCGTCCAACCTCCCTTTCCTAATCAAAGTCCTTGAATACATTGTTTTCTCACGGGTTTGTGCCCCTCTATCCCGTAACTCCATTTAAATCCCTCCAATCAGATTTCACCTCTTATAGCACCAAAACAGCCCTACACAATGTCATGAATGGCATTCTCAATGACTGTGTCCATGGTGCATTATCGCTCCTTGTCCTGCTCGACCTCTCTCTTGTCCTTGACAAGGTTTACCATGCCATCCCCTACAGCACCCATTACAAACTCTATACCCTGGCCACCAACTCCATTCTCCTCCCAGGTCAAACCTTCAGACTCAATTACTCCAGTAATCTCCTGGGCAATCTCTGTAAACTTCAGCTCATCTAAAACCCTGACCCTCACCAAGTTCTCAGTTACTGATATTGGGTCTGGCCTCCCATCCCAACAAAAACAACCACTTGCATTTATGTAGCGTCTTTAACGTAGTAAAGCATCCCAAGGTGCTTCACAGGAACATTATCAAACAAAATTTGACACTGAGCCACATAAGGAGGTATTAGGATAAGTGACCAAACGTTTGGTTAAAGAGGTAGGTTTTAAGGCTGGCCAGGAGAGCATTGGAATAGTCAAGTCTACAGGAAACAAAGGCATAGATGAAGGTTTCAGCAGCAGATGAACTGAGGCAGGGATGGAGTTGGGCAATGTTATGGAGGTGTAAGTAGGCGGTCTTGGTGATGGAGTGGATATGTGGTCGGAAGCTCATCTTGGGGTCATATATGACACCCTGGTTGCAAACGTTCTGGTTCAGCTGCAGATAGTTGCCAGGGAGAGGAATGGAGTCGGGAACAGAGTTTGTGGTGGGGACCAAAGGCAATGGCTTTGGTCTTCCCAATATTTAGTTGGAGAAAATATCTCTTCATCCAGTACTGGATGTTGGACAAGCCGTGCGACAAATTGGAGACAGTGGAGGGTTCAAAAGAGGTGGTGGTGAGTTAGAGATGGATGTCTTCAGTATACATGTGGAACTTGATGTGTTTTCGGATGATAGCGCCGAGGAGCAGCGTGTAGTTGTGAAATAGGGGGGGGCTAAGGATAGATCCTTGGGGGACATCAGAGCTAACGGTGCGGAAGCGGGAAGAGAAACCATTACAGGTGATTCTCTGGCTACTCTGGATAGGTAAGAATGGAACTAGGCGAGGGCAGTCCCACCCAGCTGGACGACGGTGGCGAGGCTTTGGAGGAGGATGGTGTGGTTAATCGTGTCAAAGACTGCAGACAGGTCAAGAAGGATGAGGAGGGATAGTTTACCATGGTAACGGTCACATTAGGATGCCATTTGTGACTTTGATATGGGCCTTTTCAGTACTGTGGCAGGGGCAGAAACCTGATTGGAGGGACTTAAACGTGGAGTTGTGGAAAAGATGAGCATGGATTTGGGAGGTGACAACACGTTAAAGGACTTTGGAGGGGAAGGAAGATTGGAGATAGGGCAGTAGTTTGCAAGGACAGAGGGGTCAAAATGTAAAATTCTCATCCTTGTGTTTAAATCCCTGTATGGCCCTGTCCCTCCTTATCTTTTTAACTTCGTCCAGCCCTACAAACACCCTTCCCCAAAACTGTATTCTACTGACTTTGACCTCTTATGCCTTCCCCCCTCCTCACTTTGGTGACCACGCCATCAGCCTCTTAAGCCCCCCACTGGCATTCCATCCCTAAATTCCACTGTCTCTCCAAAAACCCTACCTTCCTTTATGATCCTCTTTAAAACCCACCTCTTTGATAAAGCTTTTGGTAACATCTCCTTTGGCTCAGCATCCATTTTTTTCTTATTCCTGTGTGAATCGCCTTGGGACACTTTCTTGTTTACTTTCTTCGAGATTATTTGCTTAAATCAAATTTTGACCACTGCTAAGCTCAGCTCTTTTTATTAAAAAAAAAAAAAAAAAAAAAAAAAATCCTTGCTTGAAGATGCCACACCCACTGTTGGTAAGCATCTGCATTATGAAGGATTTACCTCGATGCACCTACTCAAAACATAGCTTTTATGTTAATTGTTCTGACACAACAGCCTTGGGCTGTATATTCCGATGCCTATGGGTGTGTACGAGTTGTGTACACACCCATAGGGACATCGGAAATGCCGGTTTCAGGCATGCAAAGCACATGCGCTGAAAACCGGTATTTCCAATCTGTTAAGAATGCTCTTGACAGCTCAGACGCCTGCCTTGGAGAAGGGCCTCTGCGGGCGGATAGCTCTGCTTTCTGGAGAACCTCTGCCCGCAGAAAACCCTTAGAAATCTTACGCCTGAAAAAAGAAAAAAAAATGTTTTCACTCATTTTAAAAAAAATACTTTTAAAAAAAGGTACAGGAAACTTTCTGGTATCCGGCACGGACGGGACCGAGCTGGTGCCGGTCTATCAACATTGCCGGAGAATCGAGCACTATAGTTAAAACATACGGAGCTTCTGAGCTCCGTATCTAGCAACAAACCCTGTTGCTTAGCAACAGCTTCAAAACAATCAGCACAGCTTGCAAGCATCTCTGTAGCTTAGCAACAGCTTCAGTTAGACGCTTGCACAGCCAGAAAGGAGTGAAAAAAATTAACTAAAAGTAAAAAAAATGTTATCTGAACCGACTGCTGAATTTTGCCGGTTAACCGACATTTCCGGTTATTTAGTGGCCGGTTAATCGAAAGTTTCCTGTAAGTTTATTTTTAGCCCTGTAAAAACTTCAATTATTTTTTTCAAAAAATTTAATTTTTGTTTAAAATATTTAATTTATTGTAATTTCAACTAATTTAAAAAATGTGATTTTTTTAAAATTTACTTAATGTTTTACTGTGTTTTTGGGGTGATCTCTTCATATATTTGACAGGTCTATCTGTCAAGTGTATGAAGGGAGATTAGATTCCCTTCTCCTATTGGCTCCCTATGGCCCACGTGATCCCAGGGACGCATGCGCCTCTGGGATACGTGAGCCCTGCGCATTTCGAGTTTGGAGAGGCCCAGGAGTGGAAGTATACGCACCTCAGGAGCCCTCGGGTAAGTTCGTAGATTTTTTCCAGATCGGCAGCCTCTGAACGCAGGAAACCTCCGATCGGAAAATACGGGCCATTGTCTTTGATATTGGAAATTTCATCTGTATCTATTTCAGCCAGACTAGTCAGAGATCAAGATATTCTGACTTAAAGGGGAGGAAGAAGAAGCTTTTTGTACTAATTTTTAACAATCTGGATAGTTCTCATTTGTTGAGTTTGATGCCCAAAAAGTATCTAATCTTGAATGGATAAGTGATAGTAAATCCAGTGATCAGAACAGAGAACTCTAACTCTGTACACCAGCTTCTGGAATGTATCATGTGCTACCATGTGATTCTCATCTCTTGGAAAAATGGACTGAATATAATGGGCCGGATTTTGCTGTAGAAATAACGATGAAGCTAACTGTTCACTGTTATTAAAGAATAAATCGGACAGCACACATGCACAGTTAAACGTGGAAATCAGGAGGTTGCTGTCCGAATTGCCTTGCTCTTCCAGAAGCTGCGTGAAAACAGCATCTGGCCAAGAGACTAGGCATTGAAATACATGGAATGTAGTGAAGTTGCTATAGTTATATACCTACTAAACTCGCCAGAAAAAGTTGGGGCTTGTCCATTCCACTGTAAGTAAATTTTTAATAAGTCTTAATTACTGCCAAACAACCTCGCTGGCACTGAAAATTTACCTTTACAAGCCTGGAGTCTCATTCCCTCAGATTTTAATTATTGTTGGCAATTTTTTTTTTTTTTTAATTTAAAAAAAAAAAAAAATGTTGTTTACTTTTTCTTTCTGTCTCTCTTATCCTCTCTCTTAATCCTAATTTTCTTTCCTTCTCTTTATTTTGCTTTTTGAACCTGACATTTAACATTGAATTAAATATTGTAACTGACACTTTCTGGTTCAGACTCTGCACTGCTCATTAATGGTTCTGCAATCTGATTGGTTAAGGAGATGCACAGTTGCTTGTCCTGTTCACACAGGTCCCAGATCCCCTGTAGAGAGCACTGCCAAAATTTCTCGACAGTAAATTCCAGTGCAAAATCCCATAGAATGTCTGTGGGCAACTACAAGTGTAATGAACGGCTGGCTCTGTTCGTTCGCTGCTGAGGGGAAAATCCGGCCCATAATCTGATCAAACTGTGTGTTAGGCTCTGAACCAACAAATAGTTTTATTTACAGAAGACAGCTGAATGAACAGTAAATGGGGTAAAATAGTGAATAATACATTTCTTGACTCTCCTCAATATACAAAATAATTAAGACGTCACTCACTTTCACACTAAATATAGTCCCTAAATCATAATTTCACTTCTTACACTGTGGTCCACCACACAGTCCTTGTGGAGATGAAGTCCCATCTTCACACTGAGGACCCCCTCCATTGTGTTGTGTGGCACTACCACCGTGCTAAATGGGATAGATTCAGAACAGATCTAGCTCAAAACTGGGCATCCATGAGGCACTGTGGGTCGTCATCATCAGCAGCAGCAGAATTGTATTCCACCACAATCTGTAACCTCATGGCCTGGCATATCACTCACTCTACCATTAACATCAAGCCAGGGGACCAACCCTGGTTCAATGAAGAGTGTAGAAGAGCATGCTAGGAGCAGCACCAGGCATACCTAAAAATGAGGTGCCAACCTGGTGAAGCTACAAAACAGGACTACGTGCATGCTAAACAGCGGAAGCAGCATGCTATAGACAGAGCTAAGTGATCCCACAACCAACCGATCAGATCAAAGCTCTGCAGTCCTGCCACATCCATTTGTGAATGGTGGTGGACAATTAAACAACTAACGGGAGGGAGAGGCTCCATGAATATCCCCATCCTCAAAGATTGGCGGAGCCCAGCACGTGAGTGCAAAAGACAAGGCTGAAGTGTTTGCAAATATCTTCAGCCAGAAGTGCCGAGTGCATGATCCATCTCGGCCTCCCCCTGAGGTCCCCACCATCACAGAAGCCAGTCTTCAGCCAATTAGATTCACTCCACGTGATATCAAGAAACGGCTGAGCGCACAGGATACAGCAAAGGCTATGGGCCCCGACATCATCCCGGCTGTCGTGCTGAAGACTTGTGCTCCAGAACTAGCCGTGCCTCTAGCCAAGCTGTTCCAATACAGCTACAACACTGGCATCTACCTGACGAAGTGGAAAATATCCCAGGTATGTCCTGTCCAAAAAAAAGCAGGACAAATCTAATCTGGCCAATTACTGTCCCATCAGTCTACTCTCAATCATCAGCAAAGTGATGGAAGGTGTCGTTGACAGTGCTATTAAACGGCACTTCCTCACCAATAAGCTGCTCACCGATGCTCAGTTTGGGTTCTGCCAGGACCACTCCGCTCCAGATCTAAACATGGACAAAAGAGCTGAATTCTAGAGGTGAGTTGAGTGACTGGCCTTGACATAAAGGCAGCATTTGACCGAGTGTGGCGTCAAGAAGCCCTAGCAAAATTGAAGTCAATGGGAATCGGCTGGAGTCATATCTAGCACAATGGAAGATGGTTGTGGTTGTTGGAGGATAATCATCTCAGCCCCAGGACATCGCTGCAGGAGGTTCTCGGGGCAGTGTCCCAGGCCCAACCATCTTCAGCTGCTTCATCAATGACCTTCCCTCCATCATAAGGTCAGAAGTGGGGATGTTTGCTGATGATTGCACAATGTTCAGTTCCATTCACAACTCTTCAGATAATGAAGTAGTCCATGCCCAGAGGCAGCAAGACCTGGACAACATTCAAGCTTGGGCTGATAAGTGGCAAGTGACGCCACACAAGTGTCAGGCAATGACCATCTCCAACAAGAAAGTCTAGCCACCTCCCCTTGACATTCAGTGGGATTACCATTGCAGGATTACCATTGCTGAATCTCCCACCATCAACATCCTGGAGGTCACCATTGACTGAAAACTTAACTGGACCAGCCACATAAATACTGTGGCTATAAGAGCTAGTCAGAGGCTGGGTATTCTGCAGTGAGTGTCTCACCTCCTGACTCCCTAAAGCCTTTCCACCATCTACAAGGCACAAGTCAAGAGTGTGATGGAATACTCTCCACTTGCCTGGATGAGTGCAGCTCCAACAACACTGAAGAAGCTCGACATCACCCAGGACAAAGCAGTCCGCTTGATTGGCATCCCATCCACCACCTTAAACATTCACTCCCTCCACCACCGATGCATCATGGCTGCAGCGTGTACCATCTACAAGATGCACTGCGGCAACTCGCCAAGGCTTCTTCGACAACCCACGACCTCTAACACCTAAAAGGACAAGGGCAGCAGGCGCATGGGAACACCACCAGCTGCAAGTTCCCCTTCAAGTCACACATTATCCTGACTTGGAAATACATCGCCATCCCTTCATCGTCGCTGGGTCAAAATCCTGGAACTCCCTCCCTAACAGCAATGTTAGGAGTACTTTCACCACGTGGACTGCGGTGGTTCAAGAAGGTGGCTCATAACCACCTTCTCAAGGGCAATTAGGGATAGGCGATATGCTGGCCTTGCCAGCGATGCCCACATCCCATGAATGAATAATAAAAAGGACTAGGATACCATTTGAAAAGTAGCTCAGTTTTTCTGCTGGCTGGCACTAAATTTAAACACTTTTATAGTGGCTTTTTTAATTTAAATGGTATTTTGCTTAATTCTGCTCTAAAAATTTTGCGTCAAATTTTCAAAATCTCACCTTTCCCTTAAAAGTGGTGAAATTTTTTCCTGGCATTGCATCCCTGAAAGACTGACCATTAATTTCACATTTCCAGAGTTATTGAAAATTCTATCTGTAGGACTAAGAGTTACTATAAAGTGAGGTAAATCATTTCTAACCATGCTACAGGAAACTTTCTGATATCTGGCACTGACTGGACCAAGCTGGTGCCGTACCATCAAAAGTGCCGGACATACCAGCATTAATGTTGAAACATACGGAACTGAAAATCTCCGTGTGAATCAACAAACCCTGTTGCCAACAGCTTCAAAACAGTCAGCTGCAGCTGCAAGCGTCTCTAGCTGAAGCTGTTGCTATAGCTACAGACCTTGCAGTGCCTGACTGGGGGGAAAAAAAAGCAACGAGAACTAAAAAAACTTATAGAAAACGGCTCCTGATTTTTGCCGTTAGATCGAGTACTCCGGACATATAACCTCCGGATAAACCAAAGTTTCCTGTAATGAGTCAACTAATGCATATCTTTATCAGTTGACTGATGAAGAACTGGTGGGTAAAGCCAAAGTGCATTTCACCTCAACCTTGCCCACCTTATGAGCCAATAGCAAAATAGTTGCCGTAGGATCATTACTGTAAAACAGTTATGTCAAGTAATTTCTACTCCCTTAGATTTATCTAAATACAAGTTGTGTAATGAGCTTATTTTGTTTTGATGCCATTAATAGCTATATTTAAGTTAATGTGAAGGATAAACAGATGGGCAGCTTTTGATTTTGGCGTAGTGTATAGTACTTTCGAATGCTTGGATGCAGTTCTTCTTGATCTATTCAGAATGACATCAGTTTGTTTAGCTGAACAAGACGTAAATGAATAAAGTGATTATTGTGATGTGGTCTTGGAAGAATTATTTGTTTCTAATTTATAATTGGAAGACTTTGTGTGGCTCATTTGGGTAGTAAGAGTGAGTAATCATTTTTGCACTGTTCCTGCCGAATGCTTCGGAACATTTGTGGCGATAGAATTGCTATTGTTAAAAATTTCCTGAATATTTAATAAGCATTATATTTTGATTCCTCTTTGAACTGCCACTGATTTGTGGGAAAGTAATTCATGTTAGGTTAATTTTACAGACCTTACTCTGAAACAAAAAAATGTTTGGCAGTCCCAAATCCTGATAGTATCTCATTACGTGCAACAATTCTTACAGATAATGGGAATGCGGATGATCCAGGTTTCACTGTATATGAATAAATTGTATATTCTACAGGTGTAAGATAACAGACATGTATCATACGCTGATCAGGGCCACATATGTTGTATAAATAAAGTTATATAATTGGGATTGTCTGTGAAATTCACCATGCATTAATTTTATTTAACTTAAATTTAGCCTTGTCAGCTATACATGTTGAATGTTTGTGAGATATATGCCAACATTTTAAAATAGTTTTTATGTATGAAAGTCTATTGCTCATTTTATGGGACAACTTGAATTAGACAAAATTTAATTCTGTTTTATAAAACAGGGATATTGTTTTAACATCATATAGCAGATCTGTTTTGATACATCAAACTATGCTTCTCTTTGGTGAATTGATTTCTCAAGTTCTTTTTTATTTACTTAAAATAGAAGATTTTTGGAGACTTCATTACAGTTGAAATGGCATTCCATGCAAAAGCTTTGGAAGTTTATAGCAAAGCATATCAGCATATACAGAATATTGATGAAGATGCAGATATGGAGGTAAGCTGTATTTTTCTTCTATGTTTCTATTCTAGACACAAAAGGCATCAAGGGGTATGGGGCGAGAGCAGTAATATGGTATTGAGATAGAGGATCAGCCATGATATTGAATGGCGGAGCAGGCTCGAAGGGCCGAATGGCCTACTCTTGCTCCTATGTTTCTATGTTTTGAGGTTTTTAAGGCTATAGTGATTAAGAATTAGGAGCAGGAGTAGGTTATACGGCCCTTTGAGCCTGTTCCGCCATTCAATAAGATCATGGCTGATCTTCAACCTCAACTAGACTTTCCTACCCGATCCCCATATCCCTTGATTCCCCTAGAGTCCAAAAATCTATCTATCTCAGTCTTGAATATACTCAATGACTCAGCATCCACAGCCCTTTGATCCAAAGATTCACAACCATGTGAGTGAAGAAGCTCCTCCTCATCTCCGTCTTAAATGGCCGACCCTTTATCCTGAGACAGTGCTCCCTAGTTCTCGACTCTGCAGCCAGGGGAAACAGCATCTCAGTATCTCTTCTATGTTGCAATGGGATCACCTCTTATTCTTCTAAACTCCTTAGAGTATAGGACCAATCTACTCAATCTCTCCTCATAGGACAACCTTCTCATCCCAGGGATCAATCTAGTGAACCTCCATTGCACTGCCTCTAAGGCAATTATGTCCTTCCTCAGATAAGGAGACCAAAACTGCACAGTACTCCAGGTGTGGTCTCACCAAAGCCAAGTGCGATTGTAGTAAGGCTTCCTTACCCCCTTGCAATAAAGGCCAACATGCCATTTGCCTTCCTAATTGCTTGCTGTACCTGCATGCTAACATTCTGTGTTTCCTGTACGAGGACACCTAAATCTCTCGGAACAACATTTAATAGTTTCTCACCATTTAAAAAAATATTCTGTTTTTCTATTCTTTCTACCAAATTGAATAACCTCAGATTTTCCCACATTATACTCCATCTGCCACCTTATTGCCCACACACTTAACCTGTCTATATCCCTTTGCAGGCTCTTTGTGTCCTTCTCAGAGCTTACTTTCCCACCTAGCTTTGTATCGTCAGGAAACTTGGATACAATGCACTCTGTCCCTTCATCTAAGTCATTAATATAGATTGTAAATAGCTGAGGCCCAAGCACTGATCCTTGGGGTACCCCACTAGTTACATCCTGCCAACCAGAAAATGACCCATTTATCCCTACTCTCTCTTTTCTGTCCGTTAACCAATCCTCTATCCATGCTAATATATTGCCCCCAACCCCATGAGCCCTTATCTTGTGGAGCAACCTTTTGTGTGGCACCTTATCGAATGCCTTTTGGAAATCCAAATATACTACATTGATCTTGAAGGCAATGTCCACCACATAATTTTGATTTTAAAAATATTGCTTGTTCTACTTTCTTCTGGCTTCTTGTTCATAAACAAAATTAACTGGTTAAGTTATGTGGTGAGCATTACCTAAAAAGTCTGGGCTGAATGCAAAGTTGTCAGCAAATTCTAGCATAATCTACTAAATCAGTAACTACTTGGTGAGTCTGATTAGGTGGAATAATAACATTTTAAGTACAGTATTTCTTATTTCATCAGTATTTTATATCAGTAAATTATAGCTGCACTTAAAATTGTCCATTACATATGATTTATATGTTTTGCATTTCCACTGAATTAATTTTTAAAAATCTACAAAAATGCATGTAACCTAAAGGGAGACTGGAAAAGAGTAGGACATGTGATTAAAGTGGATAACTCTTAAGAATCTGGCACTGGGACAGGTGTGATGGGCTGAATGGCCTCTTCTGTCCTGTAATTTCTATGCAATGTAGAGTAGCTTTATTACTATATAAATATCTAAGTGCGTCACAACTTTCCATTTTAATAGCTATTGTAAATTCCAATGACTCCCAAGTTTCAAATTAAAAATTCTCCAATTTGTCTCTCTTTTTCTTAACAATACAGTATTTATTCTTTTAGTCTTTTTGACTAGTTAGTCTTTTGGGGTATTTACCCTTTCTTTCTTCCCCCACCCCTTCATCCACTGCCCAAAGGTCAAGCACTTGGTCCAGTAAAACTGGGTCGCTGCCAATGCTGCTCTTGACTGATCACCTAGAGAGGCACCGAGATTACCCTAGTGGAGACTTTCCCTCTGTTACTTTTTTCCCACCTGCCCACACAGACACCCGAATCTCCCTGCACAGTGCTGCAAAGATGGGGAACTCAATGAACATTTAAACCTGCATCATGCTGTGGTGGTGCCACATATTAGTGCTCACTGCACAGTGCTACAGCATTTTCTAGTGCAATAATTGTTTTATGTTTTCACTTCACTTTTTGTACATCAATGCAAGGAATAGGATCACAAAAAACAGCTGCCTTTTTGAGGCAAATCACACACAAATAATCTTGCAGATTCTTACAAAAGCACTCCATACAACGTATTCCATTGACTGCTGAATATCCTATCACGATAAAGCACTCTGGACATTATTATTTCTATTAATATGAATATTAAAATATATATATATTTTAAAAGTTGAAATTGACCATTTTTCAGAACACCAACATTCTCAGTAGCCTGGGGAATATTTTATTCATGGAAAAGACCTCATATTTCTCTTGTCTTTTTAACACCATCAGTCATTCATTATTTTCACACTGCTACTGGTGCAGTATCTTCAGTTACTCCAGGAGTTTCAATGATAACCTTACTGCCTAGTGCCATCATTCACAGTACCTGATTTAAAAAGTTTGATTATAAAATATTTTTGGAGCCTGAATCCATGGATTAATACTTTTCCACTGTTAATGCAGTACTGACGTTGTTTCCTTTGTGTAAAGTATGTTCATAATCACAAGCTGAAGTTTTTTTTTACATTTGGAAAATAACTAAGAACATACCATCAGTGTGATCTATTTTCTATCTGGCAGTAATGGACTAGAGTAGCAGTTCATGTTGTTTTGGTAGATTTTCAGGAACACACTTCATTTACAAGACAACCAGCCTCGCCTAAGCATAGTGTCTGCAAATTCTATAAACACTATGAATGGAACTGATTCAGCTCTACGTATGTCAGGATCTTCTAAGGTAAGAGTGATAACTTTGACTATTACAATACAGTATAAATTGTTTAAAATTTATGTCCAAGATTATCCTTGAATATATTTAATTCTTCTGTTTTTAGTTTTTTTTTTCCTGACTGCATACAGTATATGAAAAATGATTGTGAGCAGTTACATACTTTATTGGGTAAAAAAGATCTGAGTATTTGTATTTATAAAAAATAAAATAAAAAGTAAACTTGTCAATCTCCCATGGTGTAACCACATTTTGGGAAGTGAGGTTAGTTGTAGCAATGGGGTTTCTCTGTAATATAGGCTGAGGAGCTGGAGATACAAAACTTAGGTACATGGTGCCATCACTGACGGGAGGGTGCACTGACAGCGTCACAAATTTACATAGACATAGATGCAAGACTTTTTAATATAATAGCTAATAAACATTTAGAATTTAGAAACATTTAATGGGCCTACAATTCTTGGAGATCCTCTCTGCTGCCAGAAGTGATGCGTTGCGGGACATCCTGCCACCAGTCTGTCACAATGTTGACCCTGACCTAAATCCCGGGGCTGGGGTCAATTCCATAAACTGGGTGGTGCCATTTATGGGGGAGGAAGACTAGACTGATGGCTAATCCATGACCAAGGATCATTGTAGCATGTTGCACAACGTTGTCATAGATAGAGGAAATATCATGGTACAGGTTTGTGATTGATGGAACTTGTGTTGCATAAAAGGCCCAGTATAAGAACCCTCTTTATTTTATCAACAGAAAGAGATGTCATTCTATTAATATGTAGCAAGTGTATGCATGCGAATGTTTGTTACTCAGGAAGTTGCAATGATGAATTTGTACTTCAATACTCAATAATACCTGCATTGATGAACCAGAACATAGGTTTGATTTGGTTGATTGGAAACCAGGGAATACCCTCTGTAGCTCTGGCTGATGACAGCTCTCGGCCATCTGTTATAGGATAGGTGTTCTTACTTACGTGTCAGCCGTGGCTCTGTTGGTAGCACTCGCGCCTCAGAGTCAAGGTTGTGGGTTCAAGTCCCACTCCAGAGACTTGAGCACAACAATATAGGCTGACACTCCAATGTAGTACTCTGAGGTGCCGTCTTTAGGATGAGACGTTAAACCGAGGCCTTGTCTGCTCTGTCAGGTGGACGTTAAAGATCCCATGGCACTATTTCAAAGAAAAGCAAGGGAGTTTTCCACAGTATCCTGGCCAATATTTATCCCTCAAATCAACATCACTAAAAACAGATTATCTGACCATTATCACATTTGCTGTTTGTGGGAGCTTGGCTGCTCATTTCCTACATTACAACAGTTACTACACTTCAAAGGTACTTTCTAAGTGCTTAAAGTGCTTTGGGACATCCTGAGGTCATGAAATGCACATGTCTTTTTTTCTTAAGTTACTGCTCAAAATAATAGGGTTCACAGGTAGATATTCACAGATTTATTAAGTATATGATAATTAATATTGACTAATTAAACATGCACTTGTGGCAATACCATGCGAGTTCACCGGAGAATTCATGCACTTTACAGTTTTGAGCTTGATGATTTTCAAGGCTGATTAGGCCCCACTTTTTTATACCTTTTTTTTCAATCCTGTTATGTTTCAGCATTACATGAACTATCAAAGGCCTTCTAACAATCTGTGAGGGTGTTACTTTTCCATCACCCTAGGCTGTATTCCTTTGACAGATGTAGCCTTCCAAAGTTGCCTTTGTATACAGCTGTTTATGTCTGATCAATGCAACCCTTTCCTGCCGCCTTCAACTTAGCAGACATCTACCCATCGTAAAAATGTCGCACTTCTCCTGCATCCCTGTGAAGTTGAAAGATGTATAGTCTACAAGATGCCATGTTGTCTACACACCCACTCAGGCTTATAAACTCTCGTGGTCTTGTTAGAAGTTTACAAGATCTGTTTAGATCAAAGGGATAATTAAACTGCTAGTGAGATCAGCTACAATGGAAAAGGTACCAGACGCAGTTAATAAAGAAATTATTAATATTAAGGGAAATCGATAGCAGTGCCATCTGATTAATCCTTTCCTAACACATCCAACCTCAGCAGCAGAGAACAGATATAATCACAGAAATCACAGAAACCCCACAGTGCAGATAGAGGCCATTTCGACCCATCGAGCCTGCACCGACACATATCCCACCCGATCCCCGTAACCCCTACACCAACACATATCCCACCCTATCCCCGTAACCCGCACATCTTTGGACTGTGGGAGGAAACCGGAGCACCCGGAGGAAACCCACGCAAACACGGGGAGAATGTGCAAACTCCACACAGACAGTCACCCGAGGCCGGATTCGAACCCTTGCATCCATCTGAATTGTTATAGAGCATGATGTTAGCATATCGAAATCCGGCTTCAGGTGCCTCAGAAATCTGGAGGATCCTTGCAATACAGCATGGTTTCCAGAATAATTGTCACCTTCATATTGCACAATTATGCAACTAGGAAGCGGTTAGGCCTCCCAGGTGATGGTGAGAAGGACGAGGAGGTGGGTGAAGGAAGAGGACCTCCATTACTAGATCACGCAAACTTGCCTCAATGAGGTTTCTGTCCTTGAACGGCCAGCTTCCAGCTGAACCTTCCTGGCATTTGCCGAGCCATAGCCTAAAGCTCTTTTGTGCTGGTATCCGAGGGGGCTGGAATGAAGATACAGTAGTGTCACTATCATGAGAGACCGAGATATTGTTATCGTACCTTGCAGCCACTGCTACTGGCCACAGACTTATTTGGGCTAACAGACCGAATAGTCCCAATAGCTTTGAAAACCTTGACGCATGGTGCTGTAAAGAATCTATTAAAGCAGTTGTATCTACAACTCGGAAACCACAATTGCACTCAGATCCTCCTCCTGACACTTTGCTACTGCAGACATGTCCTAGACTGCCACGTTTTCCAGTGTGTTCTGGCAAGATGTCAGTAGTGGACTCCTCCACTTATCCATTCTCTCCTAGTGAAAAGGATAAATAGGACTGCAGAATAGGTGAAAATAAAAATAATCTGGGGATAAAAGAAAAGGTTAGCATACCAAAAGAGATACAGATAATGGGCCAGAATTTGAGATTGGTATGACGGCGTACTCTGACATATCGCCTTTGAAATGGACCGCAAGTTCGGGATTTCCGCTTGCGCATGCGCTAAATCCCAAACTTGCGTCTGTCAATGTACGCGCTGACAAATCATCCCCCACGGCCGATGCAAACAGGTGCAGGGCCTATTTGCATCAGCTTAAGGGATACCTCCGGCATGTTTTAATCATTTTTATCTCGTAAATCAGATTGTTTAATTGTATCAAATGAGTTTTTCTTGTTTCATCAAAGATTGGAGTTTTAATGATATTGATAATTATCAGCAAAATTAAATTTTTACTAACAGATTAGGATTTAATGAAGTTGATGGATTGAAACTAATTAGGAATTAAATTCCAATCCTGTAAAGTAATTGTAATTAAATTTGATTACGGGATTCCCTTCTGAAATGATGTAAAATCTAATTCTATTTCGTGATTGGAGCACCAGGCCCACGTGATCCCAGGTACGCTTCCGCACAGGCTGCGCCTCTGGAATCCGTGGGCCATTACGCTGCCCTCCAGTACACAGCGTCAGAGAGCAAGTTTACGAAGGAGGGCCCCCATCAGGTCGGTGCGTATTCTTTTCGCAGGTCCGCGGCGTACTCCGGAGCTATGCCCTGGACTACAATTTTTGGGCCAATATAAATACTTGGAACAGAGAAGTTTGTAGGAAGTAATAATAAAATACCTGTTAAAATAAAGCAGGAATTATTCTTTTTTTATTCGTTCATGGGTTCTGGGCTTCGCTGGCAACGCCAGCATTTATTGCCCATCACTAATTGCCCTGGAGAAGGTGGTGGTGAGCTGCCTTCTTGAACCACTGCAGTCCATGTGGTGAAGGTACTCCCATAGTGCTGTTAGGGAGGGACTTCCAGGATTTTGTTCCAGCAGTGATGGGGGAATGGCGATATATTTCCAAGTCAGGATGGTGTGTAACTTGGAGGGGAACTTGGAGGTGGTGGTGTTCCCATGCGCCTGCTGCCCTTGTCCTTCTAGGTAGTAGAGGTCGGGGGTTTGGGAGGTGCTGCCGAAGAAGCCTTGGCGAGCTGCTGCAGTGCATCTTGTAGATGGTGCACACTGCAGCCATGGTGCGCGGTGGTGGAGAGAATGAATGTTTGAGGTGGTGGATGAGGTGCCAATCAAGCGGGATGCTTTGGCCTGGATGGTGTCAAGTTTCTTGAGTGTTGTTGGAGCTGCACTCATCCAGGCAAGTGGAGAGTATTCCATCACACTCCTGACTTGTGCCTTGTAGATGATGAAAAGGCTTTGGGGAAGTCAGGAGGTGAGACAAACGCTGCAGAATACCCAGCCTCTGACCTGCTCTTGTTGCCACAGTATTTATACGGCGGGTCCAGTTAAGTTTCTGGTCAATGGTTACCCTCAGGATGTTGATGGTGGGGGATTTGGTGATGATAATGCCGTTGAATGTCATGGGGAAGTGGTTAGACTCTCGCTTGTTGGAGATAGTCATTGCCTGAAACTAGTGTGGTGCGAATGTTATTTGACACTTGGGAGCCCAAGCCTGAATGTCATCCTAGTCTTGCTGCATTCGGGCATGGACAGCTTCATTATCTGAGGAATTGCGAATGGAACTGAACACTGCAATCATCAGCGAACATTCCCACTTCTGACCTTATGATGGAGGGAAGGCCATTGATGAAGCAGCTGAAATGGTTGGGCCTAGGACATTGTCCTGAGGAACACCTGCAGCGATGTCCTGGGGCTGAGATGATTGACCTCCAACAACTACAACCATTTTTCTTTTTGCTAGGTATGATTCCAGCCAGTGGAGTGTTTTCCTTCTGATTCCCATTGACTTCAATTTTACTAGGGCTCCTTGATGCCACACTCGCTCAAATGCTACCTTGATGTCGAGGGCAGTCACTCTCACCGCACCTCTGGAATTCAGCTCTTTTGTCCATGTTTGGACCAAGGCTGTAATGAAGTCTGGAGCTGAGTGGTCCTGGCGTAACCCAAACTGAGCATCGGTGAGCAGGTTGTTGGTGAGTAAGTGCCGCTTGATAGCACTGTTGACGACTCCTTCCATCACTTTGCTGATGATTGACAGTAGACTGATGGGGTGGTAATTAGCCGGATTGGATTGGTCCTGCTTTCCACAGTGTTGGGTAGACACCAGTGTTGTAGCTGTACTGGAACAGCTTGGCTAGAGGCGCGGCTAGTTCTGGAGCACAAGTCTTCAGCACGACAGCCGGGGTGTTGTCGGAGCCCATAGCATTTGCTGTATCCAGTGCACTCAGCTGTTTCTTGATATCATGTGGAGTGAATCGAATTGGCTGAAGACCAGCTCCTGCGATGGTGGGGGCCTCATCATTGAGGATGGGGATGTTCATAGAGCCTCCTCCTCCCGTTAGTTGTTTAATGGTCCACCACTATTCACGACTGGATGTGGCAGGACTGCAGAGCTTTGATCTGATCTGTTGATTGTGGGATCGCTTAGCTCTGTCTATAGCATGTTGCTTCCGTTGTTTAGCATGCATGTAGTCCTGTGTTGCAGCTTCCCCAGGTTGGCACCTCATTTTTAGGTACGCCTGATGCTGCTCCTGGAATGCTCTTCTGCACTCCTCATTGAACCAGGTTTGGTCCCTTGGCTTGATGGTAATGGTAGAATGAGGGATATGCCGGGCCATGAGGTTACAGATTGTGGTGGAATACAATTCTGCTGCTGCTGCTGATGGCTCACAGCGCCTCATGGATGCCCAGTTTTGAGCTGCTAGATCTGTTCTGAATCTATCCCATTTAGCACTGTGGTAGTGCCACACAACACGATGGAGGGTGTCCTCAGTGTGAAGACGGGACTTCGTCTCCACAAGGACTGTGCGGTGGTCACTGCTACCAATGCTGTCAAGGGCAGATGCATCTGCGACAGGTTGATTGGTGAGGATGAGGTTAAGTAGGTTTTTCCCTCGTGTTGGTTCTCTCACCACCTTTTCACAGGCCCAGACTGGCAGCTATGTCCTTCAGGACTCGGCCAGCTCGGTCTAGTAGTGCTACCGAGCCACTCTTGGTGATGGACATTGAAGTCCCCCACCCAGAGTAGATTCTGTGCCCTTGCTACCCTCAGTGTTTCTTCCAAGTGGTGTTCAACATGGAGGAGCACTGATTCATTAGCTGAGGGCGGGCGGTAGGTGGTAATCAGCAGGAGATTTGCCCATGCTTGACCTAAAGCCATGAGACTTTATTGGGTCCGGAGTCAATGTTGAGGACTTCCAGGGCCACTCCCTCTCGACTGTATACCACTGTGCCGCCTGGGACTTGCTAGGCTTTTTCAGAGGGCAGTTAAGAGTCAAACACATTGCTGTGGGTCTGGAGTCACATATAGACCAGACCAGGTAAGGACGATGGACATTAAGGACATCGAAGTCCCCCACCCAGAGTACATTCTGTGCCCTTGCTACCCTCAGTGTTTCTTCCAAGTGGTGTTCAACATGGAGGAGTACTGAAACATCAGCTGAAGGAGGACAGTAGGTGGTAATCAGCAGGAGGTTTCCTTGCCCAGGAGAGAGTTAGAGAGAGACAGGAGAGAGAAACAGAAAGAGAGGGGAAGAGGGGTCTGGAGTCAATGTTGAGGACACCCAGGGCTGCTCCCACCCGACTGTATATCACTGTGCCACCACCTCTGGTGGATCCTGCCAGTGGGACAGGACATACCCAGAGATGGTGATGGAGAAATCTGGGACATTGGCTGCAAGGTATGATTCTGTGAGTATGACTATGTCAGGCTGTTGCTTGACTAGTCTGTGGGACAGCTCTCCCAATTTTGGCACAAGTCCCCAGATGTTAGTGAGGAGATATTCGCAGGATCGACTGGGCTGGGTGTGCCATTGTCATGTTTGAAGTCGGTGCCTAGGTCGATGCTGGGTGGTCCATCCCGTTTTATTATTCTTACTGCTTTTAGTAGCGGTTTGTTGCAACTGAGTGGCTTGCTAGGCCATTTCAGAGGGCAGTTAAAAGTCAACCATATTGCTGTGGGTCTGGAGTCACATATATGCCAGACCAGGTAAGGACGGCAGATTTCCTTCCCTAAAGGATATTAGTAAACCAGATGGGTTTTTACGACAATCCGGTAGTTTCAAGGTCACCATTACTGATGCTAGCTTTTTATTTCAGATTTATTTAATTAACTGAATTTAAATCCTCCAGCTGCTGTGATCTCCGGATCATTAGCCCAGGCCTCTGCTTACCAGTCCAGTAACATAACCACTATGCTACCGTTGCCGTTATTAAAAAATAAAAACATGTTAAATTGTCTGTATAGTGATGTACAGAGCATCAACAAAAAAAAGTGTGATGCATCAAAAAGTGTGAGAAATACATCATCAGGGTATATGGGCATGGTGGGGACAGTTACCCAAATAAGAGTTAGGTACAGGAATGCATCTTTCTTTATTATATTATCTATCTATATATATAAACGGATCGTTCTGTCTGTCCTTCTGTCTGTCCTTCTGTCTGTCCTTCTGTCTGTCCTTCTGTCTGTCCTTCTGTCTGTCCTTCTGTCTGTCCTTCTGTCTGTCCTTCTGTCTGTCCTTCTGTCTGTCCTCGGGTGTGCGCCTGTCCGGCTATGCGCTCGAAAGTTACAGAGCGTACCTACGCGTGCGTTACGTCGAAAGAAAGCTCACCGTTCCAAAACGATGGTAAGCGTATTTACGTTTCGGCCGGACAAAAATTGCGCCCGCGGTATCCGAAAAACCTTCAACATTCCGCTCATTATCCACTCATTACCATAGAGTGACATTGAGGTCGACCAATCGTACGGTCGACCAACCCGATGGTCGACCAATCAATGCGTGGCGGGGGCGGGTTCGTCGCATGTGCAGCCGGGCCCTCCGAGAGTCGAGTGACAGGACGATTGACCAATCCTATGCTTCGGTGACATGACGATCGACCAATCAGTGCGTGTGTGGGCGGGCCTTATCGTTCTGAACTGAGGTGAGTGGCCGCCATCTTTATTCTCACCTTCTGTGTGTTTATTGTCTGGGTGGGGCCTAATCCTTCAGAGACTATAAATACATTAGCTTAGCCTTCTTTCATCAACAAAGAGACGGACACTGGCCTGAGTACACGTGAGTCACTTGGAGGATTAAGAAGTGAGTGAAATTTCTGTTGTTTTAGGAGCGATTTTTTTTTTTTATAAATGTGTAAAACGTAAAAACACAGTGTCTAAAACGTTAAAACACAATGAAGATGGTGTCCCATCTTCTTAACAGTCGTTTTAAAAAAAGTAACTTTTGGTGTTTTCAGCAAGAATGCGCGTTCCTTCTCCGTGGCAGCTTTTTAAAAACGTTAAAAAACTTTCAAGATGGCCTCCCATCTTCTTAACACCCGTTTATTAAAAAAAAAAATTTTTTTTAATTCTGTTGGTTTCACAGACTGCGCATTCCTTCTCCGTGGCAGCTTTTTAAAAAAAAAAAAAAAAAAAAAAATTTCTGTTGGTTTCCTTCTCCGTGGCAGCTTTTATAAAAAAAAATTAAAAAAAATTTCTGTTCGTTTCACAGACTTGCGCGTTCCTTCTCCGTGGCACCTTTTGAAAAACATTAAAAAACTTTCAAGATGGCCTCCCATCTTCTTAACACCCGTTTATAAAAAAATTAAAACATTTCTGTTGGTTTCACAGACTGCGCGTTCCTTCTCCGTGGCAGCTTTGGGGAAAAAAAATAAAATAAATTCTGTTGGTTTCACAGACTGCGCGTTCCTTCTCCGTGGCAGCTTTTTAAAAACATTAAAAAACTTTCAAGATGGCCTCCCATTTTCTTAACATCCGTTTTCGAGAAAAAAAAATTTTTGCTCTTTTCCTGACCCCCTGAAAACACTCCTCCCCTCCTCCCACTCTCCCTCCTCCTCCTCCTCCCCCCTTCTCACTCTCTCCCCCCCTTCTCTCTCTCTCTCTCTCTCTCTCTCTCTCTCTCTCTCTCTCTCTCTCTCTCTCTCCCCCCCGCCCCCGGCGCCCCCCCTCCCTGCCTCGCCCCCCTCCCTGCCTCGCCCCCCTCCCTCCCTCGCCCCCCCTCCCTCCCTCGCCCCCCTCCCTCCCTCGCCCCTCCTCCCTCGCCCCCCCCTCCCTTGCCCTCCCTCGCCCCCCCGTCTCCCTCGCCCCCCCGTCTCCCTCGCCCCCCGTCTCCCTCGCCCCCCGTCTCCCTCGCCCCCCGTCTCCCTCGCCCCCCGTCTCCCTCGCCCCCCGTCTCCCTCGCCCCCCGTCTCCCTCGCCCCCCGTCTCCCTCGCCCCCCGTCTCCCTCGCCCCCCGTCTCCCTCGCCCCCCGTCTCCCTCGCCCCCCGTCTCCCTCGCCCCCCGTCTCCCTCGCCCCCCGTCTCCCTCGCCCCCCGTCTCCCTCGCCCCCCGTCTCCCTCGCCCCCCGTCTCCCTCGCCCCCCGTCTCCCTCGCCCCCCGTCTCCCTCGCCCCCCGTCTCCCTCGCCCCCCGTCTCCCTCGCCCCCCGTCTCCCTCGCCCCCCGTCTCCCTCGCCCCCCGTCTCCCTCGCCCCCCGTCTCCCTCGCCCCCCGTCTCCCTCGCCCCCCGTCTCCCTCGCCCCCCGTCTCCCTCGCCCCCCGTCTCCCTCGCCCCCCGTCTCCCTCGCCCCCCGTCTCCCTCGCCCCCCGTCTCCCTCGCCCCCCGTCTCCCTCGCCCCCCGTCTCCCTCGCCCCCCGTCTCCCTCGCCCCCCGTCTCCCTCGCCCCCCGTCTCCCTCGCCCCCCGTCTCCCTCGCCCCCCGTCTCCCTCGCCCCCCGTCTCCCTCGCCCCCCGTCTCCCTCGCCCCCCGTCTCCCTCGCCCCCCGTCTCCCTCGCCCCCCGTCTCCCTCGCCCCCCGTCTCCCTCGCCCCCCGTCTCCCTCGCCCCCCGTCTCCCTCGCCCCCCGTCTCCCTCGCCCCCCGTCTCCCTCGCCCCCCGTCTCCCTCGCCCCCCGTCTCCCTCGCCCCCCGTCTCCCTCGCCCCCCGTCTCCCTCGCCCCCCGTCTCCCTCGCCCCCCGTCTCCCTCGCCCCCCGTCTCCCTCGCCCCCCGTCTCCCTCGCCCCCCGTCTCCCTCGCCCCCCGTCTCCCTCGCCCCCCGTCTCCCTCGCCCCCCGTCTCCCTCGCCCCCCGTCTCCCTCGCCCCCCGTCTCCCTCGCCCCCCGTCTCCCTCGCCCCCCGTCTCCCTCGCCCCCCGTCTCCCTCGCCCCCCCGTCTCCCTCGCCCCCCCGTCTCCCTCGCCCCCCGTCTCCCTCGCCCCCCGTCTCCCTCGCCCCCCGTCTCCCTCGCCCCCCGTCTCCCTCGCCCCCCGTCTCCCTCGCCCCCCGTCTCCCTCGCCCCCCGTCTCCCTCGCCCCCCGTCTCCCTCGCCCCCCGTCTCCCTCGCCCCCCCTCTCCCTCGCCCCCCCTCTCCCTCGCCCCCCCTCTCCCTCGCCCCCCCTCTCCCTCGCCCCCCCTCTCCCTCGCCCCCCCTCTCCCTCGCCCCCCCTCTCCCTCGCCCCCCCTCTCCCTCGCCCCCCCTCTCCCTCGCCCCCCCTCTCCCTCGCCCCCCCTCTCCCTCGCCCCCCCTCTCCCTCGCCCCCCCTCTCCCTCGCCCCCCCTCTCCCTCGCCCCCCCTCTCCCTCGCCCCCCCTCTCCCTCTCCCCCCCCTCTCTCCCTCGCCCCCCTCTCCCCCCCAGTCGCTCTCTCTCTTTTTCCCCCCCCCCCCCCCAGTCGCTCTCTCTCTTTCTCCCCCCCCCCCCCCCCCCAGTCGCTCTCTCTCTTTCTCCCCCCCCCCCCCCCCCCCCCAGTCGCTCTCTCTCTCTCTCTTCCAACAACAACATGCCCTCGAAAAAGCCTCGGCACCACCGGGCACTCCAGCTAGTCTATCTAGCTATCTATAAATATATAAATAAACGGATCGATCTGTCTGTCTATCTGTCAGTCTGTCCTCCGGTGTGCATCTGTCCGGCTATGCACTCGAAAGTTATAGAGCGTACCTACGCGTGCATTACGTCAAAAGAAAGCTTACCGTTCCAAAACGGTCGTAAGCGTATTTACGTTTCGGCCGGACAAAAATTGCGCCCGCGGTATCCAAAAAACGTTCAACATTCCGCTCATTAGCATCTCATTATCCGCTCATTAGCGATAGAGTGACCACGAGGTCGACCAATCGTACGCCGGGTTCCTGGCGCATGCGGGCGGGCCCTCCTACAGTCGAGTGACGGGACGATTGACCAATCCTACGCTTTGGTGACCTGACGGTCGACCAATCAGTGCGTGTGTGGGCGGGCCTTATCGTTCTGAACCGAGGTGAGTCGCCGCCATCTTGATTCCAAACTTTTCCTTTTTCCCGCTTTCTGCGTCTTTAAAAAAAACGTTGCTTTTAAAACACATAGGCCTAGAAATTCAGTTGGTTGCGCCAGCCGGTAGCGCCTTAGGAGGAGTAGATGTCGGGCGCTAGGCGGCTAGCGGCCGGGCGCAGCGCGATCTGCGCCTCTCCCCAACTTCACTCACGATTTAGCGGCGCCGCAAAGTCTTTGCGCGCGCAGACCCTGACGTCATTTCCTCGTGCAACGCCCTTTGTGCGCCCCAAACCGGAAATTCAGTCGCGACGCCCTCTTGTGCGCCTGGCACCCCTAGCGACTGGTAGAGTGGAACGGTGCTCAGTCGATGCGGGGCGCGGGGGGCGCAAATTAAAGGGCACTCCTCCTGCACTAGAAAAGGCTGCCATTTCGCAGCACTCCTTGAGAGACGGATCTTTGCAGAGAGACCAAGGTAGAGAGCTTTCTGCTTTGGCTCAACACTCGGACAGGTACTTGTGGCTTCAGGCCACAGCTTTCCACTTGTCTTTGCCTTCATTGACATATCATTGTTTGCTAACATATAATGGGGGCTGCAATGGGTGCAAACGCTGGCCTTCTCCATTGCATCCAAAGGGCTCTCAGACGCCGTGAGAGAGTGGCAGTCCTGGCTAGACGGAGAGGGGGCAACAGGCGTCGGGAACGGAGGCCTTACCCACCCAGGGTATACCGCCAGCAGTTCTCCTATCTGAACATGTCTGACGAGCAGTGTGTTCGGAGGCTGCGATTCCGAAGGGAGGTGGTCACAGAGATCTGCCACCTGCTTGGCGGTGATCTGCAGCCACATCTGAGGAGCAGGACGTCTCTGTCGGTGGCAGTGAAGGTGACGGTGGCTCTCAACTTCTATGCCACCGGCTCCTTCCAATCTGCTACTGGGGACATTTCCAACATCTCCCAGTTCGCTGTGCATTGCTGCATCCGCCAAGTGACCAGTGCCCTTTTCAAAAGGAGACGTCAGTTCATCTCCTTCTCCATGGCCCTTGCCAAGCAGCAACAGCGTGCAATGGGCTTTGCAGCATTCGCGGGCTTCCCCATGGTGCAGGGCGCCATTGACTGCACGCATGTGGCTTTGCGGGCACCTCTGGAGAATTCCGAGGATTACCGCAACCGGAAGGGCTACCATTCGCTCAACGTCCAGCTGGTGTGTGACCACAGGCAGCTCATCCTAGCTGTCAATGCCCGCTTTCCAGGCAGCAGCCACGATGCCTTCATCCTGCGCCAGACTTCTGTGGCAGACATGTTCCAGGCCCAGCCTCACCCACGAGGATGGCTTCTCGGGGACAAAGGCTATCCTTTGTGTACCTGGCTGATGACCCCGCTCCGTGCGCCCAGCACCCCTGCTGAAGAGGGATACAACGACAGCCATCAAGCGACCAGGAACATCATTGAGCAAACAATCGGCGTCCTGAAGCAACGGTACCGCTGTCTGGATCGTCCCGGTGGAGCCCTACAATATTCGCCGGAGCGAGTCTCCCATTTCGTGGTCGTGTGCTGCATGCTGCACAACCTGGCTATCCGCAGGACTCAGCCACTGCCACCAGAGATTGGAGGACCACCTGAGGAGGAGGAGGAGGACCAGCACAGGAGGGAGGCAGAAAGTGCAAGGGCCGCCCGTCGCCGGCTTATTGAACGTCGGTTCTAGGTCCCCTCTCAGGGAATGGCTTGTGCCAATGTCAGCAGATGAATGTAGCCACTCCACAAGCCCTCAGCCGAGCAGGGCAACCAGGACTTGCCAAAAAAAACATGCACAGTGTGATTTAAGAACATTAATTTATTGCAAACCTCTGCCCTTCCCACATTACAACCTCATGTTGAGAAGCCCCCTCCAAAAACACAAAACTAACAGTCTCGGCCTTACAAAAACAAAGAAAGACACCAGTCTCGGCCTTACAAAAACAAAGAAAGACACCAGTCTCGGCCTTACAAAAACACAACTACACCAGTCTCGGCCTTTCAACAACCACAAAGCATTTGTGCAGACCTTCTACTTTTTGCCCTGCGAGGGCGATGCCTTTCGCATCCTTGCCTGGCCCCTGCCCGCCCTGCAGCTCCTCCTCAATGGGAGCCCAGTGGCTGCAGCAAGGCTGGGGGAAGGCTGCTGAGGGTCAGATGGCGAGACGGCAGATGCCCTTGGGGGTCGGCCTGCACCAGCTCTGGCCCTGGAGGGGCCGGCTGCTGACTGCTCCAACTCTGCTTGGGCGGCAGCAGTCTGTCCAGCGGCTCGTGGCAGCTGCAATGGCGGAGTGGCAGTGTCGGCTGCAGGAATGGTGCCAACCTGACAGATCGCAGGTGCTCCCTGGTCGCCTGATACATTGGCACTCGCACGGGCCAGCACTGCAGCATGCGCAGCAAACAGCTGAAGAACAGACTGCTGGGCTGCTGCTGCGCGGCGAGTGCCCTGGCGATGCCTGGCTGATCCAGCGAGGGTGGCAGCAGTTAGTGCCCGTGTGGCCCTGGTCTGTGTCCGCATGACAACAGCCAGTGAATGGACGGCACGACTGAGCACTTGGCTCGAAGCCGCCTGTGCTGCCGCGAAGTCCTGTAGACTCCTGGCCTGTGCTGCTCCAAATTGCTGCACACTCCTTGACA
>NC_140993.1:79801930-79838645 GCF_052327205.1 Somniosus microcephalus | reverse complement strand
GTCCTGGAAGGTGCCCGTTGCATAAAAGTTAAGGGCCACTATGACCTTGACAGCCACATGCAATGCTTATCTATGCCCTGGTTTGAGGCTCCAGTTGTGGCTAAAGCAAGTGACATAGCTCAGTGATAGTCTCCTTTGTGATTCGACGGTGCCAGACACATTGATCCTTCGTGAATTTGAAGTATGAAAAGTGCTCCCTGAAGATTCACTGTGGGTATGGCCTCCTGCACAGTGAGCTCCTCCCTCCTCTCCTGTCTTTGCTGTTCACCCTCGTCCTCCAGTCTCAAGGGAAGACCTACCAGACCATCTATGACTGCAATAAAATTGTTTTGAGTCCAGACAAAAGCAGTCCAGCAAATGCTTGTTGGCAGAAGTGAGAATTTAGTTGTAGAAGTGATAAAATAGGCAACCAAACACCCAGAAGTTATCTTGCAGCCTAAAAGGACAAACCAGAAACTAACCTTTATAGAGGGGATGAGCACTTTAAATAGTACTGTCGCAGGGTCTTTGCTGCCCGTTAGCGCCATGATTTGCTCAGTGAGCTTATTATGCGGCGAGTCAGGCGCTAGGGCAGACCAATTTCACAAAAGGGTCCTACAACAAGCGTAGGTCCCTTATTTAGTTATAATAGCCGTTTTTAATACTTACGGCGCAGGCACTGGACGCCTATGCAGGAGCATGATCCAATATGGCAGGCGGTGCACTTCCAGCACAGAATGAGCGCACGCATGCTGCCCACCATATTGAACCCTTGGAGGGCACTCGTTTTATGCCTAATGCAAATTGCTTTTTGTTGCTGCCTGCAAACCTCATAGCTCACTCTGAGAGACATACTTCTCTGTCACCCATCTGTGAGATCGGTGTTCAACCAACCAAGCTATCAATTAGTTACTGCCTTTTTAATTTGTGGGTACAAGGTTCCTTAGCACCTATTTTGTCTAAGACCCTGCTATGAGAGTGGAATGGGAGGGAACCATTTTCTAAAAAATGGCAGAAATTGCTTCGGATTGTACATGAGGAATACCACCTTGTGTACAAGGAAGCATAAGTTTTAAAAATCTAGTCCAGCAGCACGAGCAAATTCCAGGAGGGTAGGTTAAGGTAGAGAGCTTTCTATATAAAGTATTCCCATCTCTTTAAAAACATAAATCTGGCTCTTTTTCTTTCTCAGTGAGGTTATCCAATGAGTAACTGCATCATTAAAACTAGGAAGGCTCCAAATTCAACACCCCAGGCATTGCTCACTTGGTGTCAGCTGAAGCAGTGGTAGGATGCTAATAGCCTGTGTCCCTGGATTAGGAAGAGAAATCACTAGGAATCCCACTCATGATTGCTATCTAGTAAGCCCCCTAGAACTGCCATGTGAGGACATGATCGGAAGATTGGGTTTGGCTATAATGCTGTTTGTGTTGGACAGCTTCCAGACCTTCACTGCCAAGGCTCACCTATCAATAACGCACACTTGGGCCAGGTGCCGGACGACTACTGCATTAAAAAGAGAGAAAATTGGCAAGAAAAAAATAAAATAAAATTACTTATATTCCCTGCTTATTGGGGGGGTTACCTTCATTTTAATTACATATTTTGACTTTGTGCAGATCAGATAGTTTCCTTGGATGAAGGAGGGGCCAAGAGAAAATATAGAAGATATATTAAATTAATTCCTTGTTGTCTCTGCTGCAGTCACATGGACCTATATTGTATTGCTGGGTGTTTACTGAAATGTGTAGGTTTCAGTTTTGTTGACTTCACAGGCCTGTGATTGTTAAGTACATGCAGAGACAAACTTCAACTATCTGTTGCATAAAGACAAAATGAGATGTAAAGTGTATTTTCTGAATTTTGAAAACACTCTTTACCAAAGACTTATTTAACACTCTAAAAACATAGTTACACTTTTTGCAAATGTGGTATTCAATATTTGTTTGACTACTGTGTAACCAAGTTAGCACCATGGAGCCAGTAATATCTGCCTTTCTCTTGAGGGAGGAACTCTAATAATACTTGGGCACCTTGGCTTAGCTTGTGAAATTGTGATGTAATATCAGTGATATTTAGGTTTGTTCTCAAATCCAATTTTTTTTTGGTATAGCACCACACTCCACTATGTAGGAAAACAGAGGTAGAAGAGGAGGATGACGAGGAAGAGGAGGATGACGATGAGGAGGAGGACGATGAAGATGACTGAGGAAGATGACAACGCCACACAAACTATTGTTTTTTTTTGGACAGTTGGATAGTTATTTCTGTTTATGCTACATTTATTTTATAATCTTCATTGCTGTAAACTTGTCCAGCCTTGCAAGAAATTTCAGAAATGCTTTAAAACATTTGACATTGCCAAACACTATTTTCATTTTCTACTGTTATGTATGCCAAAATTTTATATGTAAACAGTTAAGTAGTTTTAACTCATTAAAGATTTAAGGGGACATGTTACTTTATACACAACAGGTGTGTGAAAGTTCATCTGATTGTGCACCATAGTTAATGTTTATAGTGCACAATGTGCAATTGTTTCCACTCTAAAGCTGATATGCATCTTGTATAGCAAAGGTACTGGCGATCTGCCACTCAGCTGTACAAAATTTGCTTGTACATGTAGTACACGTAAACTTGTTTTCTAAGTCTACATTGATGATGAAAGCAAGCACATTACTTGCCTTTTTATTAAATCAATGGATGGAAAATCATGGCCATCATTTATTTTTTAATAATTCTCAGGACGTAGGTATCATTGGCAAGCCCGGCATTTATTGCTCATCCATAATTGTCCTGAGACGGTGGTAATCTTTGTAGTGGGTTGATGCAACTGAGTGGCTTGCTTCAGAGGGCAGTTGAGAATCAACCACATTGGTGTGGTGTGTTGGTATATAGGCCAGACTGGGTAAAGACAACAGGTTTCCTTCCCTAAAGGGGATTGGTGAACCAATTGTGTTTTTACAACAAACCGATTAGGTTCATTGACACTTTTTAACTGCTATTGGCTTTTTATTTCCTTTTTAAAAAAAAAAAAAAAAAAAAATTCATTTTCTCAAATGGCTGTGAACTCACATTCTCTGAATTATTAGTCCAGGCCTCTGGATTACTGCTTCTGTAACATAACCACTAAGCTAACGTACCCTCCTGTTTGAATGATAGGTCACAGTATAATTTTATGCAGTATGGGTTAATTGAAACTTCAGAGAATTGTAATCTAAAATTTTATTTACTACTTTCCTAACTTCATTGGGAGTTGTTAGCAGAGCTGTGTAACAGTTTTCCATCAAGATCATTATCTAATACTTCAGCTGACTATTGAAATTTATATGCAACGTTACTTGTATCACAATGTCTCCTTCCTGTTTGGGGTTCATTGGGGTGAAATTCATCTTGGGCTGTAGCGCAAATGGGTGATAGAGAATTGGAAGCCCGTTTAAACTAGACTAGATTTTCTTTTCTATTGAAATCAATGGTAAAGAAAATCGGGCAAAGTGTAAAATGAGACAGTGGCATAAAAGTTGTCAGGAAAATAAGTGGTCTATATGCACAACTCTAAGGATAGACATGTCTTCTAAGCCCTCTTCTGATGCTGCCACACCTTGGCTTGTGGCAAAAAAACTCCTCTCTACTGCCAGTAGAATGCCTATACTATACACAGTGCTGTCATCTATTTGTGGCAAACTATTTTGAATGGTAAGAATAATATTTAAGTTGGGGAGCAATCATGTACTATATGGATAAACTCCATGTGCCTGCTGCCCTTGTCCTTCTAGGTGGTAGAGGTTGCGGGTTTGGGAGGTGCTGTCGAAGAAGCCTTGGCGAGTTGCTGCAGTGCATCTTGTAGATGGTACACACTGCAGCCATGGTGCGGCGGTGGTGAAGGGAGTGAATATTTTTAAGGTGGTGGATAGGGTGCCAATCAAGCAGGCTGCTTTGTTCTGGATGCTGTCAAGCTTCTTGAGTGTTGTTGGAGCTGCACTCATCCAGGAAAGTGAAGAGTATTCCATCACACTCCTGACTTGTGCCTTGGCCTCCAACAACCACAACCATCTTCCTTCATTCCCTTACGCCCCCACCTTAATGAATTTCAAGCTCTGCACGATGCTGAGCTCTTTTTCCATCGCCTTCGTCTCCGTGCCCACTTCTTTAGCCAGGAGTCTTCCCCCCCCCCCGCACAGCTGAGCCTTTCTCCTGTTTTCTAAATTCTCGTTCGACTTGGACCCCTCCCTCTGGCCTCTTACCCTCTCTAGATCTTTTCATTGCTAACTGCTGACATGACATCGGCCATCTCAATTTCTCTGCTCCCCTCTCTCACTCCAACATACCTCCCTCTGAACTTGCAGCACTCCATTCTCTCAGATCCAACCCCGACATTATCATTAAACCTGCTGATAAGGGTGGTACTGTTGTAGTTTGGCAAACCGACCTCTACCGTGCAGAAGCTGAATGCCAATTCTCCAACACCACCTCCTACCTCCGCCTGGACCATGACCCCACTAGCAAACATCAAGCCATTGTTTCCAAGACTATCACTGACCTCATCTCTGGAGATCTTCCCTCCATGGCCGTCAACCTCATAGTTCCCCAACCCCGCACAGCCCGCTTCTACCTCCTTCCCAAGATCCACAAACAGGACTGCCCTGGTAGACACATCGTTTCAGCCTGTTCTTGCCCCACGGAACTTATCTCTTCCTATCTTGACTATTTTTTCTCCCCTCGTCCAGTCTCTTCCCACCTACATTCGCAACTCTTCCGATGCCCTTAGTCACTTTTAACAGTTTCCTGGCCCCAACTGTCTCCTTTTCACTGGATGTCCAATCCCTCTACACCTCCATCCCCCACCAGGCCGGCCTGAGAGCGCTCCGCTTCTTCCTTGAACAGAGGCCCAACCAGTCCCCATCCACCATCACCCTCCTCCGCCTGACTGAACTTGTTCTCACATTGAACAACTTCTCCTCTGACTCCATTCACTTCCTCCAAATTAAAGGTGTTATGGGAGCCTGCATGGGCCCTAGCTATGCCTGCCTGTTCATGGGATATGTGGAACATTCTTTGTTCCAGTCCTACTCGGGTCCCCTCCCTCACCTCTTTTTACGGTACATCGATGATTGTATCGGTGCCGTTTCCTGCTCTCGTCCTGAACTAGATAAGTTCATTCACTTTTCTTCCAATTTCCACCCTTCCCTCACCTTCACATGGTCCATCTCTGACTCTTCCCTTCCCTTGACTTCTCCGTCTCCATTTCTGGCGATCGGCTTTCGACAAACATCCACTACAAGCTCACTGACTCCCACAGCTACCTGGACTACACTTCCTCCCACCCCGCTTCCTGTAAGGACGCTATTCCATTCTCCCAGTTTCTCCGTCTCCGCTGCGTCTGTTCTGATGATGCCACCTTCCATACCAGTGCTTCCGACATGTCTTCCTTTTTCCTCAACCGCGGACTCCCTTCTACTGTGGTTGACACAGCCCTTGACCGTGTCTGTTCCATTTCCCGCACTTCTGTTCTCACCCCTTCCCCTCCCTCCCAGAACCACGATAGGGTTCCCCTTGTCCTCACCTTTCACCCCATCAGCCTCCACATTCAACGTATCATCCTCCGCCATTTCCACCACCTCCAACGTGATCCCACCACCAAACACATCTTCCCTTCACCTCCCCTTTCAGCATTCCGAAGGGACCACTGCCTCCGCGACACCCTGGTCTACTCCTCAATCACCCCTAACAGCCCTCCTCCTTCGCCTGGCACCTTCCCGTGCAAGCGCAGGAGATGCAACACATGCCCTTTTACCTCCTCCCCACTGTCCAGGGCCCCAAACACCTCTTCCAGGTGAAACAGCGATTTACTTGTACTTCTTGCAATTTAATATACTGTATTCGCTGCTCACGATGTGGTCTCCTCTACATTGGGGAAACCAAACGCAGATTGGGTGACCGCTTTGCCAAACACCTCCGTTCAGACCGTAAGGGTGACCCTGAGCTTCCGGTCGCCTGTCACTTTAATTCACCGCTTCACTCCTACTCTGATCTCTCTGTCCTCAGCCTATTGTTCCAATGAAGCTCAACGTAAACTCGAGGAACAGCACCTCATCTTTCAATTAGGCACTTTACAGCCTTCTGGACTCGACATCGAGTTCAACAATTTCAGATAATAATCCCTGCCTCCATTTTTAATGCTGTGTGATTTTTGCCATTCCCATTTGCAACATTTTATCTTTCCTGCCTCTTACAAAAGTACAGTATATTCTTTCAATTCCTTACTCCCCTCAAACACCCCCCCCCCCCACCTTCTCTCTGCACCTGCTTAATATCTGTTACATCTCCAGCTTTTTCCAGTTCTGATGAAGGATCCCAGACCTGAAACATTTACTGTTTCTCTCTCCACCGATGCTGCCTGGCCTGCTGAGCATTTCCAGCATTTTCTGTTATTCCTTTGTGCTAGCTTTGACTCAAGCCAGTGGAGAGTTTTCTCAATTTCCATTGAATTCAATTTTACTAGGGCTCCTTGCTGCCAAACTCGGCCAAATGCTGCCTTGATGTCAAGGCCAGTCACTCTCACCTCACCTCTGGAATTCAGCTCTTTTGTCCATATTTGGACCAAGGCTGTAACGAGGTCTGGAGCCGGATGGTCCTGGCAGAACCCAAACTGAGCATCAGTGAGCAGGTTATTGGGGAGTAAGTGCCGTTTGATAGCACTGTCAACGACACCTTCCATCACTTTGCTGATGTTTGAGAGTAAACTGATGGGGCGGTAATTGGCTGGATTGGATTTGTCCTGCTTTTTGTGGACAGGACATACCTGGGCAGTTTTCCACATTGTCAGGTGGATGCCAGTGTTGTAATTGTACTGGAACAGTTTGGCTAGAGGCGCAACTTGTTCTGGAGCACAAGTCTTCAGCACGACAGCCGGGATGTTGTCGGGGCCCATAGCCTTTGATGTATCCAGTGCGCTCAGCTGTTTCGTGATATCACGTGGAGTGAATCGAATTGGCTAAAGATTGGCTTCTGTGATTGTTGGGACCTCAGGAGAAGGCCGATATGGCTCATCCCTTCGGAAGATGGTTGCAAACACTTCAGCCTTGTCTTTTGCACTCAAGTGCTGGGCTCCACCATCATTGAGTATGGGGATATTCATGGAGCCTCCTCCTCCAGTTAGTTGTTTAGCTGTCCACCACCATTCATGATTGGATATGGCAGGACTGCAGAGCTTTGATCTAATCCGTTGATTGTGAGATCGCTTAACTCAGTCTAAAACATGCGGCTTCTGCTGTTTAGCATGCATGTAGTCCTGTGTTGCAGCTTTCCCAGGTTGGCACCTCATTTTTAGGTACGCTTGGTACTGCTCTTCTGCACACTTCATTGTACCAGGGTTCGTTCCCCTGGCTTGATGGTAATGGTATTGAGGGATATGCTGGTCCATGAGGTTACAAATTGTGGTGGAATATAATTCTGCTGCTGCTGATAGCTCACAGCGCCTCATGGATGCCCAGTTTTGAGCTGCTAGATCTGTTCTGAATCTATCCCATTTAGCACGGTAGTGCCACACAATACGATGGAGGGTGTCCTCAGTGTGAAGACGGGACTTTGTCTCCACTAGGAACATGAGTAAGCCATTTAGTCCCTCGAGCCTGTTCCGCTATTCAATGAGATCATGGCTGATCTACGACCTAATTTCATATGCCCGCCTTTGGCCCATATCCCTTAATACCTTGGGTTAACAAAAAACTATCAATATCAGATTTAAAATTAACAATTGATCTAGGATCAATTGCCATTTGCGGAAGAGAGTTCCAAACTTCTACCACCCTTTGTGTGTAGAAGTGTTTCCTAATTTCACTCCTAAAAGGTCTGGCTCTAATTTTTAGACTATGCCCCCTAATCCTAGACTCCCCAACCACCGGAAATAGTTTCATAAGAAATAGCAGCAGGAGTAAGCCATTTGGCCCCTCGAGCCTGCTCCGCCATTCAATAAAATCATGGCTTTATCTTCTACCTCAAATCCACATTCCTGCACTATCCCCATATCCCTTAATATCCAAAAATCTATCGATCTCTGTCTTGAATATACTCAATGACTGAACTATCTATCCTATCTGTTCCCTTTAATATCTTGAAAACTTCGATCAAATCACCCTTTACCCTTCTAAATTTTAGGGAATACAACCCTAATTTGTGTAATATCTCCTTGTAATTTAATCCTTAGAGTCCAGGTATTCTGGTAAACCTATACTGCACTCCCTCCGAGGCCAATATATCCTTCCCAAGGTGTGGTGCCCAGAACTGTTCACTGTACTCCAGGTGTGGTCTAACCAGGGTTTTGTATAACTGCTGCATAACTTCAACCCCTTGTATTCTAGTCCTCTAGATATAAAGGCTAGCATTCAGTTAGCCTTTTTGATTATTTTCTGTACCTGTTCATGACATTTTAATGATCTATGTACCTGGACCCCCTGCCCCCGCCCCCAAGTTTCTTTGGACCTCCACTGTTTTTAGCTTTTCACCATTTAGAAAGTACCCTGTTCTATCATTTTTAGGTCCAAAGTGGATGACCTCTCATTTGCCTACATTGAAATCCATTTGCCAGTTTTGCCCATTCACTTAATCTATCAATATCCCTTTGTAATTTTATGATTTCATCTACAATGCTGGCTATCTTTGTGTCATCGGCAAATTTGGATATGTGGCTTTCTCTGCCATTGTCTAAATCATTAATAAATACTGTGAATAGTTGATGCCCCACACAGATCCCTGCGGGACACCACTAGTCATATCCTGCCAATTAGAGTACCTGCCCATTATCCCTACTCTCTGTCTCCTGCCGCTCAGCCAATTTCCTTACCAGGCCAATAATTTGCCTTCAATTCCATTGGCTTCAACCTTAGTTAACGGTCTCTTATGAGGGATTTAATCAAATGCCTTCTGGAAGTCCATATAAATAACATTCTCCTGTCCACTACTTTAGTTACCTCTTCAAAAAATTCAATCAAGTTCATCAGGTATGACCTACCTTTCACAAATCCATGCTGGCTCTCTCTGATCAGCTGAAAATTTTCAAGGTATTCAGTCACCCTATCCTTAATTACAGACTCTTGTAATTTGCCAACAACAGATATTAGGCTAACTGGTCTATAATTCCCTGGTTTCCCTCTCACCATTCTTAAATAGCGGAGTGATATGCACAATTTTCCAATCTGAAGGGATAGTTCCTGAATCGAAAGAACTTTGGAAGATTATAGTTAGGGCATCTACAATGTTCTCACCTACTTCCTTTAAAACCCTGGGATAGAAACCACCTGGTCCTGGGGTTTTGTCACTCTTCAGTGCCATTATTTTCTTCATTACTGCTATTTTGTTTATGTTCATTTTATTGAGTCCCTGTCCTTGATTCAATATTAGTTTCCTTGGGATTTCCGGCATGCTATCCTCTTCCTTTACTGTAAATACTGAGGCAAAGTATTTATTCAACATGTCCGTCATTTCCTCATCATTGACAATATCACCAATATCAGTTTTCAAGGGGCCAACATTGCTCCTGACCACCCTCTTTTTCCTAATTGTAAAAATTCTTTGTTGATTTTGATATCCTTGCAAGTTTCTTTTCATACTCCTTTTTTGTAATCTTACTATCTGTTTTGTCACCCTTTGCTGTTCTTTGTATCTTTCCCATTCACCAGGATCTACTTTTTTTTTGCATTTTTGTATACTTTTTCTTTTAGTTTTATGCTATCTCTTACCTCTTCAGTCATCCATAGCTGTTTTTTTTTGGCAAGCAGAGCTTTTGCCCCTCGGGTATAAACTGGTTCTGTATCACAATGGCCCAGAAATTCCGTTCGCAGGCCTCCCGCGGGCAGAGGGCTGCGATCTGGAAAAATCTGTGCCAAGACCGGAGGGCTCCCGGGAGGCGCAGAGTTCTGTTGCTGGGCCTCTCCAAACTGCCGGTGCGCAGGATCCTGGGATCACGTGGGCCATGGGGAGCCAATCAGAGAAGGGAATCTCCATTCATAGATTTGACAGGAAGACCTGTCAAATATATAAATAGAGATCACCACCAAAACATAATAAAACTTCAAATAAAAAATTTTTTAAATCACATTTTTAAAATGACTATAAATTACATAAATTAACTATTTTAAACAAAAATTTAAATTTTTGAAAAAATAATTAAAGTTTTTAATGGGGCTAAAAACAAACTTACTTTTCTTTAAAGTATTTTTAAATGATAAATAAGTGGAAATTTTTAAAAAACTTTTTTTCAACTCTTATCCTGGTAAAATCAGGCCTTGCGCCTGCTTTTACCAGGCGCAAGAATTGTAAATGTTTTCTGCGGACGGAGTGTCTCCAAAAAATGGAACTCTCCAGCTGCAGAGGCCCTGCTCCAGTGCAGCCGGAGGATCTGTCAGGAGCTTTCTTCACAGATCGGAAATGCCGGTTTCCAGCGCATGCGCAGTGAATGCTTGAAACCAGCATTTCCGATATCCCAACGGGTGAGTACACAGCACGTACTCACCCGTAGGGACCGGAATATCCGGCCCATTAATTCTTTTTTGAACGCTTCCCATTGATCTTCTGTCATTTTACCCATTAACAGATTTGTCCAGTTTACTGTGGACAGTCTCTGTCTCATTCCATTGAAGTCGGCCTTACCTAAATCTAGAATCTTAGTAGCTGTTCCGCATTTCTCGCTTTCAAACACTACATTATATAAGAACATAAGAAATAGGAGCAGCAGTAGGCCATACAGCCCCTCGAGCCTGCTCTGCCATTCAATAAGATCATGGCTGATCATCCGCCTCAACTCCACTTTCCCACCCGATCTCCATATCCCTTGATTCCCCTGGAGTCCAAAAATCTATGTATCTCAGCCTTGAATGTACTCAAAGACTCAGCATTCACAGCCCTCTGGGGCAGAGAATTCCAAAGATTCACAACCCTCTGAGTGAAGAAATTCCTCCTCATCTCAGTTTACATGGCCTACCCCTTATCCTGAGACTATGCCCCCTAGTTCTAGACACTCCAGCCAGGAGAAACAACCTCTCACCATCTACGCTGTCAATCCCCTTCAGAATCTTGAACTCGATCATGTTATGATCGCTTTTAGATAAATGTTCCCGCACCGTTAGGCTGTTAACTAAATCTGACTCATTACTAAGTCTAATATGGCATGCCCCTTGTTGGTTCTCGGACATATTGTTGTAGAAAACTATCCCAGACACACACAAGAAATTCACTACCATTTCTGACAGGTGCTAATCTGCTTATCCCAATCTATATCAAAGTTAAAATCTCCCATTAAAACCACTGTCTTTACTACACGCTTGTCTAATCTTTGCAGTTATACAATCTAGCACTTCACAACTGCTACCAGGGGGCCTGTACACAACTCCCACTACAGTCTTACATCCTTTCCTATTTCTTAATCTACCCATAAAGTCTCCACTGCCTGCTTATCTCTTGTTACATCCTCTCTTATCATGAAGTGATTTCATCCTTAATCGCTAAAGTTACTCCTCCCCCTCCACCATTTCCCTATCTTTCCTGTAGACCTTATAACCTGGTACATTTGGTTCCCAGTCCTGACCGTCTTGCAGCCATGTCTCAGTAATGGCGACCATATCATACCCTCCAAGTTGAATTTGCACCTGCAGCTCATTCCTTATACTCCATGTGTTTGTATAAAGAATGCTTATTTGGGCCACACCCTAGCCTGTCCTTCAGCTCTAATGTTTTACTCACATGTTTCTTATTTCTGTTTCCTGGTTTAATCACTTTACATCTTTTAGTTTTCCCTTTACCTGTAGTGCCTAAAACACAATTTCTGACAGTTACTCTACTCACTTCCCTTTTGTTTGTTTGTGAACTATTATTTGTACTACAATTTCCACTTGAGTCCCCCCCCACCCCCCAACCATTTACTATTTAAAGTCCTTGTGACTGCCCTATTTATCCTTTCTGCTAGGACCCTGGTCCTAGACCGGTTCAGGTGGAGCCCGTCCCAATGGTACAGTTCCTTCCTGTTCCAATACTGGTGCCAGTACCCCATGAAATGGAACCCCTCTTTCCCACAGCCACGTGTTCACCTACCTAATCAGCTTATCCCTATGCCAATTTGTGTAGTAATCCAGAGATTATAACCCTTGAGGTCCTGTTCTTAAATTTAGCTCCTAGTTCCTGGTATTCCCCAAACAGGACCTCTTGCCTACTCTTCCCTATGTTGTTGGTCCCAACATGGACCACAACGACTGGATCTCACCCCCCCCCCCCCCTCCTCTCTCCAATATCCTTTCAAGCCGGTTTGAGATGTTCCTCACCCTGGCACCAGATAGGCAACAAACATACTATATGGGACTCTCGATCTTGCTCACAAAGGATGCTATCTGTCCCCCTAATTATTGAATCCCCTACAACTATCACATTACGCTTCCCCTCCTCCTCCCCCCCCCCCTCACCTTTAGGGCAGCCTCCTGCTCCAAAGTGCCATGGTTTGCATTCTGGCTGTCCTACCGACAGTCTTTATCCTTATCCTCACAGGTAGCAAGTACATTGTACCTGTTGAATAGGCTCAGTTTCAGTGGATCCTCATTCTCTATCTCACCTGGGATCCCCATACTCTGCACATTAGCAGTCACACCTGTAAAGTCTGTGGGTTGTGCAGTTAATAAATACACAGACTTCAGAAGTAACAAACAAACAGGTCTTTACTATTCGAAGGTCCGGGCGAATCTGCCCCAGCAATCCTGCTACAACACTTATATACTGGTGTGGTCACTATCGGTATTACAGTATACAGAAGCCAAACAAATAGTGCCACACCTAAAGTAGTTCCCTTAAAGGTGAACGGTTACATTCAATAGTTCCCTTAAAGATAGACGGGTACATACACTACAATCCTCCCTTTTTAGCTTATTACTTACAGAGTCCCCGTTAAACATACATATCTTCAACTTCCTATAAAACAAATTACAGATATAATCTCGGTGGAGTCAATGTCATATAAAACAATTTACAAATATAATCTCGGTGGAAACAGTTCACAGGTTCAGTCTCTGCGGAAACAGTTCGTAGATTCAGTCTCTGATCTTGACTCGTTCCGAACAACATTTCTTTGGTGTAGCCGGTTCACCTGGCTAGCGTGACTCCTCCATAGCCTTTTTCTTGACGTAACAGCTTGAACTTTCGTCCTGTTGAACCACCAGTGCGGACTTTTACAACCAACTGGCTGTCTTGACATTTTCCAGTTTTTCAACTAATTTAGCTCCTTTCGTAATGTCCCGCCTGGAATGGTAGAAGTGCTAATATTTTAGACAGTTATTATCTTCTGCTTCTTCTTTTTCTTTTCTGCCTTTTTGAAACTCTCGGAGCTCCTTTCTCGGCTGCCAGCTGTAGCGCCACCAACTCTCTATGTTCCTTAGACCTTAAGTGCTTCATCCGGATTTCAGCACTTTGAGAGTTTTCATCACAAGCTGGGCAGACCACATCCTCGTAATATTCAGTGTCACTCAACAGGTCATGGTAATATTCGGGTTCGTCCTGAGTTAGGCCAGCGAGAGAGACTTCTTCTTCCTCCTCACCCGTCTGGACGTTAGCTGACGGTGGTTCCTTCCCTAAACATCTTTCTTGAAAAGCCTTCTTCATGCATTCATATTCATCCCGCTCTTCTTGGGTTATCTGCCATTCCTTCACGACGGACCTCATTTGTGAGTTCAATACCTTCCTTTCCATCGGTAATTGCGTTATCAGGCTATTTAACCCTTCTACTGAAGTAACGGTTTCCACATTCTTCTGTTCACCTTGACGTGATTCAACGTACTTTTGGCATCCTTGTAAAATTTGTGTTGCCACCTCAGCTATCTCCGTGACTTTTGAGAGCTCCGAACTCGTTCCCCCTGAAGATTGAAGCTCGTGTTCAGATTGTTCCCCTTGCAGAGTCTTGTCCTTCAGCATATGAAGGAGTTGGCTGACCGTTAACTCTTCCCTGGGAACACGATGGATCAGAGTCTTCTCCATTTCATCCACCTCTTTCTCCAATACTTCCACCTTACGTTCCTCTTGAACTTTGGCTTTCAGCGCTCGGAAAAGTTGCGCCCTGATGCTCTCTAGTTCATGTTCAGGGACCATTCTTACAGTGTCCTGTTCTTCCACTGAAAGGATTCCCAGTTGAATCTGTTCTTCAAGTTGTTGAACCTCGGTCATTGCCGCCTCATATTTGTCTTGGGTGTCCTTCAATGTTTTTATAAGTTCTTGGACATCCTGTCTTTCATGCTCTGCCATGATTTTCACCTCTAATTTCTCATCTATGGATGGAGCTTCTACCGATGAGTCTGTCTTGGCCTTGAGCTCATCAAGAATTTCCTGCAGCCTTTGGACTTCTTGCTCATGTTCAACCTTTAGTTGTTCATATGCTTCTACTGAAACTAGCTTTTCGGAGGCTGCCGAGTTAACCCCCTCCAGAATTGTAGCCTGGGCCTGTTCATACTGTTCTTTCAACTTCTCACACTCTGCTTGTAAGGAGTCGTAGAGAAGAACTGGAATAAAATCCTGGCTCCCTGAAGATTCCTCTTCCTTTGGTTCGTTCTGTAAATATTCTAGTTCCTGAACAGCATCAGGGGAATGTGATTGGTATTTGACCACGATGGCTCTATGGTCGCTCTCTGCTTGAGCTAGCTGTCTCTGTAGTCTTTCCAGGTTCTCCCATTCGGTGTCCCAGAACTTTTCCATATTTTTCATCTCTTGTACGAGACGGTCACTCAACTGTTCTAATTGTTGTCGTACTTTGACATAAGTTTGCGTCCGAGCTCGGTGTTCTTCCGTCATGGATGAATCCTTTGCTTGAACAGGCTCAGAATTCTCTGTCAACCTGGAGTTCTGCTCTGTAGCTTTATTCTTCTTGGTACCATAAGTCCTTCTGCATGTCTTCGTTTTCTTTCCCATCGTCGGCAAGTCCCTTTTAGCCTTGTCTTCCATATTCGACTTGGTCTTATCATCATCCATTTCAGAATCTGAGCTAATAGCTTGCACCGAGTCCTCCCTCATTATGGCTTTTAGGTAATGCCATTCCATGTCTATTTTCTTAATCCACTCCCGTCCTAGAAGTGGTGGTCCTCCCTCAGGTAATACGTACAAGTTCATTCTTGGGTGTTCTTTACCCCTATCTCTCACCTTGACTCTTATTTTCCCCACGGGGTATACGTTATGCCCCGTGTATGTCTGTAATACGAACTTGGTATTTCTTCAAGGTATGTGAGAGAATAGCCGGTGGTAGTCCCTTCGGTTGATGACTGATAGAGCTGATCCAGTGTCCAGCTCCATTCTTACTTGGACTCCAGCTATTTTTAGTATGACCCAGATGGCCTGTAGATCCGTTTCTTTACCCACATTGTGGATTCTCAGACTACCCAGCTCCTGGCTGTTTGGGTCTGAGTCTGAATTCTGTTCGTCTGAACTCTTCTCAGCCACCTTGTGTACCTTGTTGTACTTTTCTTGTGGTGGCTTCCTTTGATTATTGGTCTTTTTCCCGGACTGGCATACCTTCGCGATGTGACCCAGTTTGCCACATTTCCTACACTCTTGGTTCTTAAACCAGCATTGATTCTGGTCATGCGTTGTCTTCCCACAACGGTAGCATTTTGTTGTGCTTGAAGTAATTTGGTCCACCCCGAGTGCCGCCGCCTTTAGTTGCATTTCCGCCGTTCCTTTCGCTGCGGCTTCGTGCGATGCAGCTATAAGGACAGCCCTGTCCAGTGTGAGATCGTTCTCTTCCAGTAGTCGCTTCTGCGTCCCTTCTTTGGACAATCCGCATACGAACTTGTCCCGCAGCGCTTCTGTCAGATTCCCTCCGAACTGGCAGTATTTCACTAGCCTACGCAGCTCGACCAAGTATTCCGCATTGCTTTCGTCTTTCTTCTGCGTTCTTGCGTAGAATTTGAATCGTTCAGCCAGCATCAGCGGTGTGGGGTTCAAGTGGTCCTTCAGCACAGCCACAATCTCTTCGAATGTCTGATCCGCTGGTTTATTTGGTGCTATTAGATGCTTCAAGAGCCCGTATGTTTTTGCCCCCATCGAGTTTAGCAATGTTATCGCCTTGTCATCTTCCTCTATTTTGTTGGCTTCGCAATAGATCTCTATGTGTTCCACGTACGTGGCCCAGTCTTCTATTTCAGAATTAAAGTCGTTAATATTCCCTCGCTTAGGCATCTTTCTTCCCTTGGGAGCAGCACCAGTATTCCTTTAAGTATTCTTATCTATTTGTTTGTTTCTAAGATGGCGGTTTTCCCACAAAATCGGCGGTTTCCCGCTCTTTCCTTCTCTCCCCGCCCACTTCAATGGCGGTATGTCAATTAAGATGGCGGTTTTCCCGCGAAAATGGCGCTTTCCCGCTCTTCCTTTCTCGCCCCGCCCACTTCAATGGCGGTTTCCCGCTTCTGGCGTCTTCTCCGCCTAATGGCGGCTTCCCGCATTTCTTCCCGGTGGAAGGGGTACGCTTCCCCCACAGCGGACAGGTTCAGCCGCTGGCTGGCTTCCGCACAGCTCCCCTTACTCGGCTATGTCTTTTCCTCCCGCCCGCACGGCTCTACCGGCGCTGGGTACACCCCGTTAACGGAGGACAGTTCAGCCGCTGGACTGGCTCTCGCGCAGTCTCTCTCTCCGTACCCGGCTCTGTCGCTCTCTCACCCGCATGTTCGGTGCTACCGGCCCTGGGTACCCCGTTGGTGGAGAACAGTTCAGCCGCTGGACTGGCTCTCGCACAGTCTCTCACCCCGTTTTCGGCTGTGTCTCTCACCCACTCCCTCACGTTCGGTTTTGCCGGCTCTGAGTACCCCGTTGGTGGAGAACAGCTCAGCCGCTGGACTGGCTCCTCGCAGTCTCTCACTCCGCACCCGGCTCTCACCCGCACGGTTCCCGTTCGCCTCCCCAGCCCTCTCGCAGACCGGTGTTTCCCTCCCCGGCTGCGGCTGGGTTTCTCTTCCCGCGCCTACTCGCAGGCTCAGCGCTTTGTGGCTGCGGTCGCTGCCCGGATTTTTCCCGCCGATCGCGGTCCGGCTGTCACCCGACGCCGTTGGACCCGACTTTTGGCCGGCACAGCTCCCCCTCGACCGAGGTCGAGTGCTCTGCCCTTATCCTCCGGATACTTCGACACCATCCCCTACTCACAGTCTCTTCGGCCGCCTTGTTTCTTGCTTGTCGGCTCACTCCGCACCGTGGCAGAAGGGTAGTCAGTGCCTGTTGCTGATACAGCTTTTGTTGTTAGTCTTCCTGCTTTCTGTTGTTGCAGCCTCGTGTTTTCTTTTGGTAGCACGACGAGGGCGGTTGTCTCTCTTCGACGCTCTTCGTTGCTTTTGGTAGTCTTGCTGCAGGGTACGATCGGACTCGTCGCCACTGTAAAGTCTGTGGGTTGTGCAGTTAATAAATACACAGACTTCAGAAGCAACAAACAAACAGGTCTTTACTATTCGAAGGTCCGGGCGAATCTGCCCCAGCAATCCTGCTACAACACTTATATACTGGTGTGGTCACTATCGGTATTACAGTATACAGAAGCCAAACAAATAGTGCCACACCTAAAGTAGTTCCCTTAAAGGTGAACGGTTACATTCAATAGTTCCCTTAAAGATAGACGGGTACATACACTACAACACCAACCCCATTCTGAACCTGCACCTGTCTACGAGGTGAGAGCAAAGTCTGGAGCAAACAGTCCAGTTACTCATCCCCCTCCCTCATGCGTCGCAGTGTCTCCAACTCACACTTCAGCTCAATGACTCTGAGCTGGAGATTTTCAAGATGGAGACAACTACTGCTCGGGACAGTCTTGCTTTCCACAAACTCCCACATTACTGCAGTCCAGACACACAACCTGTTCTGCCATGTCTTAGTCTAGATTATTTATTTATATTATCTACTTTCTAGTTTTTTTCTTTTTCTACACTCTAACTTGCACTAAGCAGTGAAACACTGGGTAAAAAAAAGTTAAATGCCTCTAAAAAAAAAACACACTCACTGACTGTACAATGAGCACTTCTACCAATACTGTCATAGACAGATGCATCTGCGACAGGTAGATCAGGGAGGATGACTTCAAGTAAGTTTTTCCCTCGTGTTGGTTCACTCACCACCTGCCGCAGGTCCAGTCTGGCAGCTATGTCCTTCAGGACTCGATCAGCCCGGTCAGTAGTGGTGCTACCGAGCCACTCTTGGTGATGGATATCGAAGTCCCCCACCCAGAGTACATTCTGTGCCCTTGCTACCCTCAGTGCTTCTTCTAAGTGGTGTACAACATGGAGGAGTACTGAATCATCAGCTGAGGGAGGGGTGGTAATCAGCAGGAGGTTTCCTTACCTATGCTTAACCTGAAGCCACGAGCCTTCATGGGGTCTGGAGTCAATGTTGAGGACACCCAGGGCTGCTCCCTCCCGACTGTATACCACTGTGCCGCCACCTCTGGTGGGTATGTCCTGCTAGCAGGACAGGACATACCCAGGGATGGTGATGGAGTAGTCTGGGACATTGGCTGAAAGGTATGATTCTGTGGAGTATGACTATGTCAGGCTGTTGCTTGACTAGTCTGTGGGACAGCTCTCCCAATTTTGGCACAAGTCCCCAGATGTTGGTGAGGAGGACTTTGCAGGGTCGACTGGCCTGGGTGTGCCATTGTTGTGTCCGTAACCGGTGCCGAGGTCAATGCCGGGTGGTCCGTCCAGTTTCATTCTTATTAAGTTTTATAGTGGTTTGTTACAACCGAGTGGCTTGCTAGGCCATTTCAGAGGGCAGCTAAGAGTCAACCACATTGCTGTGGGTCTGGAGTCACATATAGGCCAGACTAGGTAAGGATGGCAGATTTCCTTCCCTAAAGGACATTAGGGAACCAGATGGGTTTTTCCGATAATCCGAAAGTTTCATGGTCACCATTACTGATACTAGCTTTTTATTTCAGATTTATTTCATTAACTGAATTTAAATTCCCCAACTGCCGTGGCGGAGCAGTTAAAATCGGAGATACACAAGAGGCCAGAATTGGAAGAGTGCAGAGATCACGGAGGGTTGTAGGGCTGGTGGAGGTTACAGAGAGAGGGAGAGGCGAGGCCATGGAGGGATTAGAAAGCAAGGATGAGAATTTTTAAATCGAGGCGTTGCTTAACCGGGAGGCGATATAGGTCAGCGAGCACAGGGATGATGGGTGAACAGGACTTGGTGCGAGTTAGGGTACAGGCAGCAGATTTTTAGATGATTTCAGGTTGACGGAGAGTGGAAGATGGGAGGCCAGCCAGGAAAGCATTGGAATAGTCAAGTCTAGAGGTAACAAAGGCATGGATGAGGGTTTCAGTAAGTAACTCTACAGTGGTGCTGCTCAGTAAGTCAGAGGATGTGCAGTATTATAAGGTTGGGGAAACTATACCAAGCGTAGGTATATGTCCCTTTATGCTGCAGAGTATAATTGTTAATTGACTGGTATATGAACTCAGTGTTTAATTAAGAGGTTGCTGCTGTTTAGTACAAGTCTCCAGCTGAGGAGGAGGATTTTGCAGGGTCGACTGGGTTGGGTGTGCCATTGTCGTGTTCAAAGTCGGTGCCGGGTGGTCCGTCCAGTTTTATTATTCTTATTGCTTTTTGTAACGATTTGTTACAACTGAGTGGCTTGCTAGGCCATTTCAGAGGGCAGTTAAGAGTCAACCACATTGCTGTGGGTCTGGAGTCACATCTAGGTCAGACCAGGTAGGGATAGCAAAGGATATTAGTGAACCAGATGGGTTTTAAATTCCCCAGCTATTGTGGTGGGAGTTGAATTCACGTCTCTTGCTCATTAGTCCAGGCCTCTGGCTTGCTAGTCCAGTAACAGTACCACTATGCTACCATACCCTCACATTGCCAAACATAAAATCTTCCATGAACCAGCGCAATCGGGCAGTGGTTTAAAACGCAATTTTTTTTCTTGCATTAAAAATATTCCATGATATATTTGAGTGGTAATCTGATGCAGTGTTATTAATACAGCTGAAAAGGGTTTAATCACGAAAAAATAAGCATCTATCCATCTATCTATATATATAAATCGGTCGATCTGTCTGTCCTTCTGTCTGTCCTTCTGTCTGTCTGTCTGTCTGTCATCACGTGTGCATCTGTCGGGCTATGCGCTCAAAAGTTACAAGGCGTACCTACGCGTGCGTTACGTCGAAAGAAAGCTTACCTTTCCAAAACGGTCTTAAGCATATTTACGTTTCGGCCGGGCTAAAATCGCACCCGCGGTATCCGAAAAAACTTCAACATTCTGCTCATTAGCATCTCATTATCCGCTCATTAGCGACAGAGTGACCTCGAGGTCGACCAATCGTACGCCGGGTTGCTGCCGCGTGCAGGCCGGGCCCTCCTACGGTCGAGTGCCGGGACGATTGACCAATCCTACGCTTTGGTCACCTGACGGTCGACCAATCGGTGCGTGTGTGGGCGGGCCTTATCGTTCTGAACCGAGGTGAGTGGCCGCCATCTTTATTCTCACCTTCTGTGTGTTTATTTGTTAGGAGCAATTTTTTTTTAATGTGTAAAACGTCAAAACACAATGTCTAAAATGTTAAAACACAATGAAGATGGTGTCCCATCTTCTTAACAACCGTTTAAAAAAAAATAACTTTTGGTGTTTTCAGCAAGAATGCGCGTTCCTTCTCCGTGGCAGCTTTTTAAAAACATTAAAAAACTTTCAAGATGGCCTCCCATCTTCTTAACACCTGTTTATTAAAAAAAATTTAACAAAAATTTCTGTTGCTTTCACAGACTGCGCGTTCCTTCTCCGTGGCAGCTTTAAAAAAAAAAATTTTTCTCTTGGTTTCAAAGACTGTGCGGGTTACCCCGGCAACCGGGCCCGCCGGCCGTCTCTCTCAGCCGCAATCGGTGGACTTCAACCCGGCTCGGCCGGGGGGGGGCGGGACTCTCGGGACTGCGGGGCGGGGGGGGCGGGGCTCTCGGGACTACGGGGCGGGGCGGGGCTCTCGGGAGTGCGGATCTCGGCCGGGGCTTGCTGAGCGTGAAGGGTTACCCCGGCCGTCTCTCAGCCTCAAGACGGCTCACGCCTGTTCTCGGCTCGGGAGTGCGGGGCGGCGTGGGGCGGCTGGGGCTTGGAGAGCGGGGCTCTCGGGAGTGCGGGCGGCGTGGCGCGGCGTGGCAGGGTTACCCCGGCAACCGGGCGTGGCCGTGGCCATCTCTCAGCCTCAAGCCGGCTCACGCCTGTTCTCGGGGCTTGGCTCCATTTGCGGCCGCGGGCCACTCGCCCTCTCTCTCTCCTTCCCTCTGTCTCTCTCCCCCTCTCCCACCCGTTCTCTCCCACGCTCCCCCCTTCTCTCCCCTTCCCACCCCCCTTCTCTCCCCCGCTCCCCCCTTCTCTTCCTCCCCCTCCCTGCCCTCCCTCCTCCCCCTCCCTGCCCTCCCTCCCCCCTCCTCCCCCTCCCTGCCCGCCCTCCCTCCTCCCTTCCCCCCCCCGCCCGCCCTCCCTTCCCCCCCCGCCCTCCCTTCCCCCCCGCCCCCGCCCTCCCGTCCCCCCCGCCCTCCCTTCTCCCCCTCCCCACCCTCCCCCCCCTTGCCCTCCCCGCCCCCCGCCTTCCCCGCCCTCCCCCCTCCCCGCCCTCCCCCTCCCCCTCCCCGCCCTCCCCCTACCCGCCCTCCCCCTCCCCGCCCTCTCTTCCCCCAGTCGCTCTCTCTCTTCCCCCCCAGTCGCTCTCTCTCTTCCCCCCAGTCGCTCTCACTCTTCCCCCCAGTCGCTCTCTCTCTTCCCCCCAGTCGCTCTCTCTCTTCCTCCCAGTCGCTCTCTCTCTTCCCCCCAGTCGCTCTCTCTCTTCCCCCCAGTCGCTCTCTCTCTTCCCCCAGTCGCTCTCTCTCTCTCTTCCAACAACAACATGCCCTCGAAAAAGCCTCGGCACCGCCTGGCACGCCAGCTAGTCTATCTATACCTATAAAAGAGCTCTTCTGTCTGTCTGTCCGTTCTCTATACACGCAAAAGTTATAGAGCGTTACTACACGTGTGTCACATCAAAAGAAAGCTTACGATTCCGGAACGGTCATAAGCATATTTACTTTTCGGTGAGACAAAAATTGTGCCAACGGTATCCAAAAAACGTTCAAAATTCCGCTCATTAGCATTGAGTGACTATGATATCGAAGAGCTGCTATGATGTCAGAGCAGTTTTTGTGCTGTCATAATGAATTCAATGCTTTCACTGTGCCCAGCCTACTCAGCTGGGGTGACTCGGGCCGGGCCTCTTCCTCTCTCTCTCTCCGTCTCTTTATCTCTCACTCTGTCTCCCAGTCTCTCTCTCTCTCTCCCCCAGTTTCTCTCTCTCTCCCAGTTTCACTCTCTCTCCCTGTCTCTCTCTCCCCCTCAGTCTCTCTCTCTCTCTCTATCTCCCAGTCTCTCTCTCTCCCCCAGTCTCCCAGTCTCTCTCTCTCTTCCAGACTCTCCCTCCTCCAGTCTCTCTCTCCCAGTCTCTCTCCCTCCATCTCTCTCTCTCCTCCAGTCTCTCCCTCCTCCTGTCTCTCTCTCCCCCCAATCTCGCTCTCGCTCCCCATCTCGCTATCTCTCTCTCTCTGTCTCCCAGTCTCTCTATCTCTCTCTCTTCCCAGTCTCTCTCCCTTCCCCATCTCTCTTTCTCTCCCCCCCAGTCTCTCTCTCTCTCTCCCCGTCTCTCTCCCCAGTCTCTCTCCTCTCTCTCCCCATCTCTCTCTCTCCCCCCAGTCTCTCTCCTCCCCCAGTCTCTCTACTCTCTCTCTCTCTCTCCCATCTCTCTCTCTCTCTCCCGTCTCTCTCTCTCTCCCCCAGTCTCTCTCTCTCCCCCTGAGTCGCTCTCTCTCCCCCCTCAGGTCTCTCTCTCTCTATCTTCCCAGTCTCTCTCTCTCTCTCTCTCTCTCTCTCTCCCCGTCTCTCTCTCTCTCCCCGTCTCTCTCTCTCCCTCCCCGCAGTTTCTCTCTCTCTCCCCCCCAGTCTCTCTCTCTCCCCCATCTCTCTCTCTCTCCTCCAGTCTCTCTCTCCCCCAGTCTCTCTCTCCCCCCAGTCTCTCTCTCCCCCCAGTCTCTCTCTCTCTCTCTCTCCCCCCAGTCTCTCTCTCTCTCTCCCTCTACTCTCTCCCTCTCCCCCCCAAGTCTCTCTCTCTCTCTCCCCATCTCTCTCTCTCTCTCTCCCCTCAATGTCTCTCTCTCTCCCCCCAGCCCCCCCAGTCTCTCTCTCTCCCCCCCCCCAGTCTCTCTCTCGCTCGCTCGCTCTCTCTCTCTCTCCCCCAGTTTCTCTCTCTCTCCCAGTTTCTCAGAAATAATATGTTTCTTGTTGTGTTGAATTTTTCGCATTTTAGGAGGAAATGCATCTCTGTCTCAACCTCGCCGGCCAGACATTGATCACATATTCTATTCTCTCTAGGCTGCCAGGATTTCTTGTATCTTCCTTTTTCAATTGCCAGTTGGTGGTCGCTTAGTCTGTACCTGGTGAGGGTCTGTCTCTGTTTTGTGTCTCTGATGGTCGAGAGATAGTCTGCCAGTTTATATTCTCTTTTTAGGGCCCGGTAACATTCTAATCTGCTTTGGCTTTTGGTTACATTGTTCCAATGTTCCAGGTAGGTTTCTTTGCATTGTTTAATGATTTGGTTCACTCGGATTGGTGTTTGGACGGCAGTGTTGGTCTGGGACTGGTCAGGGTCCGGCTGAGTAGGAGTGCTTAGTTTCAGTAGCAGCTGACTCAGGGGACTCTTTTCTGGGTTTAGCTCTTGGGTCTGGAAGGCTTTAAAATGAAGGGTGTCTGGGGAGCTAGATTTGAGGTGATTTAGGAAGTTTAGTGCTCGTTTGTGGATGTTTATTATTAGTGGGTATTGATGTGCCTCAATAATTCCGAGACTCGAAGTTAGCAGAACAAAAACAAGGCTTTTATTAACTTAGAAAGTAACACGTAAGAGAGATAGATGTCTTCCTTCTGGAGACTGGGGCTAGACTGAAGCTAGCTTACAAACGGGGCCAGGTATGGGCGGAGCCCTACACACAGCACATTCCAGCACATTCCAGTATACAATACAGCACATTCCAGTACACAATACAATGAGGTCTGGGGGAAGGGAAATGACACTGAAACCGATCTCAGTCACAGGCAGTGGTGAATGGAATATTTCATCACATTCACCCCTTCTATAGATTTAGTCTGTTCGGGGGTTTGATAGTCCTCTGCGACCGACGTGGCTGTTGCGGTGTCGCGGGTGTTGGCTGGGTGTCCCCGGTAGCCTCCTGGGTCTCTGCCGGGGGTGCCGCCAGGGTTGTTGGAGGGGTAGTTGGTGGGGGTGCCGTTGGTCGGTGTTCTTCCGGGGGTGATGAAAGAGTAGTGGGTGAGTAAGAGTTGCTGTGATCGTCGTTGCCGCTATTGCTGTGGTTGTTGTCGATGCCGGCTGGGGCGACGTCTTTTATGGACACGGTGTCCTCCCTTCCGTCGGCGTGCCGGACATATGCGTATTGGGGGTTGGCGTGGAGTAGGTGTACTGGCTCCACGAGATGGTCCGTCTTGTGGCCCCTCACATGCCTTCGCACGAGTACCGGACCTGGGGTGGAGAGCCATGACGGCATGGATACGCCTGAGGTGGATTTCCGGGGAAAGACAAACATTCGTTCATGAGGCGTGGTATTAGTGGCCGTACACAATAGTGACCGTATCGAATGGAGCACATCCGAGAGGACTTCCTGCCAGCGGGAGATAGGGAGGCCCTTGGTCCTTAGAGCTAGAGTGACTGATTTCCATACTGTCCCGTTCTCTCGCTCCACTTGGCCGTTACCCCGGGGGTTGTAGCTGGTGGTACGGCTCGTGGCGATCCCCTTGGACAGCATGTACTGGCGTAGCTCTTCACTCATGAAGGACGCCCCCCTATCCGTATGGATGTAGCTCGGCATACCGAACAGGCAGAACAGGCTGTTGAGGCATTTAATGACCGTGGCGCTGGTCATGTCTGGGCAGGGGAAGGCGAATGGGAACCGGGAGTATTCGTCCACAATGTTCAGGAAGTAAACATTGCGGTCGACTGACGGGAGGGGGCCCTTGAAATCTAAGCTGAGCCGCTCAAAGGGCCGTGTAGCTTTGATTAAGTGGGCTCTATCTGGGCGGTAGAACCGAGGCTTGCACTCAGCGCAAGTGCGGCAGTTCCTGGTCAGAGACCGAACTTCCTCAATCGAGTAGGGTAAGTTACGGGACTTTATGAAGTGGAACAGCCGCGTGACCCCTGGGTGGCAGAGGTCGTTGTGGAGGGTCTGTAGCCGATCCCCGGTGGCGCTGGCACACATCCCTCGTGAGAGGGCATCAGGGGATTCGTTAAGGGCCCCTGGCTGGTAAATGATGTCTTACTCGAAGGTGGAGAGCTCGATCCGCCACCTAAGAATCTTATCATTTTTAATCTTCCCCCTCTGTTTATTATTGAACATAAACGCTACCGACCGCTGGTCGGTAAGTAGGGTGAAGCGTTTGCCGGCTAGGTAGTGGCGCCAGTGGCGCACTGCCTCCACGATGGCTTGGGCCTCCTTTTCCACGGAGGAGTGTCTGATCTCGGGCCCTTGGAGGGTCCTCGAGAAGAAAGCTACGGGCCGCCCCGCCTGGTTGAGGGTGGCCGCCAAGGCGAAGTCAGACGCATCACTTTCCACTTGAAATGGAGTGTTCTCGTCCACTGCCTGTAGCGTGGCCCGCTCAATATCCTGCTTAATGCTTTTGAAGGCGGCGTGGGCCTCAGCAGAGAGCGGGAAAGAGGATGCTTTCAAGAGAGGGCGGGCTTTGTCGGAGTAGTTGGGGACCCATTGGGAATAATAAGAAAATAACCCCAGGCACCTTTTCAGGGCTTTGGGAGTGTTGGGCAGGGGCAGCTCCCGTAGGGGGCGCAATCGGTCGGGGTCTGGCCCGATTTCCCCATTCTCCACCACGCTGCCTAGTATGCAGAGGCGCGTGGTGTTGTAAATGCACTTGTCCTCGTTGTAGGTGAGGTTGAGTTTTTGTGCGGTTTTCAGGAACCTCTCGAGGTTCGAGTCGTGATCCTGCTGGCTGTGACCGCAGATGGTGACGTTGTCGAGGTAGGGGAAGGATGCCTGCAAGTGGTGGTCATCGACCATGCGGCCCATCTCCCTCTGGAAGACCGAGACCCCATTCGTCACCCCAAAGGGGACTCTGAGGAATTGGTAGAGGCGTCCGTTCGACTCGAAGGCGGTGTACGGGCGGTCCTCTGGTCTGATAGGGAGCTGGTGGTACGCTGACTTGAGGTCGATGGTGGAGAACACCCGGTATTGGGCGATTTGGTTCACCATTTCTGATATGCGGGGTAGCGGGTAGGCATCTAGTAGGGTGTACCTGTTGATTGTTTGACTATAGTCGATCACCATCCGTTTCTTCTCGCTACCCCTTACCACTACCACTTGGGTGCGCCACGGGCTGTTGCTGCGTTCAATAATGCGCTCTTTCAGGAGCCTGTCTACCTCGGTCGCGATAAACCGCCTGTCCTCCCAGCTGTACCTCCTGCTTTTGGTCGCTATTGGCTGGCAGTTAGGGGTAAGGTTCGCGAATAGCGAAGGCGGCTTTACCTTCAGGGTAGCCAGACCGCACACTGTGAGGGGCGGCTGGGACCCACCGTACTTGAGCGTGATGCTTTGGTGGTTGCACTGGAAATCCAGGCCCAAGATCACGCTCGCACATAGGTTCTTCATGATTAATACTTTAAAATTATCATATACAGTTCCGTTAACGCACAATTGTACCATGCAGTAACCCAGAATGGTCGATGTCTGGGGTTTGTCAGCCATAGAGATGGTACCCTGAGTAGGGACCACCTTTAGGGAGAGTTGTCGTGCCAGTTCTGGGTGGATAAAGCTCTCCGTGCTTCCACTGTCAATTAAGCATTTAACCCGGCACCCGTTTACCTCGATGTCCACCATTGATCTGGATAGCGTGTGCGGCCTGGTCTGGTCCACTGTGACCGATGCCACTGTAGGGCCCTGATCGATACAAGATGGCGTCCACGCTGTCTGCTCACAAGATGGCGGACCCCACGAGGTCGGGCAAGATGGCGTCCAAGATGGCCGCTCCCACGGCGCACACGCGGCGGTGGCGGGTTTTCCGGCGGTTGGTTTTCCGGCGGGGTTCCCTCTGCACACCTTCCCGAAGTGCCCCTTCTTACCGCACTTAAAGCAGGTGGTGCCTTTCGCCGGGCACAGGTTTCTGGTGTGCTTTGGCTGCCCGCAGAAGTAGCAGTTGGGTCCCTGACGCGTCGCGGCTGTCGTAGGGCTTCTGGGGGGAGAGCGGGGCCCAGCCGGTGTCGGGCTGTCGGGCGGGGAAGATGCCTTCCAAGGTGGCGGCGCCCTCGGTGCACACGTGGCGGCGTGGACGGCGCGGGCTGAAGAGTAGGCGTCCGAGTTTCTCTAGGCCACATCCAGGGATCGCGCGGTGTCCGCAGCCTGTTTCAGGTCCAACCCCGTTTTTTCCAGCAGTCTTTGCCGGATGTAAGTGGAGCTGAGGCCTGTGATGAAGGCATCGCGAACAAGCTCGTCAGTGTACACTGCGGCTTTTACATCTCGGCACTTGCAGTCTTTGCCAAGCATTTTCAGGGTGCTTAGGAACTCCTCCACCGATTCCCCAGGTCGCTGTGCGCGGGTAGCGAGCAGGTGCCTAGCATACACCTCATTCGTAGGCTGCTGGTAATGCGCCTTTAAGATGTCGCAGGTGACCAGGTACGTCTCGGCGTCTTGGATGAGGGGGTAAACCCGGTGGCTTACCCAATTCCGCAGAATTCCGAGTCTCATCCTCGCAGCGTCCGTAGCGTCTTTGATGGCTGCGGAATTGTCCAGGAAGAATTCCATACACTCAAACCAGTGTCTGAAGCGTGCTGATGCGTCCGGAGCATGTTGATCCAAATCCAAACGTTCGGGTTTCAGGAGTTGATCCATAGTGTTGAAAAATAAGTTAATAAAATTGATGTGCCTCAATAATTCCGAGACTCGAAGTTAGCAGAACAAAAACAAGGCTTTTATTAACTTAGAAAGTAACACGTAAGAGAGAGAGATGTCTTCCTTCTGGAGACTGGGGCTAGACTGAAGCTAGCTTACAAACGGGGCCAGGTATGGGCGGAGCCCTACACACAGCACATTCCAGCACATTCCAGTATACAATACCGCACATTCCAGTACACAATACAATGAGGTCTGGGGGAAGGGAAATGACACTGAAACCGATCTCAGTCACAGGCAGTGGTGAATGGAATATTTCATCACAGGTATCTGCCTAGTTCAGCTCTGCATGCATTTGTTGGTGTTTTCCTTTGGGTGCGAAGAATGCTTCGGCAAAATTCTGCATGTAGGGCTTCTATTGTGTGTTTTTCCCATTTAGTGTCTCCCAACCTCTCTCTCTCTTCCCCCAGTCTCTCTCTCTCTCTCCCCCAGTTTCTCTGTCTCTCTCCCCGTCTCTCTCTCTCTCTCAACCCTCAGTCTCTCTCTCTCCCAGTTTCTCTGTCTCTCTCCCCGTCTCTCTCTCTCAACCCTCAGTCTCTCTCTCTCTCTCTCTCTCTCTCTCTCTATCTCCCAGTCTCTCTCTCTCTCCCAGTCTCTCTCTCTCCTCCAGACTCTCCCTCCTCCAGTCTCTCTCTCCCAGTCTCTCTCTCCCTCCGTCTCTCTCTCCTCCAGTCTCTCCCTCCTCCAGTCTCTCTCTCCCCAATCTCTCTCTCGCTCCTCGTCTCTCTATCTCTCTCTCTGTCTCCCAGTCTCTCTATCTCTCTCTCTCCCCTGTCTCGCCCTCCCTTCTCCCATCTCTCTCTCTCTCGCCCCCGCAGTCTCTCTCTCTCTCTCCCCGTCTCTCTCCCCAGTCTCTCTCCTCTCTCTCCCCGTCTCTCTCTCTCCCCCCATTATCTATCCTCTCTCTCCCCTCAGTCTCTACTCTCTCTCTCTCTCTCTCTCTCTCTCTCCCATCTCTCTCTCTCTCTCCCGTCTCTCTCTCTCTCCCCCAGTCTCTCTCTCTCCCCCTGAATCGCTCTCTCTCTCCCCCCTCAGGTCTCTCTCTCTCTATCTCCCCAGTCTCTCTCTCTCTCTCTCTCCCCATCTCTCTCCCCATCTCTCTCTCTCCCTCCCCGTAGTTTCTCTCTCTCTCCCCCCCAGTCTCCCTCTTTCCCCCCGTCTCTCTCTCTCTCCTCCAGTCTCTCTCTCCCCCAGTCTCTCTCTCCCCCAGTCTCTCTCTCTCCCCCTGAGTCGCTCTCTCTCTCCCCCCTCAGGTCTCTCTCTCTCTATCTCCCCAGTCTCTCTCTCTCGCTCTCTCTCTCCCTATCTCTCTCCCCATCTCTCTCTCTCCCTCCCCGCAGTTTCTCTCTCTCTCCCCCCAGTCTCCCTCTCTCCCCCGTCTCTCTCTCTCTCCTCCAGTCTCTCTCTCCCCCAGTCTCTCTCTCCCCCCAGTCTCTCTCTCTCTCTCTCTGTCTCTCTCTCCCCCCAGTCTCTCTCTCTCTCTCCCTCTACTCTCTCCCTCTCCCCCCAAGTCTCTCCCTCTCTCTCCCCATCTCTCTCTCTCTCTCCCCTCAATGTCTCTCTCTCTCCCCCCAGCACCCCCCCCGTCTGTCTCTCTCCCCCCCCCCCAGTCTCTCTCTCGCTCGCTCTCTCTCTCTCTCTCAATTCAATTCAATTTTTCAATTCAAATGCTTTATTGGCATGAAAGTTTACGGGGAACCATATTGCCAAAGCTTACATAACAAAAAGTACAGTTTTCCAACATTCTGTAGGTGTCAAACAATTTTGACCTTCGTTGGGTACATACAATATTAGTTTGAACAATATTAATTTAAAGTCGTTGAACATCGTTGGGTACATTCAGTACTAATTTTAAACAGTCCTCAGGTTGTGACATGTTGTTACATATTTGGCACCAAGGTATGGTCTGTCTCCTTCTCCCAGGACTAATCTTAATTTTGACAGGTCATCCAATTCTTTGAAACCTGGGGTTGTCTGGCTGAGCTTGTCAAATAATATGTTTCTTGTTGTGTTGAATTTTTTGCATTTTAGGAGGAAATGCATCTCTGTCTCAACCTCGCCGGCCAGACATTGATCACATATTCTATTCTCTCTAGGCTGCCAGAATTTCTTGTATCTTCCTTTTTCAATTGCCAGTTGGTGGTCGCTTAGTCTGTACCTGGTGAGGGTCTGTCTCTGTTTTGTGTCTCTGATGGTCGAGAGATAGTCTGCCAGTTTATATTCTCTTTTTAGGGCCCGGTAACATTCTAATCTGCTTTGGCTTTTGGTTACATTGTTCCAATGTTCCAGGTAGGTTTCTTTGCATTGTTTAATGATTTGGTTCACTCGGATTGGTGTTTGGACGGCAGTGTTGGTCTGGGACTGGTCAGGGTCCGGCTGAGTAGGAGTACTTAGTTTCAGTAGCAGCTGACTCAGGGGACTCTTTTCTGGGTTTAGCTCTTGGGTCTGGAAGGCTTTAAAATGAAGGGTGTCTGGGGAGCTAGATTTGAGGTGATTTAGGAAGTTTAGTGCTCGTTTGTGGATGTTTATTATCAGTGGGTATCTGCCTAGTTCGGCTCTGCATGCATTTGTTGGTGTTTTCCTTTGGGTGCGAAGAATGCTTCGGCAAAATTCTGCATGTAGGGCTTCTATTGTGTGTTTTTCCCATTTAGTGTAGCTATGGTGATTGAGCGGGCCCCATACTTCACTACTGTACAGCGCAATGGGCAGGATTATGCTGTCAAATATTTTGAGCCAGATTTTGATTGGGATTTGGATGTTGTAGAATTTTCTTTTTATTGCATATAGGGCTCTTCGGGCTTTTTCTTTTGGTGCATTCACTGCTATGCTGAAGCTCCCTGATGCTGTAATGGTTAGACCAAGGTAAGTGTAGCTCATAATGTGTCCTATGATGGTATCACTGAGAGTAAACTGGTATTTGTTTTCCTGACACCTGGGCCTTTTTTGAAAAATCATGATGTTGGTTTTCTTTAGATTTACTGTTAGGGCCCAATTTTGGCAGTATTTGTCGAGTAGGTCTAGTTGTTGCTGTAATCCCTGTTCTGTGGGAGACAGCAGAACCAGGTCGTCCGCATAGAACAGGGATTTCACTTCTCCATCCAGGAGACAGAGACCCGGTGACTCGCTTTTCTCTAGCATGTCTGCTAATTCATTTATGTATATGTTGAACAGGGTCAGGCTCAAATTGCAGCCCTGCCGGACGCCTCTTCTCTGGGTGAAGAAACCGGTGCGTTTGTCTCCAATTTTGACACCGCATTTATTTTTCAGATACATCGATTTAATAAGGTCATAGACTTTGCCCCCTATTCCACACTGAAGAAGTTTATAATAGAGCCCTTCATGCCAGATAGAGTCAAAGGCTTTCTTGAAGTCAATGAAACAAGCAAATATTTTCCCATTTTTTGTTTGGTGTATATGTTTTTCAATGAGAGTGTGAAGGGTATAGATATGGTCAGTGGTGCGGTGTTTTGGAAGAAAGCCTATTTGATTTTTTCTAAGGATATTATGTATGTTAAGAAAATCCAGTAATCTACTATTTAGAATACTGCAGAATAACTTCCCTAGACAACTGTTGACACAGATGCCGCGGTAGTTATTTGGGTCTGATTTGTTTCCACTTTTATATATGGGAGTGATGAGTCCTTGGCACCAGATATCGGGAAAACAGCCTGAACGTAATATGATGTTGAATAACTTGAGTACAGCACCCTGCACCTCCATATTGCTGAACTTGAGCATTTCATTTTTGATGTTGTCTGGACCACAGGCTTTCTTTAGGTGGAGAGATTTTGTTTTTGTGGCTAGTTCTTTCCATGTGATTGGGGAGTCTAGAGGGTTTTGGTTGTCTTTAATTGTTGCTTCTAATATGTGGAGTTTTTCTGTGATATGATGTTGACTTGGGTTTGTTTCGTTTATTGGGATGTCTTTGTAGAGGTTTTCAAAATGTGTTCTCCAGATGTCGCCATCTTGGATTGGTAATGCTTGAAATTGTGTTGTACTCAGGTTATTCCACATATCCCAGAATTGATTTGGATTAATGGAGTTTTCAATTTCTTCGAGTATTTTGTGGGTATAATTTTGTGTTTTTTTCCTAATGGTGTGTTTATATCTTTTGAGGGTCTCATTGTATCTAATACGTAGGTCTGGATTGTTTGGTTGGCGATGCTTTTGGTTTGATATTTTTCTCAGGTCTTTTCTGGCATTTTTGCATTCGTGGTCAAACCATTTCTCATTTTTATTTTGTCTTTTGTAACGTTTCCTCTTCTGTTTCACAAGGTCGGCTTTTACAGCTGCCTCATGGAAGATCATATTTATATCATCTATGGCCATGTTTACACCATCTCTGGTGATCTCATATAGATTTTCTTTAAATTTTGATATTTTACTTGTGAGATCAGGTGAATTTAGTGCTGTGATGAATTTATCTCCACTGGGGCCCATCTGTATGTCTGGTTTATTTTATGGAGCTTACTGGGTTACTTTTTTGTGTCTGTAGTTTGGGCAGAAAGTTTAAGGTACACATTTATTTGGTTATGGTCTGAGAGGGGGGATTGCTGCCTGACAGTGAATGCGTTGATATCGCAGGGGTCCAGGTCAGTGATTGTATAATCCACCACACTAGACCCAAGAGTTGAGGAATATGTGAGTCTCCCTAAGGAGTCCCCTCTGAACCTACCGTTAACTATGTACAGGCCTAAAGCTCGGCAGAGTTGCACTACCTCCCTACCACTTTTATTTATTTCACAGTCAAGGTTGTTCCGATTTGCGATGGCTGGTGTGACATATAAAGGGGTCTGGCCAAACACATGGTTGTTGCCCTGTGGGTCTATAAAGTCAGGTTCACATCCGGTCCTTGCATTTAGGTCCCCACATAGTAGCACCTTACCTTGGGCCTGGAAATGGCTGATTTCCATGTGGAGAGTATCAAATAACTCCTCTTCAAAATATGGCGATTCTATTGGAGGTATGTAGATCGCACATAAGTAGACATCTTTTTTTGCTATTCCTATATTTTTATCTAATTTTAGCCATACATGTGATTTCCCCTGTTTTATCGGTGAGATGTGTTTGTCCAGTTCTCCTTTATACCACACCAAGATTCCCCCGGAGGTTCTGCCCTTGCGTGTCTTAGTGTTCTTTACTGAGGGCACAATGATTTCATGGTACATTGGAGGACAGTGGGTGGGCACGTCCTTTTGGCACCATGTTTCTGTTAACACAATTATATCAATGTCTTTTATAGCTTTTAGGAATTCAGGGTCTGTACTCTTCATCCCAAAAGTTGAGGAGCAGAGACCCTGGATATTCCAGCAGCTTATGTGGAAAGAACGCATTTATATAGTTCAAAAACGGAATAAAATGGACCTATTTTGTGGGACGAGTGTGAAAACACTAGTTTCTATAATGCTAAATGACGATTTAGTATAAATTTCATGAGGCATGCACATACTGCTATCTAATAATAGTAATAGTAATGATAAAATAACAATATTAATAATTTAGTGCATTCCTCTCCGACTTTCCATCAGGGTGCTTAACATCGTCCTGATCTTTCTCAGTTCTTCGTCTACAGTCTGTGGTCTAGAGGAGGGTCTGGGGTCAGGTACAAAAGCACGGTTCTGTTGTTGGTATTGTATAGGGGGGTGGGGGACAGTGGTGGTCCTGTTTGGGTTATGGCTCCCAATGGTAGAGGGGTGCGTCTTTTGGCAGTGTTTATGAGGTTTTTTGCGAAGACCCACATCCGCTGTTTGAGTAGATGTATTTCGTCGTAGAGGTCCCTTGTGTTGATGTTTGGGTGATGGGCTAGGTAGACGTTGGGGAGGGCATTACATCTCGTGTCGATCTCCCTGTTGGTGTTGTGGATTACATAGGCTGGGGTGTCCTTTCTGGGCAGTAGTGTGGAGATCACGATCCGCACCTCGGGGAATTCCCTGCTGGCCTTTTCCGCCATCCTGCTCACCGCCCTAGCAGTGTTTTCCCGTAGGGTGCGTAGGTCGTTTGTGCCTGTGTGGATCACAAGCCATTTGGGGCTTCCAAGGGATTCTTTGTTCAGGATCTTCATTGCATGGCCTGTGTTGCTGCACCATTTTTTCAGGACTTGATGACCTGGGAACATCCTCTGGGGGTCCAAAAACTTCCCGTTGGAGTCGGTCAGCAGGACCGCCTGAGGGGCTGGCTTTTCAGACTGGGTAGCAGTAGTCTGGGCAGGACTCGACTGAGGGCTGGTTGTTGGCTGGGTTTCTGGGATAGTCTGTGTGGCAGGAGCAGGGTTTGGGGCCTTCGGTGTGTTGTCGCAAGGTGAGGGTGTGACATCCTCGTGTGGGGGGGCATCCGACGGGTTCTGTGTCCTTGTGTGTGTTGTTTTTGTGTCATCAGGTTTTTGGACCTTAAGAGGTTTGTGTTGCCTGCTGAGTTCAATTTTCTGCCTTTCTACGGCCTCCATCGTTTTGTTTAGCTGAGTACGGAGTTCTTTGATCTCATTTCTTTGCTCCTCTACAGTCTTTCTCAGCTCGTGGATGGTGGACTCGTTTTCCGTTTTCAGCTGTTTGAGTTCCTCCTTCAAATTCTTGGCCTGTGTTTCCCTGTATTCGTTGAAATCAAGTTCTAGTTTGGACAGATTCTCCTTCAGCAGTTTGTTTGCGTTGAGAGGTGTGGGGGGGGGTGGAGATGGTCAGGGAAGTGTTTGCCTCTGCTGGCCTCTCTTCTTCTTCCTCCGCTTGGCTCTCTTCATTCTCTGTTCGGCTCTCATTTGCCTCTTGTCCATTGGTCCTCTTTGTGTCTGCCTTAGTTTTCAACTGGGGGAATTCCTTTTCAAAGGAGTCCAGATTTTCTACATTCCCCTGTATCATGATCTTTCCTTTTTTGTTGTAGTAGCTTATGGTTAGCAGGGGGTCATCTTTATCTAGATTTCCATCTTTACATATTTTCAGTCTGCCTCCCTTGCTAATACCTTCACGGAGACGTGTGCGTAGTATTTTTGTAAAGTCTCCTTCCATGAGGGAACGGAGTCGGTGTAGAATATGAGGTTGTTCTTCATCTTAGTCCCTTTGTGTGTGGTATAGTCAACGTAGAGGACCTCTGGGTTACTTTTTAGTGTTGTGTCCTTGTGTTTATCCTATGCCCTATTACTTCTGCATTGCTCAGGATATTTCACTTCCCTGCTCTGTGTCATTGTAGTCGTTTGTTTCTGTCGTAGCTAGATAACTTTTTTCCTCTTTTTTTGTGTCGTGTTCCACCTTATCCCACTTTTAGGTCCAGAATTGAGTTTTTCAGGGGTTCATCTTTGATATAGCTGCTCTTAAAAGTTTCTCTCTCTCTCCCCAGCCTCTCTCTCTCTCCCCAGCCTCTCTCTCCCTGTCTCTCTCCCCCAGTCTCTCTCTCCGTCTCTCTCCCCCAGTCTCTCTCTCTCTCTCCCCCTCAGTCTCTGTCTCTCTCCCCCAGTCTCTCTCTCTCTCTCTATCTCCCCATTCTTTCTCTCTCTCCCCAGTCTCTCTCCTCTCGCTCCCCAGTCTCTCTCCTCTCTCTCCCCCCAGTCTCTCTACTCTCTCTCTCCCCATCTCTGTCTCTCTCCCCCAGTCTCTCTCTCCCCCTCAGTCGCTCTCTCTCCCCCCTCAGTCTCTATCTATCTCCCCAGTCTCTCTCTCTCCCCCAGTCTCTCCCTCTCTCTCACCCCGTCTGTCTCTCTCCCCCCTCAGTCGCTCTCTCTCTCCCCCGCCTCTCTCTCCCTTCCCCCATCTCTCTCTCTCTCCCCCAGTCTCTCTCTCCCTGTCTCTCTCCCCCAGTCTCTCTCTCCGTCTCTCTCCCCCAGTCTCTCTCTCTCTCCCCCTCAGTCTCTGTCTCTCTCCCCCAGTCTCTCTCTCTCTCTCTATCTCCCCATTCTTTCTCTCTCTCCCCAGTCTCTCTCCTCTCGCTCCCCAGTCTCTCTCCTCTCTCTCCCCCCAGTCTCTCTACTCTCTCTCTCCCCATCTCTGTCTCTCTCCCCCAGTCTCTCTCTCCCCCTCAGTCGCTCTCTCTCCCCCCTCAGTCTCTATCTATCTCCCCAGTCTCTCTCTCTCCCCCAGTCTCTCCCTCTCTCTCACCCCGTCTGTCTCTCTCCCCCCTCAGTCGCTCTCTCTCTCCCCCTCAGTCTCTCTCTCCCCCCCAGTCTCTCTACTCTCTCTCTCCCCGTCTCTCTCTCTCCCCCCCCCAGTCTCTCTCTCTCCCCCCCCCAGTCTCTCTCTCTCCCCCCCCCCCCAGTCTCTCTCTCTCCCCCTTGATGTGCCTCAATGAATCCGAGACTCAATGTTAACGGAACAAAGCAAGGCTTTTATTAACTCAGAAAGTAATACACATTGGAGAAGTGTCTCTCATCCAGAGACCTGCTGTACTGTCTGTGAGACACGCTGGGGCTTGCTTAAGTAGGGGCCAGGTATGGGCGGAGCCCTACACACAATACAATCCAGGTAAGGAAATGAAACTGAAACTAAACTAAACACAGAGAATACAGTGCCTGATGAATGGCATATTTCATCACATTCACCCCTTCTACAGATTTAGTCTGTTCGGGGGTTTGATAGTCCTCTGTGACCGACGTGGCTGTTGTGGTGCCGCGGGTGTCGGCTGGGTGTCCCCGGTGGCCTCCTGGGTCCCTGCCGGGGGTGCTGCCAGGGTTGTTGAAGGGGTAGTTGGTGGGGGCACCGTTGGTCAATGTTCTTCCGGGGGTGATGAAAGGATAGTGGGTGGGTAAGAATTGCTGTGATCGTTGTTGCTGTTGTTGTCG